>NC_090444.1:144520348-144822931 GCF_031143425.1 Pleurodeles waltl | reverse complement strand
AAACTTAACAATGTCTTTCTGGAGTTTAGTAATCTTCTGCTGGGTTAGAAACTTCTTGGTTTCGTTCAATTCAGCACTGATCTCAGCAAGGCGGCTTTTGAAAGCAGTCAAGGTGATAGTGGTGTTTAGAGTGTTCTCTATGGTGCTAATTTGGATGGAGATGGTATCAGCCAGCCGCCTGGAAGTGTTGATGATTAAAACCAGCCAATCTCTGGTACACTTCCAGGCTATCTGAGCCCAGTCCTTTCTGAAAGCTAAGTCCTGTAGAAAAATACGCGGGATGTTTGATACAAGAAGACCATTAGGTTTTTTATTTTTGAGGATCAACTTTATCATCAGATTCAAGGAACATCCATGGGCAGTACATTTGCTCCAAGTCTGGCTTGCCTTTATATGTACGATTTTGAGAAAACCCATATCTTACCTACAACTAATCCTTACCACAACCATATTACATCATGGCGTCGTTACATAGACGACATCCTGATTATATGGCAGGGTTCATTGACATTGGCAGACAATTTTATAACTTGGGTCAACACTTTGGATCCCTTTTTGAAATTTACTTCCACTGTATCATCTAGCTGTCTACCTTTCTTAGATTTTATGATTACCATTGATGAGGGTAAACTATCCACCAGTGTACATCAAAAACCTACTGATCGTAACTCTCTCCTCCTCTATGAGAGTCATCATCCCAAATCTCTAAGGGACAATTTGCCGGTTGGCCAGTTTTTACGGTTGAGACGCAATTGCAGCACATCCCGTGAATTTCATCATCAGGCAACTTCTCTTCAGAGCAAACTTTTTGACCGGCATTACCCCCAAGGATAGTTAATCAGGCTCGTAAAAGAGCCAGAAATAATAACAGGGACTCTTTGTTGGCCAATATTGAGAAAGAGCCACAAACTAGATTAACATGTGTCTCCACCTACACTCCTTTATCGAATTCAATCAAGAAATTGATCAGTAAGAGATGGTCAATTCTCACTAGTGTGGGTCATGACATTAGAAGACCGTTATTTGCTTTCAAACGCACTGCCAACATTAAGGACTTTGTGGTCCACACACGCCCACGAGTCCAACGTGACATCCCTACCCAAACGACTCTATGGAGTCTTCCCCCTGTGGAAGGACACCATCCTTGTGGTAATTGTAATGTGTGCTCCCTTACCAGACATCTGTTGACCCTTAACTTGGACCCTGTGGGTGTTTGGCGCCTGAAAAAACATTCAAATTGTAACACTAGGAACTGTATTTATATGATTACATGTCCTTGTGATTTACGCTATATTGGGATGACATCTAGACCCGTAAAGATACGTATCAATGAACACAGAAGCAACATTAGATGCAACAGAATAACGACTAAACTTAGTGCTAATTTTTGGGAATTTCCACACTCCCCAGATGATCTTTGGTGGGTGGTAATAGAAGCACCTACAGTGCGATCTGATTTGCCCGGGACTTTGTTCAGGATTGAACAAAGATGGGTGTACAAATTGGGTACTCACGGGGATTAAATGATGATATCCCCTGGTCGTCTCTCTCCTATCAAGGCTGAATGATTCATACACATGCATGTCCCTCTCAAAATGATTATTATTAACTCTCATTATAATGAGCTTATGCCCCTTGATGTCCACCATTCACTATAGTCTTTATATATATAGGGGGTCATTCCAACCCTGGCGGTCGGTGATAAAGCGGCAGTCAACCCGCCAACAGGCAGGCGGTAAAAAAAATGGAATTCTGACCCTGGCGGGAACCGCCAGCACAGCCCGCCACTTTAACACTCCGACCGCCACGGCGGGACAGACAAACAGCGCGGCGGTCACCGCCAACAGGCAAGCAGCAGACAATGTACCGCCCACCCTATCACAACTCACCAATCCACCACCTTTTCCGGGGCGGGAGCCCCGCCGATAAAAACACGGCGGAAATAGACTACGAACGGGAAAACGCTCACCTCTACACACTCCACGAGGAAGGAGGACAGCATGGAACCCGAATTAAACATCCTACCAGCTATTGTCTACCTGCTCATCTACCACGAGTACGAACGCCGGCGCAGACGACAACGGTGAGTACTGCACCTACGACACAGGGGAGGGGGGAGGAGGAAAGCTTACGGGCACACACATACGCCATACACCCACCCCCCCACCCCAAATACCTACACCCCAATGCAGAGCAACAAGTCAGAGTGACACCCCCCAAACCCACCGGAATAATGCAAAGACACAATTAAAATGATCTATAAAATATATGTATAAATAGCTCCATTGAAGTCATGGGAAATATGCAATATGAAAGATACAAAATAAGGAATGAACATAGTTGAAAATATATACATAGGCAATAAGTCCTGCCCATTCTGTCAAAGTTCCATAGTCCGTGGGCCAATGTGCACAAACACATGGACAAAGCCCACACAGGAGACCAGATACCATTGGAGAGAACACTGCTGGGGCATCAGATGATACAACTACAGGTACCTCAGGGGGAAGGGAAGGGGGGCACCTCAGCCACATGAGTCCACGACGCCAGATCCACGAGGGGCCTCCATGCCCACTGTCCCATCCTGGGGAGTGCAATGCCACAGTCTCACAAGTCTCTACAGTGGGTGGCTTGCCCACTGTGCCATCCTGGGGAGTGCAAAGCCACAGTCTCTCAAGTCTCTACAGTGTGTGGCTTGCCCACTGTTACATCCTGGGCAGTGCCAAGCCACAGTCCATCAGATGGATTACCCACTCCACTGTTAATGGAGGAGGCATGGTGCCCAGAGTGCTTCGTGAAGCCCTGCTCGACACAGAACCGGCACTGTCAATGGGCCAGCGGTGCTTGAGACGGCGGTGCCCAGCGGAGCGGTGCTTGACAGGAAGGGCCCAGCGGAGCGGTGCTTGAGACGGCGGTGCCCAGCGGAGCGGTGCTTGACAGGAAGGGCCCAGCGGAGCAGTGCTTGACAGGAAGGGCCCAGAGGAGTGGTGCTTGAGACGGCGGTGCCCAGCGGAGCGGTGCTTGACAGGAAGGGCCCAGCGGAGCGGTGCTTGAGACGGCGGTGCCCAGCGGAGCGGTGCTTGACAGGAAGGGCCCAGCGAAGCGGTGCTTGAGACGGCGGTGCCCAGCGGAGCGGTGCTTGACAGGAAGGGCCCAGCGGAGCGGTGCTTGAGACGGCGGTGCCCAGCGGAGCGGTGCTTGACAGGAAGGGCCCAGCGGAGCGGTGCTTGAGACGGCAGTGCCCAGCGGAGCGGTGCTTGACAGGAAGGGCCCAGCGGAGCGGTGCTTGACAGGAAGGGCCCAGCGGAGCGGTGCTTGAGATGAAGGGCCCAGCGGAGCGGTGCTTGAGACGGCGGTGCCCAGCGGAGCGGTGCTTGACAGGAAGGGCCCAGCGGAGCGGTGCTTGAGACGGCAGTGCCCAGCGGAGCGGTGCTTGACAGGAAGGGCCCAGCGGAGCGGTGCTTGACAGGAAGGGCCCAGCGGAGCGGTGCTTGAGATGAAGGGCCCAGCGGAGCGGTGCTTGAGATGAAGGGCCCAGCGGAGCGGTGCTTGAGACGGCAGTGCCCAGCGGAGCGGTGCTTGACAGGAAGGGCCCAGGGGAGTGGTGCTTGACAGGAAGGGCCCAGCGGAGCGGTGCTTGAGACGGCGGTGCCCAGCGGAGCGGTGCTTGACAGGAAGGGCCCAGCGGAGCGGAGCTTGACAGGAAGGGCCCAGCGGAGCGGTGCTTGACAGGAAGGGCCCAGCAGAGCGGTGCTTGAGACGGCGGTGCCCAGCGGAGCGGTGCTTGACAGGAAGGGCCCAGCGGAGCGGTGCTTGACAGGAAGGGCCCAGCGGAGCGGTGCTTGAGACGGCGGTGCCCAGCGGAGCGGTGCTTGACAGGAAGGGCCCAGCGGAGCGGTGCTTGAGACGGCGGTGCCCAGCAGAGCGGTGCTTGACAGGAAGGGCCCAGCGGAGCGGTGCTTGAGACGGCGGTGCCCAGCGGAGCGGTGCTTGACAGGAAGGGCCCAGCGGAGCGGTGCTTGACAGGAAGGGCCCAGCGGAGCGGTGCTTGAGACGGCGGTGCCCAGCGGAGCGGTGCTTGACAGGAAGGGCCCAGCGGAGCGGTGCTTGACAGGAAGGGCCCAGCGGAGCGGTGCTTGAGATGGCGGTGCCCAGCGGAGTGGTGCTTGACAGGAAGGGCCCAGCGGAGCGGTGCTTGAGACGGCAGTGCCCAGCGGAGCGGTGCTTGACAGGAAGGGCCCAGCGGAGCGGTGCTTGAAAGGAAGGGCCCAGCGGAGCGGTGCTTGAGACGGCGGTGCCCAGCGGAGCGGTGCTTGACAGGAAGGGCCGAGCGGAGCGGTGCTTGAGACGGCGGTGCCCAGCGGAGCGGTGCTTGACAGGAAGGGCCCAGCGGAGCGGTGCTTGAGACGGCGGTGCCCAGCGGAGCGGTGCTTGACAGGAAGGGCCCAGCGGAGCGGTGCTTGAGACGGCGGTGCCCAGCGGAGCGGTGCTTGAGATGAAGGGCCCAGCGGAGCGGTGCTTGAGATGAAGGGCCCAGCGGAGCGGTGCTTGAGACGGCGGTGCCCAGCGGAGCGGTGCTTGACAGGAAGGGCCCAGCGGAGTGGTGCTTGACAGGAAGGGCCCAGCGGAGCGGTGCTTGAGACGGCAGTGCCCAGCGGAGCGGTGCTTGACAGGAAGGGCCCAGCGGAGCGGTGCTTGAGACGGCGGTGCCCAGCGGAGCGGTGCTTGACAGGAAGGGCCCAGCGGAGCGGTGCATGACAGGAAGGGCCCAGCGGAGCGGTGCTTGAGACGGCGGTTCCCAGCGGAGCGGTTCTTGTCACGGCGGGCCCCTGTTCAGCGGTTCTTCTCACGGCGGGGTCCTGTTCAGCGGTTCTTCTCACGGCAGGCCCCTGTTCAGCGGTGCTTCTCACGGCGGGGTCCTGTTCAGCGGTTCTTCTCACGGCGGGCCCCTGTTCAGCGGTTCTTCTCACGGCGGGGGCCCTGTTCAGCGGTGCTTGTCCTGTGTTTCTAGGGAGCCAGACCTGGCCAAGACTTCCCGCTCAGTCGCCATCCGACCTTGCGGTCGCGGGCCCTCCTGTGATGGAGTCCTGGGCCCGTGGGTGTCGTCCGTCACAACCGGAATGGGGCTGGTGGGGCCCTCCTGGGCAGCTCGCCTGCTGCCTGACTTCTCCGCCCTGCTGCCCTTGCCCTCCTTCGCTGAAGCTCTGTGGCCCTTGCCTCCCTTTGATGATGTGGCAGGTGACGGGGCAAGGCTACTGTCCTTGGTGGCAGCCGTCTCAGGCTTGTCGCGCCGGCCCTTATTTTTTTTTGTCCTCTTCCCAGGGGGTGGGCTGGCTGTCCCCTTGCTGCTGGCCGATGTTCCTGCCCTAGGAGCTGGTGGACTCCAATAGCCCTGCACTATGGTCATAGTAGATGCAGGGCTGGTGGTGGCTGAGGTGCTTTTTTTACTCTTACCAGATGGAGGGGGTTGGTCAGTGATTGGAACGAGCTCAAGGTTGGAAAGGAAAAGCACTTGGGAAGGACAGGGACGGGTAGGTGTAGTGGGTATGGGAGTGGAGGAAGAGGATGTGGTTGTAGGAGAGTCAAGTGTGCTGTCTTTGGGTGCAGGTGTTTGTGACGGAGGCTGTCGTGAGGTGGATGGCTGTTGGGTGGGTGGCTGCCTGCGTTTGTGTGGTTTGGAAGAGGGGGTGACAGACACACTGGGAGAGGACACAGGGGACGTGTAAATGGCAGTGGGGGTGGTGACTGCACGTGTGCGGACTGTAATGGAGGGTGTGCTGGTGATGGAAGTACTGGCTGATGGTGGTGTGCATGCAGGTGTGAGTGGAGACATCACAGGGAGGGAGGAGGGAGATGAGGAGGTGGGGGACACAGAGGTGGTGGTGACTGTTGGCATGTCTGCATCTGGATGTTGCTTGGGTGACTGCTTGTGGGATCTGTGGTGCTTATGTCTGGATGAGCTGCCCTTGGGTGTAGAGGTGTGTGCAGGCTAGTCTGATGGTGTGGATGGGATAGGCAGAGGAACAGGAGACTGGGACTGGGTGGAGGGAGTCAGAAGAGGGAGGCTGGAGACAGGGACAATGGCTGCCGTCAGTGCTGAGGCCAGAGCGTTGAACGATCGCTGATGGGCAGCCTGACCCGAATGAATGCCCTCCAGGTATGCATTGCTCCGATGCACCTCCCTTTCTACACCCTGGATGGCATTCAAAAGGGTAGACTGCCCAACAATGAGCGTCCGCAGGAGGTCAATGACCTCCTCACTGAGGGCAGCAGGGGTAACTGGGGCAGGGCCTGAGGTGCCTGGGGCGAAAGAGATTCCCCTTCTTCCTGGCCGAGCGGGCACGGGGCGAAGGCTGAGGGGCTGCTGGGAGGGCGGGGCTGGTGCGCTGGGTGGCAGCTGTACCTGTTGTGGCGGTGGGCACGGATGTTGCCGCCACCGCAAGGGAGCTCCCTTCCGAGGACGTGTCGGTGTCGCTGACGTCTCCATGCGTCCCCGTTGTGGAGCTCCACTCGCCCTCCGTCTCACTGGTGTACTCGGAGTCTGTTGCATGGCCCTCCCGGGCCATGTGAGATGCAGCTCCCTTGTGCGCCGATGCCTCTTCTCCTCCGCCTGATGATGCTATTGCACACATGAACAGGAAGACAAAGAAAATGGGTGGGGGGGGAGAAATGAAGACCGGTTGAGTGCATGCATTGGCAACACCGTTGTCGGAGAGGACAGACACAGAAGCCCCCTGCACTAGGCCGCGCAATCGGGGTACACTACTCAGTTATTGTGACTAGGCCTACAGGTCTATGGACGACAAATGCACACATGGGTGAGGCCAGACCATGGATAGCTGTACTTGGCACCCTACAGAGGTGGGGGGCGGGGGCACAGGGCCATGCCTAACGGAGGGGCCTAGCCTACAGAATGCGCCCTGGCCTAGAGATAGCCACAGCCCTCCTCCCCCACCCAGACACCTTCACTGCGCGCAAAGATAGCAGAATGTGCTGATACTCACCCCCTTGTGTCTGCTGTGATGTCCTCACGCGCCCATCCAAATTGGGGTAGGCCACCGCCAGGATCCGGGACATCAGGGGGATCAATTGGCGGCTGGCACCCCTCCTACGTTGGGAGGCCATCCCCAGCAGAGACTCGGCGGTCTTTCTGGTCCCGCGGCGGATGTCCTCCCACCTTTTTCGGCAGTGGGTGCCCCGTCTGTTTTGGACCCCCAGGGCCCGGACGTCCTTGGCGATGGCACGCCAAATGTCGATCTTCTGATGGGCGCTGACCTATGTGACATGTACAGGGTGGTAAAGGAAATCTCATTACTTTTCTGCCTGGTCAATGTGAGTGGCCCCCCCTCCCCAACATTGCCATGTGGCACATGCTCTCATCTTTTGTGCGTTGCACTCCTCATTCGCTCCCCTCCCCACCATCTTACATATACCCCACTCAACACAGGCATAGCCCATTCAACGTGCACCCTGTGTAATAATCTGTTGGTCTGGAGGACCGTAGAGTAGCGCATACTGGGGGAGGACCCCATCAACAAGTTTCTCCAATTCTTCAGAAGTGAAGGCAGGGGCCCTTTCCCCAGTCGCAGCAGCCATTGTATCTCCCAGACCGAGGTCACAGCAGCACTTGCAGTATCGGTCCTCTCCTGTGGATGATCAGGTCTCGAGTGATTAATCAGATAGAAAATGGCGGTCACGCCCGCGGCGGTGCGTACCGCCGCGGTGCGTACCGCGACCGCAGGCGCACATCCTCATTGGCTACTGAAGCCCATAGGGTGCAATGTTAACCAATGCGGCTTAGCATCGCGGTCTTCGACCGCCTACCGCCACGGTGTGCCACGCCAGCGCATTGACCTCACATCCCACTGTCACACTTCACACGTCAGGCAGCCGCCATTTCAAGGGCCCACATGGCTGAATTTCTACTGCGTCACCCGGGCCTAGGCCTTGCATTGCCACTCATACAAGCCTTTCAATGCAGAGCGATTCGTGTACTGTGCAAGCTGTGTGAACGAACCTGTGGGTTGCTTCACTCTGTGCTCCATGTTGTCCTTCCTAGGCACCGTCCGCTGGGACTTGCGAGGAGAAGGGTGAATCCTCCCGTGTACCGACCGCTGGTGGACCTGTCGACAATGGAAGAACGACATATCATACTCACATACAGGCTTGACAGAGCAACTATACATGAACTATGTGTCCAGCTGGAGCCAGACCTGATGTCCCCCATCCGCCAACCCACAGGGATTCCCCCTCTGGTGCAGGTTCTGTGAGTACTCTATTTTTTGGCAAGTGGGTCTTTTCAGACAACAGTGGCCATATCATCTGGGATGTCTCAGCCTATGTTTTCTAAGGTTTTGTCCAGAGTGTTGTCTGCCCTGATGAAATACATGCGGAGCTACATTATTTTCCCTGAGGTGGGCGATTTGGCTACAGTGAAGGGTGATTTCTATGCCCTTGGACATATCCCCAACATCATTGGTGCCATTGATGGGACCCATGTGGCTTTGGTTCCCCCCAAAGAAAGTGAGCAGGTGTACAGAAACAGAAAAAGTTATCATTCGATGAATGTGCAGGTGGTCTGCTTGGATGACCAGTACATCTCCCATGTAAATGCCAAGTTCCCTGGGTCAGTGCATGACGCGTATGTCATGCGAAATAGCAGCATCCCTTATGTGATGGAACAGCTACAGAGACACCGTGTGTGGCTAATTGGTGACTCTGGTTACCCCAACCTGTCGTGGCTACTGACCCCAGTGAGGAATCCCCAGACCAGGGCTGAGGAACGGTACAATGAGGCCCATGGGCGAACTAGGAGGATCATAGAAAGGACCTTCGGGGTCCTGAAGGCCAGGTTTAGGTGCCTGCATATGACAGGGGGATCCCTAATGTACTCACCAAAGAAGGTGTGCCATATCATCGTGGCCTGCTGTATGCTTCACAATCTTGCTTTGCAACGCCAGGTGCCTTTTCTGCAGGAGTTTGGTCCAGATGGTGGTGTTGTAGCAGCTGTGGAGCCTGTGGAGAGTGAAGAGGAGGAAGACGACGGGGACGACACGGACAACAGGGATACAGTCATACAACAATATTTTCAGTAGCACACAGGTAAGAATCACCCACGCCATTTTACATTTACTTAAGGCCTCATGCGTCTCCACTGTCTGTGTTTCCCCCCAGTTCCTGTTAACTGATTTGTGACTTTCCCTTCCCTTTTCAGAGCTGTATGACCCACTGCGTGACTTCTGCTTTGTTTGCCCATGGACTAAAGCTTATTGAAATTGGTATGTTGTCATCACAAAGTAACTGGACATTATTGCACCGTTATGTGTAATACATTTGTTAATAATACAAGCAGACTCCTGTTATTTTAAGTGCACTAAGTGATTTATTTTAAGTGCTACATATAGGTACATGATTGTAAAACGGTGATGGGTGGGGGTGGAGTAATGTCCATGGCAGAGTCCAGTTCTCAGTCGCACAGGTGCATTGTCCATATGCCTGTGGAAGGATGGAGCAGGGGCAGTTAAAGGTTGGACAGGGTGACAATGTGGGACAGTGGGATGACATCAGGGGGTATCTTAGGCTTGCGGGGGTCTTGCAATCCTACTCTGTCTTCTTGTGAGATCTCAGGTTCCGCTTGCGGGGTGGTTCTTCTTCTGCAGGAGGTGGGGTTCTGGTGGCCTGTTGTTGTGTGGGGGCCTCCTGTCCACTAGCGCCGGCGGAGGTGGTAGGCTGTTCCTGGCCTGGGCTAGTGACAGGGGCCCTTTGGGGTGCCACATGGTCCCGCAATATGGTGACTATCTGGTTAAGGGCCACGACGATGGTCCCCATTGCGGAACCGATGTTCCTCAGTTCCTCTCGGAACCCCATGTACCGTTCCTCCTGCAGTGCCTGGATCTCCTGGAACCTGGCCAGTACCGTCGCCATCGTCTCCTGGGAGTGGTGGTAAGCTCCCATGATAGAGGAGAGGGCCTCTTGGAGAGTCGGTTCCCTGGGCCTGTCCCCCCCCTGTCGCACAGCAGCCCTCCCAGTTCCCCTGTGTTCCTGGGCCTCTGGCCCCTGGACGGTGTGCCTACTACCACTGCCCCCAGGTCCCTGTTGTTGTTGGGGTGGTGGGTCAACCTGGGTGCCCTGTAGTGGTGGACACACCGCTGATCGACGTGTCCTGGAGACAGAGGCATGGGCCCGCTGGGTGGGAGCTGTGCTCGTGTTCCCAGATGGGGTTGGGTCTGGTGTAGCCTGTGGCTGTCTGTGGGGCACCGACTGTCCAGAGGTCCCCGATGGGCCGGGCTGGTCATCTGGGTCCAGGGAGACAGAGCTGCTGTCATCGCTGGGGGCCTCTTCTGGGGGTGGGATGGACATCTCTGTACCCTCCGTGGCGGTGTGGTGGCGTTCGGGTCCTGCAGGGGTATAAAGGTATGGTTATTGCTTCTGTGTGTGCCATTTCGTGTGAGGGTGGGTGTCCGTGTACCCAAGTGCAGGCATTCCCTTGTGGGGGCTTTTGTGAGGGTGGCTTGTGGGGGCGATGTGTGTGTGCAGTGGGCATGCTTTGGTGATGGGTGTCCATGCTTTGTGGTCGCATGCAGGGCTTGGTGTTGGGATGCGTGGGTTGTGATGATGAGCCATTTGCAAGGAGTTGGTGTGATGGGGGTGGGGGTGAGGGTGGGGGTATGATTTGGCATGCAGGTGGGGTGGGGGTGGGAAGCAGTAGTGAAGATTTGACTTACCAGAGTCCATTCTTCCGCCTACTCCTGCGAGGCCCTCAGGATGCAGGATGTGCAAGACTTCCTCCTCCCATGCTGTAAATTCTGGGGGAGTATGTGGGGGTCCGCCTCCAGTCTTCTGCACCGCAATGTTGTGCCTTGATACCATGGAACACACCTTCCCCCGTAGGTCGTTCCAGCGCTTCCTTATGTCATCCCGATTGCGTGGATGCTGTCCCACCGCATTGACCCTGTCCACTATCCTTTGCCATAGCTCCATCTTCCTGGCTATTGTGGTGTGCTGCACCTGTGCCCCGAAGAGCTGGGGCTCTACACTGACTATTTCCTCCACCATGACCCTGAGTTCTGCGTCAGTGAACCTGGGGTGTCTTTGGGGTGCCATGGGGTGGTGTGGATGAAGTGTGGGGTGGCGTTTATGGTGATGAGTGTGGTGCGTGTGGTGGTGTGTGGTGTTTGGTGCGTGGATTCTGTGTGGGTGATGGTGTTGTGCCTCTGTGTTGTGGGATTGTCTATTCTGTGCTCTCTCTCTAGCCTTCGTCAATAATTTCGGGTCGTTGGGGTTTGTGGGTGATGTGGGTGTGTGTTTTATATTGTGTTGGGTGTGTGGGAGTGGTGTTAGTATGTGTATCAGGTGTGTGTGTTTCAAACTGACCAATGTGGCTGAGTTTTCTATGTGTGTGTGTATTTTGACCACAACGGTGTGTACCGCCAATGGAATACCGCGGTTGAAAGACCGCTGCAGGGATTTGTGGGTCGGAATGGAATGGGCGTATTTCTGTTGGCGTGACGGTGGAGGTTTGGTCATTGTCATTTTTTCGCTGACCTTTGGTGTGGCGGACTTTTGTGGATGTCGGGTTTTTGGCGGTTTGCAAGTTGCGGGTCAGAATGACCGTGGCGGTTTACCGCGGCCGCGGCGGTGTTCTGGCGGTCTTCTGACCGGCGGTAAGCGCCTTTTACCGCAGAGGTCAGAATGACCCCCTCAGTGTCAATCTGAGTCCTAGGAACGTGCTTCCCCGGGGGCCCTTTCTCAAATTGGGGATGGTAAGCCCATTTGCACATATTCAGTTTGGACCTATCACTTTTTATATATATAATTTTTAGTTGTTTGAGCACCATTAACCACTTTCTGGGTTTTTCCTGGTGCACTGTTTGTCTATATGTTTATATTCTAGGGTGACCTGATGTAACCAGTGTACTTAAATGTAAGTTACCGGTTTCTCTACCCTATTAGAGGTGGTTGTTTCTTTTTCTTTTGTATTATGTGAAGAGGTTATTCATTTTTGGTCCTGATGAAGCGTCAATGGATCCAGATGGACCGATAGACGCAAAACATGTTGACCTGTTCCTAAAGGCCCTATAAAAACCTGGAGCCCTTAGTATTATGTGAAAGTACCATGAGCATTATACTCTATATATGACTTTCAATTTTTGTTTTTAACCTTGGTCTTCATCTTCATGATACTGATTAAAATTATGATGTTGTTTGGGAGATGTATAACCAATTTTAATTAACTTTTTTTAACCTCTTTTTTGCACTGGTGCTTGAATGTAAGCATCTGTGACTGTATAACAGATTTTACAAGTCTTGATTATATGAATATGGTCTAGAGCCCTCCGTTTGGGGTGCCCACCAGGCATTGCAGTGCCAGCTTGGTGTGGAGCATTTCCCGATGATGATACTATTCATCCATTGTGATGCTTGAGGGCTCTTGCTCCTGAGACCAGTGGTCCCCTAGGATGATATGCAATTTTTGGAACAGTGTACTTTATATATTTGACTATAGTTTGGGAGATTGTACACTGGACCACTCAACCTCCCGGTCCCTCCCCCAATTTGTTTCTCGATACTTCAGGTTATAAACACAGTGCAAGAATAAATAATCAGTCATAATAATAGAGCAGAGAAACAAAGGCCTTTCATCCCTGTGTGGAAACTTAACTTAGTCCACGACATGCTGGGAAGCCCTCTACAGCCTGCTTGGACCTCTCTCCCCCTCAAGCACCACGAGCAAACAGGGAGGCAGCGCTGGGCCATGGCAGCTTCCACAATTCCATCTGCGAGCTTCCAAATCCCTCACCCACACTTTAGTGCTTAAATAACACGAAACTTGGATTCTATCTCATTCTGGCATTTTCTAGCTATGTTATCAGTACTTGGCTGCTCTGCCCTTCTCCAGCCTTTGTTTTCATTCCATCTTCTCCCTGTACTCTCGTTCTCAAGGTTGAGACGGAGTTTTCTACACAAACAAGCTTGAAAATAATATCATGAACCTTTCCACGATGTTTGGGAGGGGGTTTCAACAGGCATTACACTTATCTACACTGCTCAAGCTAATTAACCCTTCGCGTTACAATGTCTTCCGCATCTTTCCCTATACTGAACAGGTGGTGAACTTGTAGGTTACCCCACACACCTTCCACAGAGACTTCATATATGTTGATATGAAGTCGGTACCCCTATCACATACCACTTCCTTGGGGAACCCCATGCGGGTAAAAACCCCCATAAGTGCACGACCCCCCACAGGGGAAGTGACTGACCTCAGAGGGATGGCTGCTGGGTACCGGGTGGCATGGTCCACCAAGACCAGGATGAACCTGTTGCCCAGAGCTGTCTTGGGATCCAGAGGCCCCACAATGTCAATATCTACCCTCTCAAAGGGAGTACTAACAACTGGTAAAGGTTGGAGGGGAGCCTTCCATTTCCCCCACTCTTGCCACTTGCCTGACAAGTTGGGCAAGACCTACAGTGTGCAGCAGAATGCTTGTGCATCTGGAGCCAATTGAAGTGGGAGACAAGCCGCTTACAGGTCTTGTCCTGCCCCGATGTCCTGCCAAAGGCACATCATGAGCCAACCCCAGTAGGAAGACCTTGATGCATTGAGGTACCACCAGCATACGAGCTGACCCAGGCTCAGGAACCTTAGGCTCGCTATACAGGAGGCCGTCCTCCCAATAGATCAGGTGAGTACTGGGCTCCTCGCCAGCCACCTGGGCTGCAGCAGTCCCTCTAGAGTAGGGCATATTTTTCTGTGCCTCACAGAATGCCTCCCTGGTGGGCCCGCTTCCTGCTGCCACTGTGACAGCTCAGTAACCTCCCCCAGTTCAGCCACCTGTTCCCCTGTAGCCTCCAGGGCGTCACCCTCAGGCTCCGTCTCCTCCCGGACCGTGGGAACTTCTGGGGCCTGTTTGTCACACCCCCTGCCCTTCCTCTTCTTGGCGGTCAACTGGGCCACTGTTTCAGGCTCCAGGGGCTCTTTTCCACCCTGATGGGCTGCCATTGACCGGGAGGATACGCATACCCACCCAGGCAGACCCAACCTCTCCAAGTGAGACCTGTGTTCCACCTCCTTCCAATGAGAATCCTCCAGGTCATTGCCTAGCAAGCAATCTACAGGCATGGTTGGACTCACAGCTACCTTCAAGGAACCTGAGACCCCCCCCATTCAAAGGGAACCTGCGCCACTCTGCACAGGCGCTCTACTGCAACTACTTGGTGAAGTACCCGGGGATCAATCTGCTCTTCAGACACCAGCTGACTCCTCACTGTAGTCACACTGGCTCCTGTGTCTCTCAGAGCCTCCACCCTCTGTCCAATGATGGTCACCCACTGCCTGTTCTTTTTTGTGTTCTCAGGCACGAGGTTCTCTGAACCATCTCACTGTCCCCTAGTGAGACAAGGGTCATCCCAGCTGGCTCCCACCTGGAACCAACTCCTCCCCAAGCGCTACACTAGCCAAACCCTCGGGCTGCGCACCAGTGGGTGCCGGTGTACTCTTGGGGCATTTGGGGTCCCCCCTCACATGACCCACCTGGTCACATGCATAACACTTATGTGGGGGTCCCCTTGCCATTGGCTTCCCTTTGGAGATCCATGGCTTCTTCTCAATGGGGGGGTTGGGAATCTTTACCCTGGGAATGAGTTTAGGGCCCTTTAGAGAACTCCCCCTGTTTACCCTTACCCCCCCCTGCCTTCTGAGAGGGACCATGCCCACCCTTGGCATGGTCTCCCCCATACCTCTTTTGGACCCTCGTACTCTCCCAGCGGTCCGCTTCCTGTGCAAGCTTCCTGATATCAGTCAGCTTGCTGTCAATCAGGTGCTGGCGCAGCTCTGGAAAACATAAACTGTACAAGTGCTCCCAAGCAATCAGATTGTAAAGCTCCTCATATGTAATTACCTTACTGCCCTTCACCCAACCATCCAGTGACCTGCAAAAAGAATTAACACATTCCGACCATGTTTGGGATTCCTTCTACTTATAGGACCTAAACTTATCCTTATACTGCTCAGGGGTGAGACCATATCTTGTGAGTAGGGCATCCTTCATGATAGTGTAGGTGAGATTCTGTGCATCCCATAAGGCTGCCAGTGTATCCCTCCCCTCTTCCTCAAAGTGCTTCCACAGACCCGCCCCCCAATGAGCATCATGGACCAGATTCATGTGGAGAGCAGACTCATACCCCTTAAACCACAAGCATATTTCATCCTCTCTTTTGTAATCCATCACAAGATCAGTAGGAATGTGCACCCTTCACTCAGGCTGCCCTGTGATGTGGCTGCCACCATCCCTACTAGACTGGTTCCTCTGATCTATTTCTCTTAAGCTACGCTCATGAGCCAACAAAATCTTTTTCTCCTCCAGGGCTATCCTCATTTTCTCCAACTCCTTCTGGTGCTCCCTCTCTACCTGTCTGTCCTGCAATTCTTGAGGAGTCAGAACTTTAGATGAGACATGGCTACCTGCCCTGGAGACCCTCTCCCTGGACATAACAGGCCCACCCACAATACCATTGTGTATGGAATGTTCTTCCTCCTCCTCATCCTCCTCATCCTCCTTATTTCTGTGTGCCCTTCAGCGATCTTGGCTGTCACCCAGGCCCTCAGCGCCTTTTACAGCTCCTCCTTCTTGGATGAGCTCTTAATGGGACAGTCAAACCTTTTACAGACCTGCTTCTACTGAGCCACAATATGGCTCTCTAATTTCTCTAGGTCAAAAGCAGCTCCAGTTGATGCATCTCCAGATTGGGACATGATGAAAAGTAAAATAAAAGTGCAAAGTTCCAAGAGGTAGAAAACAAGTTCAGAAGTCAATCAAAGATTACCACAAAAATGAATATAGGGAACAATCCAAAAAAAGAGAAAAAGCAAAAATCATAAGACAAGTAGTATGTGATCACGTAGTGGTCTGAACTCAAAACAGTAGTATAAACTTAATCACTGTATGTCAAGTACAAATACAAGTCCAATCCCAACCGCTGATCACCAATGTTAGAAATGGGGTCTTTGGTTGGCAGTCAGGTTACCCCCTGTCCAAGCAAGGACCCTCACTCTAGTCAGGGTAAAAGAGAATCACCCTCAGCTAACCCCAGCTCACCCCCTTGCCCTTGGTAGCTTGGCAGGAGCAGTAGGCTTAACTTCAGAGTGCTAGGTGTAAAGTATTTGCACCAACACACACTTAATGAAAACACTACAAAATGACACAACACAGGTTTAGAAAAATAGAGAATATTTATCTAAACAAGACCAAAATGACAAAAATCCACAATACACAAGTTATCAATTAAGAAACAAAAAGAGGCTTCACGTAATTTTAAATACAATGCTAATGCTGTTAGCGTGGAAATGTACGTGGGTGCGTCAAAAATAACCCTGCAAGGGCGAGTGTGAGTCAAAAAGGGCTTGCGATGCGTTGATATCACTCACGAGCAAGACCGTGCGTCGTTTTTCTTCCCTCCGCAGGAGAGCGATGTGTCGATTCAAACCGCACTCACGGGTCCAGGCAGGCCATGCATAATTTTTACATGCCCAGCGATGTTTGCATCGGAAATCCTGCCGCATGATGATACGAAAACCATGCAGCACGGGTTGCGATCTCACCAGCCTCAGTCAGCGATGCTGCATGTCATTTCTCCAGCCGCGTGCGTCGATCATTCGGTCGCGTTGCATGCGAGCGTCGATTTTCAGCCACGAAGCCGGCAGCGCATCGATTTTTCAGCCGCAGATTGGAGTTGCGTCAATCTTTTCCCCGCACAGTGGTCGGTGGGTGGATTTCTCACTCTTGGCCTGCCAGCTTCTCCTTTCAGGGTCCCAGGAACTGGATGGGCACCACTTAGCAGAGTAGGAGTCTCAGCAGAGGCTCCAGGTGCTGGCAGAGAGAAGTCTTTTCTGTCCCTGAGACTTCAACCAACAGGAGGCAAGCTCTAAATCAAGCCCTTGGAGACTTCTTCACAAGAAGGAAGGCAACACAAAGTCAAGTCTTTGTCCTCTAGCACAGGCAGAAGCAGCAACTGCAGGATAGTTCCACAAAGCACAGTCACAGGTAGGGCAGCTCTTCTTCCTCAGCTCTTCTCCCACAGCTATTCAGCTCTTCTCCAGGCAGAGGTTCCTCTTGGTTTCCAGAAGTATTCTAAAGTCTGTGGTTTTGGGTGCCCTTCTTATACCCATTTTGCCCTTTGAAGTAGGCTTACTTCAAAGAAAAGTCTCTCTTGTTTGTGAAATCCTGCCTTGCCCAGGCCAGGCCCCAGACACACACCAAGGGTTTGGAGACTGCATTGTGTGAGGGCAGGCACAGCCCTTTCAGCTGTGAGTGACCACTCCTCCCCTCCCTTCTAGCACAATTGGCTCATCAGGATATGCCGGCTATACTCCAGCTCCTTTTGTGTCACTGTCTAGTGAGAGGTGCAACAAGCCCAACTGTCAAACTGACCCAGACAGGGAATCCACAAACAGGCAGAGCCACAGAAATGTTTTAAGCAAGAAAATGCTCACTTTCTAAAAGTGGCATTTTCAAACACACAATATTAAGATCAACTTTACTAAAAGATGTATTTTTAAATTGTGAGTTCAGAGACCCCAAACTCAACATGTCTATCCGCTCCCAAAGGAAATCTACACTTTAATCATATTTAATGGTAGCCCCCATGTTAACCTATGAGAGGGACAGGCCTTGCAACAGTGAAAAATGAATTTAGCAGTATTTCCCTGTCAGGACATATAAAACACATTACTATGGGGGTCATTACGACCTCGGCGGTCTTTTCAAAAGACCGCCGAGGCCGCGGGAGACAGAATACCGCCATTGCCAGCGGTATTCATGTCTCCCTATTATGACATTTCCGCTGGGCCAGCGGAAATGTCACATCAACATTGCAGCCGGCTCGTAATAGAGCCGGCGGCAATGCTGATGTGCAGCGGGTGCAGTAGCACCCGTCGCGCATTTCACTGCCCAAAATTCGGGCAGTGAAATGCGCGACGGGGCTATGCCTGGGGGCCCCTGCACTGCCCATGCCAAGTGCATGGGCAGTGCAGTGGCCCCCAGGGGCACCCCAAGTCCCCTTACCGCCGGCCTTTCAATGACGGTGTGTACCGCCACGGACAGGCCGGCGGTCGGGGACTCATAATCCCCAGGGCAGCGGTGCTTGCACCGCTGCCCTGGGGATTATGACCGCCAGGCGGAATCCTGGCGGTATAATGGAGGGGCCAGCGGTATGGCCGTGGCAATTCCGCCACGGTCATAATTGCTGGCGGAACACCGCCAGCCTGTTGGCGATGTTACCGCCAGCATACCGCCGGCCGCCAGGGTCGTAATGACCCCCTATATGCCCTACCTTAACCATACACTGCACCCTGCCCTTGGGGCCACCTAGGGCCTACCTAGGAGTGTCTTACATGTAAGAAAAGAGAAGGTTTAGGCCTGGCAAGTGGGTACACCTGCCAAGTCGAATTTACAGTTTAAAACTACACACACAGACACTGCAGTGGCAGGCCTGAGCCATGTTTACACAGCTACTAATGTGGGTGGCACAACCAGTGCTGTAGGCCCACGATTTACAGGTCCTGGGCATCTCTAGTGCACTGTACTAGGGACTTACCAGTAAATCAATTATGCCAATCATGGAAAGACCAATTACATACACATTTTGTATAGGAGCACTCGCACTTTAGCACTGGTTAGCAGTGGTAAAGTGCCCAGAGTTAGAAAAACAGCAAAAACAGATTCCAACACACATCAACAACCTGCGAAACAGAGGCAAAAAGTTAGGGGAGACCACGCCAAGCATGAAGAGTCTAACGGCCTAAGCGCGAACTACCCTAAATAGCCAAAAAAAGGCTCTTCACAGAAGGGGGAAAAGGCCAGGCAGCGAAAGTGTTAAAAGTATCTTGTACTTACCTCAGCTGCCATGGAAGGGTATAGTCCAGCTAAATGTACTCCATTTTTATTACACTAAGAGTGAATAATTGGCTATTATTCATTATTAGTGTAATAAAATATTGACAGAAAAGAAAGAGGGCAAACCCCAGCTGAAGTCCAAAAAGGAGGAGTGCCACTGCGCTCCTGGCACTGAATTTGCCAGCTCTGAGACCAGGGATCATAAAGGCAGGGCCAGGGGTCGCAAAGGACAAGCCGCGACCCCTAAATGACGACCATGGTATTGTGACGCACATTTCGCATTCCAGGGACGCAAGGCCATATTTGAGGAGATGCTCTTCATGGACCTGTGCTGTTATAAGATGGTTGGTGATGCAAGATGAAACGTCTGTTTGGCTTGGTAGGTGTCATGTGTGTGCTCATCTCTGATAACAAAACTTCAATTTGCCTGCAAACTTTGACGTACTCGACTGCATATGCTCCGCTTGGTCTCTAGCTTCTGGAGTGGTTACAGCACGTTTCAGCAAGGTAAATAGCAGTGCTGAACGCTTTGCTGTACAAAGAAGGCGTGCTATGTAGAGTGAGTACACGGTTGTGCTCAATGTGCAGGTTTATTGGAGCCAGGCCCCGGAAGTCAAAGAAAGGCAGATAGGTGGCTCTGTATTCCTCGTTGTGTGACTCACTCACCAAGCACACCGTTTTGGAGGTGTTCCTTGAGCAATACAGTTGGAGTCCTGTGCATGTTTAGTTCACGGATGGGCACATTTTAAAAGGTGCCATGTGCATGTGTCTTGTTCATGGACATGCAGACATGCACCGTTTATAAAGTGACTGAGCGGTCTCTTTACTGATGCGCACCTTTTCTACAGGAGATGTTTATGTGTACATTATTACACTTGTTTTATAAAGCTTTTTTTAAATAACTCATCTAGCCTGTTTTTAAGTTGTTTTTTTCACTACGGAGTTTAAAGGGGAAAGGTTTTCCGCATTTTCCTGCATATACTTTGAGTGTATGAAACTAATTTAGCTGCAGAAAGAAAATCAGCACTTTTATTACATTGTTTAGGTGCTAAGGACCAGGAAGTATTTAAAGATTTTCCTGAGCTGAGCCATGAAAAATGATAATGATCTGAATGAATTAGGAATTTCATTAAAGAAACATAATTTACAGCTTTTACCCAGATTAAGTACCATTCTGAAGAGATATTATTTGGGAATAAGAGGGCAAAGCATGATGAATCAGTGGAAGAATGTATGACTGTACTAAGAAAGCTAGTAGTTTTTTTAAAAATGTCTTTATTGATTTTTTGTTATTTTGCAAAAGAATAACAAAGAGACAACCCAGCACAGAGAGCACATTCAGCAAATTGAAGAAATTCCAGAAGAGTGGCATGTCCATTTATAATTCTGGCATCCACCAATCAGATAAAGCCACGATACAAGACAGAAGTGCAAACCTTAGCGCATCTGTAATCTCATTTAGTCAATATACACTATTTGCCATGGCGTCCGTTCCAAACTGTTAGGTTATATTTAGTATGCAAGACTCAAAGTACTTCTGTTCATTCGGGAGTAGTACATATGATCTTTCCAATGTCTCCATGCTTGTGGGAGCCCCCACCTCTGGTTCAACCATTTCTGCGAGGAAGCGAGCAGCTTTGTGTACGTTTGAAGCTTCTTTGAAAGATTTAATAAGCGATCAGTTTGCATTGTTAATCAGGTCAAGTGAAAGAATAACTCTGGCTCAAAGGTGAGCCTCTGCTCGCTGATGTCATTGCTGCTGCAAAAATGGTTGCGCGCATGCTGAGTTGTATGAAGGAGTTACACTCAGAAGCAAAAGCTAAAGTGTGAGAAACAGAAAATTCTGAGGATGTTCATGTTGTTGGAACAAAACCTGAAAACACACAAAAAGATGGCATTCAAATGAAGATGTTTTCGTTGTGGAGTCATTGGTCATTTAGCTAATTTCAAAAATGTTCCCACTTTTAAAGCAGTCTGTAAAAATGTGGGAATTTCATAAAATATTGTAGAAGTGTTTCCAGTGGAAGAGAAGGAGTTAAAGAAATTAGTGAAGATGTTGTATTGCAGGTTGATATAATGTGCAAAGGTAAGGTAATCAGGTGGATACTGTCACAATGAATAGGAAATCTGTTGAGGTAATGTTTGTTTTTTCTTATTCCAGATTGACTATTATTTCTCAGGAGAGCCTAAAAAATGCTACTGTTACTCTAAAATGTTCAAGAAAATGGATTTTAATCTTGGAGGTTACGGTGGGCTTTCTATTAAAATGTCTGGTTATTTTGTAATACTTCAGAGGAAAATAAACTGAAGGGATAGTGTATGTTGTTCTCAAAGGTAACAATATTTTAGGGTGGCCACATAAAAAAATCTTTGGGGCATATTTAACAAATATTCATACAATGCATAAAGCCACCTTGCTGGGCCATATGAGAGGGAGAGTGCAGGAATTAGCTGTATTTACCATTATATGGTGCATTCCTGCTCTCTGCCTGCACTGGTGCACAAACTGCTGCCTAGCACAAAACAGGCACCCTTGCACCGTGGTGCAAGGGTGCCTGCATTGTAGGCAGCACTGTTTTTGTGTTGGGAGGGTCACCTTTCTGCCCCAAAACAATCCTCAGAGACATTTTTCTCTTTCTACATGTGCTGCACATTGCAGTATCGTAGGACTCTTGCCACGGGGATAATAAGACTGCTGGTTTTTGGGTGGCAGCACCACCATTTGTGGGTGACTGAGTTGTTCCCTCACTGACTGGAGGCTGTTGGCCTAACCATTGCGGCTAGCAAGCATCACCTCACCAAAACCTAGGAAGTAAAGGTAATCTGTGGCAGCCTGGAAAACATAACACTCTAACTCTGCAGGGAAGTCATGGTTGCAAGATCTTATCCCTTTCTCTCATTTGAACAAGTCTCACACACACAAAGGCAGACAAAGAGATGCAGGACAGTTTTCGAAGTTTTTACTGAAATGACTGCATTCTATGATAAAAGACATGAGCTGCGATTGCTAGAAGGATGAAGCATATCACAGTGATAATTGTGACCATTAGTGAAAAACAGATAAACAGCCCCAAACATCCTGGAATAAACATGAATCTTGGAATTCCTACCTACACCCCTAGCATCTTCGTGAGAGCTTAGCAGTGATAGTTCATTCTGTCCGTACTAGTCAATGGAAGGAGCCCTCGCCCCATACCTAAAAACGGGGGTCTGCTGGCCGTCTCCTCAGTTGGATGTAGAGACAGGATTGGAATGAGCAAGGCTGTGATGAAGTGCCACACAGCATAGGATGGCTCCACACTCTTGTGGTAGCAATCCTAGATAAACTATCATGTCCAACCTTGAGCAGAGCCACAGGGTGAAATTTCATTCAAAGGAACTAACAACAATGTTTAGTAGAAAATCAGCTGATGAAAGAAATAAAATATCCCCGCTAGAAGTAAGAAAAGCAAGCCATGCTAAAATGAAATAAAACAAATAAAGGAAATAACTGGGTAAAAAAGGACAGGCCGCAGGCCAATGCTAAAATAAATGTGCCCAAGCAAGGCTCTAAAATGAACACCCCAGTTGGATTCCCAACTGTGATGAGAACACCTGGGACCCACCTGATCTCCAGCTCCGAAATTTCCAACGCGACTGACTGGATTACTCCCAATAAAGCTCTGGGATTGGACAAGGTGCCTGGAGGCCTATTTAGATCATACAAAGGTATATGGTCCTGTTATCTTGCCCTTTTTTCAATGGCATATTGAATGGGGCAACTATTTCCCCCAACTTTGGTGGGTGTTGAAATTGTCCCCATTTATAAAAAGGGTTCCAGATCCTTACCATCTAACTACAAACCAATCAGCCTCATTGACAGTCTGCAAAAAGTGTTTAGTTTGATTGTTCTGAACAGGCTGTCTGAGTGGATTTCTGACAAGAATGTTTTATCCCTTCTCAGGCTGGGTTTAGAGATTGTGTTGGGAAAGTTGATCAGGTTTTTGGTTGCAACTGTTACATTGGAAATATGTAACATTGGGGGTGGCAGACTTTATGGTATTTTTGTGGACCTTAAATCTGCTTTTGATCTTGTCCCCAGGGATACTTTCTGGGCAGTTTTAGAAGAGCTGGGAATCCCGGGCTATCTCTTGAGCATTACATTCTGGCAATATTGTTCAAGTTAGATGTGGATTAAATGGCGAATTTACTGAACCCATCTTGGTAAACAGGAGAGTGAGGCAGGGTTGTGTGCTTGCCCCAACCCTTTTTCTCTTCTATAATAATGACCTGTCTTCCAATTGCAGCTATGCGAGGGCAATACCACTACTCTCGCAGGGGTCAAGATTCCAGCACTCTTGTTCAGGAATGACACCCTTCTGCTATCCAAATCCCTGATGGGGGACCAGAAACTATTAGATTGTGTCAGTCTATTCTGTAGACAACAGGAGCTGAAGATTAACCCCAGCAAGGCAAAATTTATGGTCTTCAACCCTTGTCCATCTACAGTCCCAACCCAACTATCAATGGGGTGCCACTGGAAAGGGTGTCTGTGTTCGACTATTTAGGGGTCATGCTTACTGAAACTTTTGATTGGTCCACCTGTGTTGGGCTACGCAGACTCAAACTAGAGCAACTTTGTGGAGACATTTTGAAGGCTCATCTCTCCTCCTTTCAGGCAGTGTCTCTGGCCCTTGAAATCCATAAATTCCAAACTCTGGGGGCTACTTTATATGGCAGGGAGCCTTGGGGCTTCCATTATTTAAGAACGTTAGAAGTATCTGAAACCCGCTTTCAATGAAGGTTATTCAATCGTCCCACTAGCACACCACTTGTCCCCTTAAGGTTGGATTGTGGCTTGTGACGGGTCAGCGGCTTGGTTGGTCTTTGACCACTCCTATATTGGTGGAATCTTTCGTTAACTCTTTAGCCTACTCCCTTTCGTGAGGGTCTGGAAGATGGGTTTGGTCAGCATGGCGCCACCATGATCCCCTGGTTGAGGTTCCCGAAAGTGTGGCTGGGACAGACTGGGGGCAAGCATCTATGGTCCCGTCCTGCAGCTACTACCATAGTGTCTAAAGCTGACCTGAAAGATGCCTTTTGGTAATATGTTGATTATTCACACTTGCACGCCTCCAGGGCTGGGTTCCTCATGACATGCTTTATGGAGTTTAAAGTGGTGCATTCATTTGAGGAGTTCCTGGATGACATTGAACCTCCTTTTGTGAAGAGTTTATTTTTTAAATTTCGCCTGGGGATTTTGCATTTTGGTAGTTTTACTGTTAGGTGGAAATCTCATTCCAGTGAATGGGGTGACTCCTGTCTATTTTTGTCCACTGTTGGTGGAAACACCTGAACACGTCCTGTTGTTTTGCCCGGCCTATCAACGGGCCAGAAGAAAGTGGATTTTACCTGTCTGCCACAGTTTGAGGGTTCAGAATTTTAGAGCAGCTTTTAGGATACTGCAGAGTGATACCAGACAGTTTATTGTATTTGTTGTCTCTCGGTTTCTGCTGCATATGTGGAGGCTCAGGCAGAAATGATGGCTAGTTCAGGTGCAGGACTCATACAGCCCACCCCCTTTCTAAGTCAAACTGATTTATTATTTGTTGAATTTGTATGCATACTGCTGCTAATTGTGTTACATTGTTAGGAATTTTAACGTGGATATTTTATTATGTATTTATTGTATCATATTGATGTATTTGGATTTTAATATGGCTATTCAGCGGAAATAAAGATTGATTTGACTTGTATATATTGGTCGAAAAGGTTGAAGAAGCACCCACTTACAAGCAAATAGAGAAGTTTAATCCTGGTTCAGCTGCTACAGCCTGAGGCAAGTCAGTGTGTCTGTTATGAGAGGGCATCTCACCATGTGACGGCCCATCTCTCCAACTGTGCCATAGGGCAATTTTCTTCATAGAGGGCTCCCATGCTCTCCTTCTGCCATTCACTGGTGTGGCTGCTAAAAACATCAGTGCCATTCTTCTGGTTGCATGAGAGCCTTAAAAACAGCTTGCTTGTTCCACAGAATAATTTGTGTCTGGTCCTCTTGTTCAACCATCTTTGATCTTGAAGCACTTACCTTTGTGTGATGGTGAACTGCTAGCAGAACTCTTTGTTCAGGTGCAGGTACGCAGGGTATTGGGACAGAAGATTCCTAGCTCGCTAAATGGGTTGTCTATACATGTTTGCATAGTAACCTAATTTGTTATGAGCTTTTCATGTTGTTTCACAGAGATTCCTTTGTGTACATATTCAGTGTTCCAGTCTATGACGGTGGATGGCATCTTCAAGGTCAGGTCAAGGAGCATATTCTGAGGATCTTATTTCAAAAGCAAATATCGCACTAAGGCACAGTCCTTTATTGTATTGCCATGAACTTTGGCAATTGCTTCCTGTGGCACCTAATCCTGCACATCCTAGTTTACACCAAGGAAAGGAACAGTGGCGTCAGGGTAAAGTCACCCTCACCATCCCTCAGTCAAAAGAACGAATAAGGTAAGGAAGGAGGTAAGGCCAGCAACTGACTCCGACACGCCCAACTTCACATACATACATGAGTTATCATCAAACCTTGCCGCAAACAGACAAAGATGTCTCTCTAACAGAGAACAAACTGTGCAAATACATTTTTCATACTGAAGTTTCAGCTCTTACTACCAGGGCTGGCTTTAGGGCAGTGTGAGCGGTGCAGCCACACCGGGTGCTGACTTGGATTGGGGGGCGCTGACCTCAAGGAGGCGCTGTGTTTAGCAATGACTTACAAAACTTGTGATTTAAAAGCACCTGTTGAAAAGTTCCATATGCCTCCAGCCTTCAGGAAACAATTAAAATGCCAAGATAACTCTTATGATTAATGTTCTTGCTAGGGAGAGATTGGAGTTTTGTCTAGTGGCAGTTTTGACTCGCCATAAAGTAGCGTAGAGGGTTAATATGCCAGCTGCAAAGAACATAACTATATTTTATGTGGATAGCTGAGTGGATTAGTAAAGCCAGCCTTTACAGTCGCTTTTAAAACAAATGAATGTATGTGAAAGGGGGGCTATTGAGAGATGAGGAGCCCATTTGCCGGGTGCTAGTGAGTGAATCCGAGGAGGTGGTCATGGGGTTGAGGGGCACCAAAAAAGAATGTCATACAAGGTGCCACCAGTGCTAAAGCCGGCCCTGCTTACTACTAGGACTCCATCACCCTTGAGGCTGCAAAAGGTATTCCCAGCGCCCCGCTAGCGGCATATCTGGAGTTCCCGTCAAAAAGTAAAAGTGCTGGGGGTTCAGCCCCATGTTTGACGTCATCACACGATACAGCATCCAAGTTAACCATCGAATGGATAGATGTTGGAAGGTGTTTCCTACGTCACAAGCTAAAAATTCCATAAAACAATAGATCAACTGGCATTACAACAAGATTTAGAAGAATTCACTAAAATTGGCTTCCAAGTTAAGACATCAAAAGCAGCTTTTAAATTGAATGCCATAAGCAAAAGAAAAATAATCCAAAAGACAGACCCTTAAAAAGCTAAGACGTACACCAAGAAAAAAAATTATGTTTATTAAAACTGAACTATCTTTCTTAAACCTCTACACTTGGAAATATGACTTTTTGACCCGTACTGGGGGGTGCCTGTGAGTGGCAAAAGTGTGAACATCGGTCACACCAGCAAAAAAATAAAACAAAACGGGCATTTGGAAACCTGAAAAAATGGCCGGTTCAACGGTTATGTGAATAATGCTTCCTTCCTGTGTCGCGAAGGACAGATGGAGTTTTGTAACACGTTGTGAGGAAAACATAACGTGCAGCGTATTACCACGAGCTCTTTCCTGTAACAATCAGACGTCTGTGCAATTAACAGCTGCCCGCTGGGTTCCGATTGCCAATGGAAAGAATGGCACATTGGAAAGATGCTCTCTCCGTTTATATTTCCAAACCAAATGTGATCGTTGCTCTCCTGTGTCATTAACAAACCCATTATTAAGAATTTTAACTGGAAGCTCGTAAACCGCCTGGGACCGGCACTCGGCAAGTCTGAGCCCAACAGGTGCGTTCTCACGCCACCTCCCACCGAGCGATTTCCATAGTCTCAGACTTTTTTTTGACGATGTTATGAAATATTTTGATTTCCATGTTCTACGTTCTTAAAATGAAGGCTACGCGGTTTTCCATTTAACCCACTTCCAGCCAATGTTTTTCCATTCACGCCATTTACAAGGTGAAATATTAGGACTTTTTTCATAAAATGTAATATATATCTGGTAATGAGCTTCCCATGGAGAAGCTGAGTTACGCTTTCTGCCTGATTTATGTAACAAAACTCCAGTATTAAATGGCATTTTAAAATTCAGCAGGGATAATTTACGCTGTAATAACATTCACCCTGCCAGGGCAAAACTTCAAAACGAGGGACAGGCTCACGTCGAAGTTGATGTGCGTGCTGAAACGAGCTTTATTTCTTTAACGAAACTATAGGAACGAGACTACACCATTAATTTGTATTACTTTTTCACACCCAAGTCAAAAAACGCTTCATCGAAAAGTGCGTGTCCTATTCACAATGTACAATGCACCCTAACGCGTAATTTACGCCTCCCATGCTCTGGTATTCTTTGTATGCTATGAGGAAAAATAAATGTTGCTATGAAGAAAATACATGTACAAAGAAAAACATCCAACAATAGGCAGTGCTTAATTTGAACAAGAAAACCGGATTACCGAATACCATCATCACCACCGAATACCTCACGCTTGAAAAAAAATGTGCACCCCTTCTTTTCCTCCATTGTCCCTGCTGTATTTTTCCTTCTCATCCTTTTCCCTCTTTGCTGCCTCTCTCTCTTATTCTGGTTCAGAGTCTCATCATTAAAAATAAACCCTGGTCTCCAAAATGAGTGCACGGTCCTACCTGCAACCACCGGCTCAAATTAAGCACTGCGCAAAGAGGACTAGATTCATGTGGCGCAGACAAGTGGCTGTGTGTGTCTGTGCATCAAGGGGTTCCATACAGAGGCACACTCATCCTCACTTGAGCTACACCTGAGATGACCAATTTTGGTGAGATGGAGGTGGAGTCCAAAGCAGACAGGGGTCACTGCCATTTAGTATGTTTCTAAGTACCCCAAAATGAGGCGATAAATGAATAACTGATAGAGCGTTACCAGCCTAACAATTTACCTGTAGTTGGACGCTCTTGGGTCGATGAATCTTTTGGCCAAGTGGGACTCTCCTTACTCGGGAGTAATCAATCAAAATCAACAATCAATAATCAATAACGAACATAAGCAATACCCTGATCAACATAACACTTCACAATTAATCCAGAAAACATTTCGGCGAACCATGACCTTTCGGCCATGAATAACCACACCAGTTTATTCAAAGTTAATGCATTTATTTCCCTATATTAACAAAGCTAGCACAATATAAATGTGTCTCAACACCAAGTGATATATGTAAATGAACATTAATAGCTGTCCATAACGGCGAAACAGATGCAATCTATGCAGCATTTGAATAACAATGCCTTCTATGATGGCAACAAACTACAATCTGTAATGGGCTAATTGTATACATTTAGTCAGCATAACAAGGTCTCAAATTGCATCGTGCATCAAATGAATCCTCATCTAATCTCAAATCAGCATCGGCATGTGGGACTTCATGCAAAAACAATTTAGCAACATTAATTTGGAAAACTCCTAACTAAGGCCTTATCAAAATTTCAGCAGTTGGTTACCTAAAAAGAAAACACAATGCAATTGTACAATTTTCCTTTCATATTTACCAAATTCAATCAGCATTCAAGGAAGTCTTCGTCTCACAGGTACCGATTTCGATCAGCATGGGTACCGGTTCCGATCAGCATGGGACGGGGGCAAAGGGGCAGGGTGGACGGGGCAATTGCCTCACAGCGGCAAGATAAAACTACTACTTCATGCAAAGGGACAAATCAAAGTTAAAGTCTCTAGGGCGAGAATTACTTAAAGTCTCTAGAAGACGGCAAAATGACGATGTCAGCAAGATGGGCCATAATGGCCAATGTCCTGCAAAATGGCAGGTATGGGCGATGTCTCTCGTAATGTCTCTCAAAATGGCTGGTAAAGTTCGTAATGGGCTGTAATGGCGGGCAATGGCTGGTAATGGCTGCTTTCTTCTTGTGCACCTGGTTTAAATAGACAACAGTTCAAATCCAGTAGGGTCTTCCATTGGAGGGTTCATAGGTTAGCTTCAAATTGTCCAATCAAAAACAACAGTTCTCAAGCTTTTACCTAAGCATACATTATCCTTGGAGTCGGGAACGTAAGTTGCAACATATTTTACCAATTAACTCACTTTCAGAGCGTCCATTGTCTGCACCTGCAGATTGACCTTGGAGTGGAAAAGAAGATGCCAGGCTGGCACGAAACCTTAAAGATAAGCATGTGAACGGTCTCACTGGAAAAGTACAGCTTCAAGCAAGAATACACGTTTATTAGCACATTGGAAAAATACGAGCATCTAAACCGTGAGACACGGCAGCTAGGCCAAAGCCTCCACTAAAGTTATGCTAAGCTAAAGCATTTCTAACAAGCAAATCATGGCACACGTTTACGATTATGTCAAACTAGTACAATTCTAATACATCACGTTATATGAAGCACGCTTATAAATGTTGGCAAACTACTCTGAGGGCACATTTGTCCCAGTACAATCTTATTTAGTTCGATTAAAGTCACACTTGATTATTGCAGCACTACGTTTATGCACTAATAAATGTAAAACCTTCATTTCAGCTTCATCAATCCCTCCTCTGATGACTACTTGTCATCACACAAAACCATTCCCACAAATTTTATTCCATTAAAATTCTGTCAGTTCTCTCTGCCTTTTAGTTCCCCTTGTTCTTGCTTTGTATTCTTCTGCCATTCTTTTCATCATTTTCACTTCCTTCCTTCTTTTAATTCTTTCCATGATCATTATTATTCCCCTTTTTATTCCCCAAATTCCAAATATGCAAATTAGGACTATTAGAATTCCCTGTATTATTTTTAGCAAGATTCCATTCCAAATGCCACCAAGCCAATTTCCCACTGAAGCAAGTCCCTTTCCAACCTTCTCCCACACTCCTGGTTCTTTCAATTCCTTCAAATCTGCACTCTCTTTTGTTAGGTTAGCAAGCATTGTTTTAATCTTCACACTATTATCTGGAATATACGTGCAACAGTGTTGTGCACCAAGCATTTTGCAAACGCCGCCATCCTTTGCTAAAAGAATGTCTAAGGCAAGCCTGTTTTGAAGAGTCATAGCTCTTTCCGCTGCAAGTTCAGCATCCATCAGGATTATAGCACCTGAAAACTTTGTCAACATGTTATCCACTATAGTAGACAACTTTCTGATTTTGATGGAATTCAACACAACTCCCAATGAAGGAATCATGGCTCCAAATATATCTCCTACCACAGCAGCTGCGGTCTCTCTTTTCTGGATACGATGGGATCCAGATGTCTTTGGAATCATCGATAGGTCATCCAGTTGATAAACCTTTGGGAACACTATACCCAAATAACATCTCCCCCACCATCCTTTTGGAAGACGATAATAGGCATTATGCCCACAAATGTAATACACACCTGGTATGACAGGGTCAAGTCCGTTCAGCATGAATGTCCATTTGGCTTTAAAGATAAACGTATGTTTACACTCACTCGCTCCTACAAAAATGTTGCCATAATAAGATTCACCTCGATATATACAAAATTTCCCTACATGCCAAGCATCTAAAGCTATTCTCCCTTGTGTCTTTATTGCAGCAAAAGCATAATTATCTACTGAAGTCCTCTTATGTAGTTCCTTTTCTAATTTCGCATTCATGTGTGCCCTTCTATCATCTGTGCGATCTAAAAAGCTTATTTCTACTGCAGATAGCGAGCAGGTAAGGTTCTCCCTATGAGCGTGAGCTGTTTCAAAAGGTTGCATTGGCTCGAAAAATTCCCTCATTATTTTAGCATCCCAATCTTTAGCAATCTGGCTAAGCTGCGTGATTATAGGAACATATGCAAAGGTAACATCATAATTTGAGTAAAAATACTCTATGTTTGTTTGACCATAAAATCTAGAAGTTACTATACTACATGTAATCCCATATGTAAGAGGCATGTGATGATAAGTCACCCCTTCCGTTACCGATGTCGGTATCTGTGTACACACATAACAATCTTTCGCATCCATAGTCTCAACATATTCTGTTAGCAAGCGATAGAAAACATTATACGAAAGCTCCTTTTTATCATGCAAGTGTCTCTCATCTAATTCTAGTCTTTTCAGTGCGGTTAGTTCAGTGACAGTAACAGGAGCAAAAGTAGAAGCATCAATTTTCTCATTCTCACCCTTACCATGCATTCCAAGCACTATTGCCATTATTATTAGTACACATGCAATTACCAAGCCTATACACGCATATTTACAATATTTCTTTCTACTGTTTTGCGTCATGATCTGTATAGAATCAGAGAGCTAGAAGCACCTATAAAAGAAACGATTTAGCAATTCAGTTAAAAAGCTGAACGAGCGCAATGTTCACACAGTCTTCTTCAGGAGCCAAGTCACTTATCGGTTTGCAGCATTTGTCTCAATTCGGCAATGACTCAGTCTCAATTCGGCAATAACTCATTATTTTTTTTTTTTTTTTTCAAAGTTTAATAACTCACTCTCTCTTTTTTTTTTTTTTTTTTTTCAGTTGGCACGTTGTCTCAAATCGTGTTTAAGAGTCAATCAGGTTTTCAAAGTCTTATCAAGTTAGCAAATGTCTCATCCGGTTTAGCAATGTCTCAGCTGGTTGTATCACGTTATATTATAGCAAGCAATGTCATTTACCAGCTTTTCAATCAACAGTGTCCATAAAACTTTTCTTTTCTATTGGTATCTCTTCTTTTTCGTTCTCGAGGCTGAGAGATACAAATTCGTCAGTCCAATCGTCATGGACTACGTATGCCCATTCTGGACCGGAATATCTCCTGTTCGGTATCCTTTTCCTCTTCAATTTTGCATCTCTCTTTGACTCTGCCTCACTGGTACTTTCCTCTTTGGCCAAGTCTTTTCCTTCACTTGAGGTTGGTACCACGACAGACACTTCTTTTCTTTTCTCTTTCACTCTTGGCCCTTCGTCATTCAATTTTTCTCTAGTTCCTAATTTTACTGACGATCTACTTTGTCTTTTCTTTGCACCGTGTCCATTTGATGGACCTGCGATCTCTTCTGAAGAAGTTTGAATAGTTTGGTTCTGTTCTGCCTTGTCCCCTTGTTCTGGAGAGACAATCACGTTTTCCTTTTCTTTTTCTGTACTGTCTGCTTCTGGGAAAGCCCTCCTCTGATCAGGCTCTCCTGCTTTTTCACTTCTTTCGAGCCCTTTGCCACCGTTACTTTCTTCAGGCTCTGTGTCACTTTCAGCTGCTTCAGGCTCTTTGTTACCTTCAGCTGCTTCAGGTTCTTTGTTACCTTCAGCTGCTTCAGGCTCTTTGTTACCCTCAGCTCCTTCGTCGCTGTCTGAGTTTTCTCCTTGGTCTTCCCCAAGTGAATCTGTTTCTTCGTCTTCAGAGAATATTTCTCTCTCGACTATTTCTGCCTGTTCGCTTCTAGTTCTGTTTTGCTCTGTCTCAGCGCTCGGCACTTTGTTATCAGGTACTGGCAGTTTCAGCGCTTCAACTTCCTCATCTGTGGGGCACAACACTTTCTTTGTGTGACTGGCGTGAATCCAGTTGGGAACCCCCGCACACTTCACAGCGGTAGTGGTTGTCAGGATCACTTGGAAAGGGCCTTTCCAACGGGGTTCCAGACACGACTTCCTCACGTGCTTCTTTATCACGACCCAGTCACCTGCTTTCAGTGTGTGTCCTGGACCTTGGATCGGTGGCAAGGTGGTTGCTTCCACCTTGTGAGAGAAAGAGCGAACCACGTCAGCCAGACCTTTGCAGTAGTCTAACACCATATCATCTGTAATATTCAAAAGCGCGTTTGCGGGAACTGCAGGAAGTCTCATGGCCCTGCCCATGAGAATTTCGTGCGGGGACAGTCCAGTCTTTCTGTCAGGGGTGTTTCTCATTGACATTAACACCAAAGGCAATGCGTCAGGCCATTTCAAATTTGTCGATGCACATATTTTCGCCATTCTTGATTTCAGTGTACCATTCATTTGCTCCACCAGTCCTGAGGCTTCAGGGCGATAGCTACAATGCAGTTTTTGCTCAATGTTCAGCGCTGTGCAAAGTAACTTTATCACCTCGTTATTGAAGTGACTTCCCCTATCTGATTCTAAAGAGATCGGGAATCCGAAACGTGGTATCAACTCCCTCAACAATAGTTTTGCAACTGTAAGGCTGTCATTTCTACGCGTGGGGTATGCTTCAATCCAGTGACTAAAAATGCACACAATCACCAACACATACTTCAGACCTCCATGCGCAGGCATCTCGATAAAGTCCATCTGCATTCTGCTGAACGGGCCACTCGCCCTGCCAATGTGGCTCGCGTTCTCAACTGTTCCTTTTCCTGGGTTCATCTGCTGACAAATGACACAACGATTGCAAACTGCTTCTGCAGCTTGACGAAATCTGGGGTTAAACCAATCAGTTTTGAACAATCTTATCATGGCATCTCTCCCTAGGTGAGCTTGCCCATGATAGAACCGCACTAGCTGCGATAAGAGACAATTTGGTAAAACATATTTTCCCTCATTTGAAACCCATAACTCATCTGGTCTCTGTGTACATTGTGATTTAATCCAGGAAGCCTTTTCATCCTCCCTGACACTATTCTGTAATGCTTTTAGTTCGTCCATTGTATCCACGACCTTTAAAGCAAATGCTTCAGCTGGTTCAAGCTCTGGCTCGCTTATTGAATTCCATTCATCCCTGAGCAATATACAGTTCAAGGCACAAAATCTTGCGACTTGATCCGCATATGCATTTCCCAAGGAAACATAGTCCTGTCCTTTTGTATGAGCACTGCACTTTACCACTGCAATTTCGGCTGGCATTTGAATGGCGTGTAACAATTCCCTTATTCTCTCCCCGTTTTTCACTGGGGACCCTGAAGAAGTCAGGAAGCCTCTCTGTGACCATAGTTGCCCAAAGTCGTGCACAATTCCAAACCCATACTGACTATCAGTGTAAATGGTAACCTTCATCAATGCAGACAGTTGACATGCTCTGGTAAGGGCTACAAGCTCTGCTACTTGTGCGGAATAGACTCCTTGAAGCCAGGACGCTTCCAAGACACCTGTTACAGTACATACAGCATATCCTGCTTTCAAAATTCCCATTGCATCTCTTAAACATGATCCATCAACAAAAATGATTTGGTCATTTTCATCAAGCTTAGTATCTCTGATGTCAGGTCGGGGTTTTGTGCAAAATTCAGTCACCTGAAGGCAGTCATGCTCGACGTCTTCAGCGTTCTCAATTTCAGCATTTTCACCGGGAAGCAAGGTTGCTGGATTCAACGTAGTGCACCTTTTCAGCTGCACATTCGGTGAGCCCAGAATTATTGTTTCATACCTTGTGAGTCTTGCTCCAGTCATGTGTTGAGTTCGGGAGCGGGTCAAAAGTATCTCAACTGAGTGAGGGACCATGACTGTTAATGGATGTCCCATCACTATTCCTTCACTCTGAGTGAGGCTGATACCAACTGCTGCTACGGCGCGCAAACACCCTGGAAGTGCTGCTGCGACCGGATCCAAAGTAGCTGAAAAATAAGCTACTGGTCTGTTTATGCCACCATGGGCTTGGGTCAAGACAGAAAGAGAACATGCATCACGTTCATGACAAAACAATGTGAAAGGCTTTGTGTAATCAGGCATACCTAAAGCTGGAGCCCTGCACATGCATTCTTTCAATTCAATGAAAGCATCCATCTCATCTCCTTTCAGCTCAATTTCATCCAATGCATCCTTCTGGGTCAGTTTCAGTAAAGGCTTTGCTAGAGTCGAGAAGTTGGGAATCCACTGGCGACAGTAGCTCACCATCCCCAAAAACTTCCCAACCTCCCTCCTTGTCTTTGGTGGACTCATTTGAAGTACACTTGTTATTCTTTCCTTCATTATTCTCCGTGACCCTTTCTCTATTTGGTGACCCAAGTATTTCACTTTCTTCTGACAGAACTGCAACTTTGAAGGAGACACCTTGTGTCCATTCCTTCCCAAATGGTTCAGTAGGGCAATGGTATCGGCTGTGCAGCCACTTTCTGTCTTAGCTGCAATCAGTAAGTCATCAATGTACTGTACTAGGACTGACTCGAATGGCAACTCTAACGCTTCCAAGTCTTTCTTTAGTATCTGATTGAAAATTGACGGTGACTCAGAAAACCCTTGAGGAATTCGACACCAACTGTAAACTCTGTCTAAGAATTTGAAACAAAAGAGAAATTGGCTGTCCTCATGAAGAGGCACTGAAAAGAATGCTTGTGACAAGTCGATGACTGAGAACCACTCGGCATCGCAAGGGACTTGGAACATTATCACAGCTGGATTCGGTACTACAAGCAGCATTTGACTATGATGTCATTTATTTTCCTCAAGTCCTGCACAATTCGGACCTTCCCACTCGGCTTTATCAGTCCCATGATTGGTGAATTACATGGACTGCTCAACACTTCTTTCAGTACTCCCTGTTTTACGAACTCGTCAATTAGTTGGGCGACTTTCATGAGGGTATCTTGTGCCATGTGGTATTGTGGGGTCTGGGAAAGGTTACATTGGGTTTTACTGTCACTTTCACTGGTTCCACTCCTTTCACCAATCCCACCTCCTTTCCTGTCATATCCCATACTTCTTTTCCGACTGTTTCCCGTAATTCAGCTGGAATATCTTCTTCAGTTAACATCGGAAGAAGGTTAATCAGAGGATATTTTTCATCGACAACTTCCATCTCGTCCCCTTCTACACTGTCCTCCTCTTCCCCATCACTGCTCGTCTGAATTCTGATTCCATCGTACGAACACATAATCGAACATCCCAATTTGCACAATAGGTCTCTCCCTAACAGTGCTATCGGGCTTGAGTCACAGACCACAAAATTATGTAACCCTTGGTAGTTACCAATGCTGATTGGTACTGGATCCGTGATTGGGTTCGTCAGGTACCTGTTTGCTACTCCCACCACTTGAACTGTTATCGCTGAGAGGGGCAAATTTGGGACTTCAATGCTCCTAACAGTTGAACGTGTGGCTCCTGTGTCCACCAAGAATGAAACACGATGACCCATAACTTTTCCCTCCACATATGGACCCTTTTGATCAACTTCCAAGGATGCTGCAAGCACACAGTTTCCCTCCTCATCTGAACTTTCACTCTCCCATACATTGTTTATTCCACTCTCACTGTGTAATGGGAACTGTTGTACTGTGCCGTTTGTACTCATCACCTGACTCGAGACCTGTGGAGGAACCATCACTTGCTGCTGACTCATTGGTGCCAAGGGTATTCGCATTTGCTGATTAGGTACCATGGGTAACTCCTGTTGCATTGGCTGCATTTGCGTCATCTGCATACGGGGCATCTGCATCTGCTGCGGCTGCATAGGGTGTAATCCTTGCAGCTGATTTATGGTCTGAAAATTTGGGTTTGGACCTCTCATTTTCGGTCTCCTCATTGTCTGAAATGCATTGACATCATTGTTTTGCTGACCAACACCTGCACCTTCCTGCACCACCATTGGGCACTCGCGTTTCCAATGTCCGACGATTCCGCACACGTGACACGGCATCACCCTTTTCATTGCCTGCATACCATTCGGAGTCACAACAGGGTTCAAATCCGGACCATTATTTACAAAACCTCCTCTGCCTCTGCGTCTCACCTGTGGCTGAAACACCATATTTCCCTGCAGCTGCGGCTGCGGCTGCGGTATCTGCTGTTGGAACCCTTGCAACCCTTGCAAACCTGTCTGAGCTGCTTTAAGCTGCATCATCATCACTTTCTCTTTCAACCTTTTCTGTTTCACCTCAATCTCGTCACTACAGTATTTCGCATAATTCAACACCTCATCAATAGGTTTCGACTGCCAACAAATCAAATGCGTCTTTATCATTTGACTTATCTCTGGTCTCAACCCTTCCACAAATCTAAACACAAAATGAAGCATGTCCTTCGCCTCTATTGTTTCCGTGCCACTGTAGTTCTTGAACGCCTTCAACAACCTCTCATAGTAACCATGAATCGGCTCTTTAGCCTCTTGGGCAGTTCGATCAATCTTCTGCCAATCCACATTTTTCGCGGCAACCTTCGTCTTCAAATGCTCAATCACCTTGTGGTACAAGCTCATCACCAGCGGTGATGGTGCACCCGTATCTCTGTCTCTCTCTGGTTCACTTGTCGGCCAACCTACAGCCCTTTTGCATTCCTCCCACAAATCTGCCGGAACCACAATCTCAAAAAGGGTGTTCAGGTCTTCCCAAAGACATTTTGCAAGCTTCACAAACCTATCAGTCTGTTGATACCATTCAATCGGTTTCTCTCTCAGTTTGGGAAAATCATCCGTAAAAGACTGAATGTCGCTTCTGTGCCACGGTACATGTATTAATTTCCCCCCTGCTGTCTCCCTCATTGGTAACATGGTTACTGCATCACTACTCTGTTGTCTTTTCTCCTTGTGCTCTGGGACACTGTCTTTCTTCTTTTCCCTTTTCTTTGCCCACCTGCTTTCCCATTTATCTAAGCACCTCCACACTTGTGCACTCTGCAGCAATTCTCTAAGGTGCGTCTTCATGCCTGCTGACCTCATGTGTTCAAAGTCTGTGGTCCCGAAATCCAATCTATAGCTCCTGCTCAAGTGTTTTGTCTTGTCTATCTCAATCCCGTTTTTGTCAGCTATTTCTTGCAACCTTCTGTGTACCTTGTTCACTTCTCTCGTAATCCTGGGACATAGATACCTCAGCTCTTCTTCCGAGTAGGACTCTAGCCTATTCACACCCATAGTCCCTTCCACCAACTCTTCTGCTTCCATGCTCAACCTTACCCTATTCAGGTAGTCTTCCCCCTTCCCACTTGTTGAGCTTTGTGTGGAATTCAGACTGTTGAACCACTGTGTTAGCTGTTGCGCATTCAACCCCATTAGTGTAGCATTCACATCGACTGCCATTGATGGTTGCGGCAACTTCTCAGTGCTCGATGATAGCGGTATTATCAGTGGGGGACTCGACCTCACCACTGTTGACTGAGCACATATGGGACTAAACTCCATCAAGGACCCAGATCCAGTTGGCTGAGCCGCTATCGGAGTTATCTCTGGGGTGTTTTCTATGCACCTCCTTTCCGTCCCATTCTGCAGCATTGATCCTTGACTGCTCATACCTGCGTTAGGCTGAACGTACAAAGGTACCGGAGGACCTACAGTAATGGGTAGGGTTATCGCATCTGGGTTCTGTCCATTCCCCAGGTTCTGAGGCATGTTCATTCCCACACCATGGGTCATCATTGCCGGCATGCCCATCTGACTCCCCGTCATCTGAGCATGTGCTGTTCCCCCCTGCATCTGCTTTTGAGGCATCAAAAACTGAGTTGATTCAGCTTGTGCCAATGTTGGGTTGCAACCATTCTGTACTCCCATTACGGTTGGATCTAGAATCATTCCCGTACTGTTATCACTGCTGTAGTACCTTGAGACCTGCGGCTGATAATTTTCTGCTGGTTTCAATATAGGCACATCTGGATATATTCTCCTAACCTGCGGTATCTGCGGGGTGAACAGTAAACTCGGGTCCTTAGATCCCGATGGCGTTTCTGAATTTGGAGTTTCATTATTCTGTACCGGTGCCGGAGGGGCAGAACTGGTACTTGGACCTTGTCCACTCTCTGCATAAGGCGGTGGACGGTCGTTCAGCAATTGCATGATGAACTCCTCATCATCTGACTCATCTTCTCTATCTTTGGAACACCTCCCGTTTGTCTTACAGGTAGCTTTCTTGCCTGTCGCCTCTTCTTCCTTAGCAATTGCGGGGAACAATTTTATCCCCTGCAATACATCTGACCTCCACACCTTCTGTGCATTGTCCCACCTAGCGTCCGCTAGTGTCTTTTCTACCTTTCTCATCCTGGTCTCAAACTTCTTTTGCTGTTGCTGCCTAGCCATTAGTTCCCAAATCGCTAGAGCCTCAAACTGTGCTGGCCTTGGAGGTACCTTCATGTCGTACATCGCAAATCTCAAATTCTCTAGGATTCTTATATTGAATGTCCCATGGATCGGGAACGCTACGCTCCCATGTTTCTCTGTCAGCTTGTGCCATTGCTTTAGCCAAAGGCACGGAGCTACCCCTTTTTCCTCCATTACAATGTAAGCTGGTGTACCTTCGGGTGGCGTCTCCTCTCCTACGCTCGCTTTAATGTAAGACTCTCCCTTCATCGCACTCTTTAATGCTTTAAAAAAATTCATTTTCTCGTCTTTTATTTCACAAAATATGTAATCAATAGGGTGACTTTAATTCCCGGAATACTCTTCGCTTGCCTTTCCCCTTCCAATCGAGCCTCACGGACTGCGTCCAATCCGTGCGCGACCCTTCTCTGCAACCAACCTATCCCAGCGCGGCTCCTAGTGACGTCACACTCACACACACTGCGGCTGACAAAGCCTCGCGGCTCGTCCTCCTTCACTCAGCTCCTCTCGTAACAACTTCTAGCATGTATCGCGAGCAACCAAAATAATAATAAAACAGATCTGTCGGTTTACTACAGGAAGGGTAACACAATCGCTTCAGGACCTTAGGGATTTTTCACTAGCCTCGGCAGTTATTCCATCTTTCTCGGTCCCCACTTTCGCAAGCAAATCTGACCCGCAGACTCTGCTCTCAACTTGTCAGTGATCTATTCTAGTGCACTTAGAATTTGTCAAAGCCCGAAGTCGAAGTTTCTTTCACTCCCTTAACACACGTACCGACTCGTTGACCACGCCCGATCAACCTACTAAACCGACCAGACCACAACATAAAACAAGTGTCTCATACACTTTTCAACATACTCCGGAGTCTCTTGACCTCGCAGGGCCCGTCTCAACAACAACAACCACGTGGACCTTTTTCTGCACAAAGCGCCACATACACGTGAAGTTCGACGACTTCCCTACTCTCACACTCGGAGTCGCACCTCCGCTATTTCTATGAAGTTCGACGACTTCCCTACTTCTACACTCGGAGTCGCACCTCCGCTATTCTCTAAGATCCTCGCAACCTTTTCACACAATCTGCGGCAATAAGCTGTGCAAGCGCAAAACCCTAACTTCACTCATACCGTCACTAGTACCACCAACGCCGATTCCACACCTCCATTCTCTCCATTCGCAAGCTCCGAGATCCCGGGAAAGTCGCGGGGGACTTAGCCCATCATCATTCTCTCAATCTGTTTTATCCAAGAAAAATCTAATTCAACTTCTCGAGTGGGGTCTCAAAGGGCGTAACCGTTAATTCAACACCATGTACTTTAAAAGTACGGGGTCCCAAAGGGCGAAACCATCCTCTGCTACCATCTACTGATAGAGCGTTACCAGCCTAACAATTTACCTGTAGTTGGACGCTCTTGGGTCGATGAATCTTTTGGCCAAGTGGGACTCTCCTTACTCGGGAGTAATCAATCAAAATCAACAATCAATAATCAATAACGAACATAAGCAATACCCTGATCAACATAACACTTCACAATTAATCCAGAAAACATTTCGGCGAACCATGACCTTTCGGCCATGAATAACCACACCAGTTTATTCAAAGTTAATGCATTTATTTCTCTATATTAACAAAGCTAGCACAATATAAATGTGTCTCAACACCAAGTGATATATGTAAATGAACATTAATAGCTGTCCATAACGGCGAAACAGATGCAATCTATGCAGCATTTGAATAACGATGCCTTCTATGATGGCAACGCAAACCACTAAAACTACAATCTGTAATGGGCTAATTGCATACATTTAGTCAGCATAACAAGGTCTCAAATTGCATCGTGCATCAAATGAATCCTCATCTAATCTCAAATCGGCATGTGGGACTTCATGCAAAAACAATTTAGCAACATTAATTTGGAAAACTCCTAACTAAGGCTCTTATCAAAATTTCAGCAGTTGGTTACCTAAAAAGAAAACACAATGCAATTGTACAATTTTCCTTTCATATTTACCAAATTCAATCAGCATTCAAGGAAGTCTTCGTCTCACAGGTACCGATTTCGATCAGCATGGGTACCGGTTCCGATCAGCATGGGACGGGGGCAAAGGGGCAGGGTGGACGGGGCAATTGCCTCACAGCGGCAAGATAAAACTACTACTTCATGCAAAGGGACAAATCAAAGTTAAAGTCTCTAGGGCGAGAATTACTTAAAGTCTCTAGAAGACGGCAAAATGACGATGTCAGCAAGATGGGCCATAATGGCCAATGTCCTGCAAAATGGCAGGTATGGGCGATGTCTCTCGTAATGTCTCTCAAAATGGCTGGTAAAGTTCGTAATGGGCTGTAATGGCGGGCAATGGCTGGTAATGGCTGCTTTCTTCTTGTGCACCTGGTTTAAATAGACAACAGTTCAAATCCAGTAGGGTCTTCCATTGGAGGGTTCATAGGTTAGCTTCAAATTGTCCAATCAAAAACAACAGTTCTCAAGCTTTTACCTAAGCATACATTATCCTTGGAGTCGGGAACGTAAGTTGCAACATATTTTACCAATTAACTCACTTTCAGAGCGTCCATTGTCTGCACCTGCAGATTGACCTTGGAGTGGAAAAGAAGATGCCAGGCTGGCACGAAACCTTAAAGATAAGCATGTGAACGGTCTCACTGGAAAAGTACAGCTTCAAGCAAGAATACACGTTTATTAGCACATTGGAAAAATACGAGCATCTAAACCGTGAGACACGGCAGCTAGGCCAAAGCCTCCACTAAAGTTATGCTAAGCTAAAGCATTTCTAACAAGCAAATCATGGCACACGTTTACGATTATGTCAAACTAGTACAATTCTAATACATCACGTTATATGAAGCACACTTATAAATGTTGGCAAACTACTCTGAGGGCACATTTGTCCCCGTACAATCTTATTTAGTTCGATTAAAGTCACACTTGATTATTGCAGCACTACGTTTATGCACTAATAAATGTAAAACCTTCATTTCAGCTTCATCATAACCCAACAAGATTTGTAAAGCAGTTGTTCACCTGTTGAGACATCTTGGCACTGAATAACAGGTTTGCTGTTACCCAGCTCACTAGGAGTCATTTTATCAACCTCTGAAGGATTAAAGGCTGATAGGGTCTGCCATGATTTGAACTTGTGGCGATGAGGTCAAACTGAGGTCAGTGGAGTGGATGCATTAGCTCAATCAGCACCCAGGCTCACACAAATTAATTGAGCTAAAGAGAGCCAAGGCAACTTTCCTATAGTCACAAGCCGTCGTCTACACAAAAAGAGATGACATTTCAGATTTACTTAAATTTTACATGGGTGCATTGTCAATCATGTGACTCAAACTTGTCCAAAGTGTTTTTTATTATTTACTATTCAAGCACAAAACTTGACTTGTTCTGGAAAGTAGCCTTAAAATAACACCAAGTTGTGTTTTGCACTACTATGCATGGAGGGGGCATCCAAGCGGCGGTACATGGGTGTCCTCTGTAACCATACATGTGTTTTGACACAAATACTTGTCTGCTAAAAGTTTCACACTGAGTTTTGGGGCAAAATCGCTTTGAAGGCAAGCATAAAGGTGGAGCATTGTTTACATGTCTTCAGACTTGTTAAGCTTTGGTATTTGCTAGATTGCACAGCACACATGCAAAATGGAAAAAGGTGTAAAGTACACCTGCGTCAGTGCGTCCGGCGCGGAATACAAACACTGCCGCCGCCGCCACCGCCACCGCTACGGTTACGGTTACGGCCGCTTTTGGGGGCTTTTGGGGGCTCGAGGGCCCGTGGGGAAAACTTTTCGCCGGGATCCTCGTGGTTCAAGGTGCGGAGCTTGGAGCTGGTTGAGCGGCTCCTCACCTGCCACCAGTCACCACTGTAGGGCTCCTCACGCAGTCACGCAGCCAGCGGCTCCTCATCAGCGCGAGATCCTCCGGCACGCCTCTGCTGCTGCATCACACACCCCGGGCCCGGAGACAGTCCGAGAGACAGGTGAGGGGGTGACCGCAGGGAGCCCTGAGATCGGCGGAGGGGCGACCCCCTGGGGGGGACAGAGAGCGGTCAAAGGGTGAGCCCGAGGGGCGAGCCCGGGTGAGGCAGAGGTCCCTCAGGATCCGGTGTCAGGCTGAGGACGACGCAGAGAGCTTGGGGGGACTCTCGAGAGGTACCCGACCCCCCGGTAGGCCCCTCTGACACCCGGGCGGACAGAGACCCTTGGAGGAGAGCCAAGAGCCGAGAGCGCCCCAGGAGAGACCGCTGACCGGCAGGCCCGCTGTGTGCAGGGGGCAGCCGGTGACCTGCCGGTGACCTGCGCCCTCCATCGAGATCTCCACGGACCCCAAGGGTGCCATATCAGACCCCATCGCATTCTCTTTCATCTAAAGGGACCATAGGAGCCAGCGCCCCGAGCACCGGAGACTGACTGTGGCACCTGAGAGAGGTCCTGGTGACTGACCCCTCACCACAGTCTGACCCAGGGGGGGCCAGAGACCGACCGACCTCGGGCACAGGGCACCAGGGCACCAGGGCACCTGAGAGAGGCCCAGAGAGACCGACCCCGGCCACCAGAGATCAGAGACTGAACTCCAGGAACTCCAGGCACTACAACCTGACCTCGGGTACCAGAGAGAGACCACAGAGACCACAGCGACTGACCCCGGGACCAGAGAGAGAGAGATCGGGTACCAGAGACTGACCCTGAGCACATGAGACAGGACCCACACAAGAGGCAGACCTCGGGCATCGGAAACAACCAGCCGTGCACCCCCGCAGGTCACAGGGCTGCCGGTTCGGACCGCCACCGCCACTGCTGTTGTAGGCTGCCTGCGAAGACACGCTGGGAGGACTACAACACCCAGAATTCTCTGGGTTTCCTGTGCGCCAAGTGGCGCGAAAGTGCTGTTACGCCCCCCGGGCCCCTTAATTGCAACGGGGTAAGGGGCGCCCCTCTGTGACCCTCAGAGGCCTGTAGAGACTGGACTGGACTGGGCACGGGACTCTGCATAAACTGTTAGTTGTATTACATCTTGATTACGCGGTTTTACGCGGTTTTGTGTTTTGTATTGCTGAACTATAGCTGGTGGTACTTACTGCTACCAACCTATGATGGCTAATTGTAATAACTCCGCCAAAAATCTAGGGGCTACTACGCTTGATAACTACCTGGTTAAGGTGGTTAAAAAGATTAATAGCGATCGCAGAGTCTCCCTAGGGAAAGGAGGTTCCCCCGTTCAGACACACTCTAGTTCCTCCCCATATATAGTGTCTACCTTTGAGGATCTGGGCACCAACACTGATAAGGATATGGACATGATACTAACTGAGGCACAGATATATTCTAATCCCTTAGACTCAATGGGTATAATTGCATAGAGCCCATCTACCCCCGTGGTTATGGCAGAGACTCCCCCCCAACCAGCAAGAGCAGTTAGGGCTTGTAGAAAATCATTGGGCAAAAGAGGAGTGGGGAAGGTCAGCAATTCTCGGAAGTCCCTCGAAGCAAAAACCCATACTATTAAAACAAAGGGATTAGACGGGGGATCTGATAAGCCAGTGGGTTGCTGTCATAACAGGCAGTATATAGAAAATATACTGGCAACAGTAGAGGACAAGTTAGCGACAAAAATGTCTGAAATTTTTAGCACATTATTGTCAAAAATTGAAGTACTTACCCAAGAGGTTCATAGTCTGAGGGTACAAGCAACATCGACACCAGCAGATGTATTAACGGTACCTCTAGATTTACCATCTGGAAATTGTGTTGAGCAGGCAATACTAGCGGATAGCAGTTTAAGACATAAAGCCCCATGTAACGAAACAAGTTTGGAGGCGGAGCCCACTATACCTAGGGAACCCGAAGTGATTCGAGGGTCACTAGAGGGTAGGCCTCAACCAACTCGAGTCCATAAGGAAGCAAGAGAGTACAACAATAATTATAATGTTAGGATTGATCTCCCTCCGGAGGCCGCTCCATTTGTATGCATATTGTCAGGAGTCCCAGAACTTAGTTCAGGTAAAAATGAAGGTTACAATGACTTAAAAAATAAAGTAGCCTTCTGGCTTACTAAAAATAGACCCCTCCCCCCTACCATTGATGGTAAAATCTTAAATGTGAGAAGGGTGGGTTGGCTTGGCCACATGATTAAAGATATTCCAGGTGATTTGGTTATAGTTAATTTTAGAAGTACAAATGTGGTCCCATTTTTGAGAGGCTGGTGCCCGCAACTTGCTGATGGACCAATAGTTACGTGGGAACTCCCAGATTTTTATCCTACGGTGTATCCCGAGGTGAAGGTGCCCTCCCAGTCTAACAAAAATGTTATTAACCCTCCCAGGGGTTGGTTCGCACCAGAAAGTATTGAACCCTTGATTACTGCCGGGAGATATGGGCCGTTATCCTGCCTAGATGAGAATGATTGACTCATTGGTAGAGAAGAAATAGTTAAATTAACTTTATCGAAATCCCCCCACATTGAAGATATAAGTTGGAAGGCTATTGCCACAGATCAAAGTATTAATCCTGACATCATCCCTGTTGGTACTTTGTCAGCATTACCCAATTTTAGTACGGACTCACCCTCTGCTTTAGCTGAGCCTGTTGATATGCTGTCAAGGTATATATCCTGGAATATAGCCGGTCTGGAGTCCAGCCAGTGTATTCCTGATTGGAGGGACTTCATAGATCAGGGCGATATAATTGCATTCCAGGAAACATGGGCTATCACACCGATATTTCGGGTGGGGTATCTGAACTTTAGCAAGCCAGCAATTAGAGGCCAGAAAGGGCGTCCGGTTGGAGGTCTTACAATTTGGGTCCGCCAAAGTGCGGGTGTAAGAGTTGAAGAAGTGTCAATTGATAGTCCAGACATAATTGCCTTAAAGATAAAGTCCAACCAAGGTACAAATATCCTGTTGGTTAATATTTATGTCAGGGGCCTCCAGGGAGGAAGGGTTTCTCCGACCCTCCTCCTGTTGGATGACATTTTATCAGGTTCAACGACCGATGGCCACAAGATTGTGATGGGGGATTTTAACACTTGTTTTGATCCTTTGGGTATTGAGGACGGCCAGCTCACCGAGGAGGAGGATCTATCCTGGGGTATTCCCCAACTTGAGATACCCTCGATTGCTAAGTGGTCGAGCTCAGCCACCTATATCAAGGGGCTATGCCTGGATATGGGTCTAAGAGCTGTTAATGGAAGGGTCAAGTCAGATAGGAAGGGCAGGCATACGTTCAACAACGGCAGACACAGTAGTCGTATCGACTATATTTTGGTCGATGTGAGGCAGTGGTTTGCAGTTGTTGATATGCTAGTTACGGAACGCCCAGAGAGTGATCATGACCCGCTGGTTTTGACCTTAAGGGATTCCAGCTTTCAGAGGTCAGAGGGCAGTGGTCCTAATATAACAGCACGAGAGGTCATTGTGAGCAATGACATGCGCAGGGTACGTTGGCCCAAAATAGCCGTTGACGCTGGGGCCCGTAGGGCAATAAGAACCTTAGTGTCCAGCTCTGTGGAGCTTTTAAACAATTGTGGCTCACAGGACGAGATTAACAGCGAACTTATACGCACCCACTCTGACTTGTTTCAGGAACTTAAAAAGTTGTTCATCAAACATATCCCTAAACAACCTAGGCCCAAGAAATACTCATCCCCTACTTGGTTTGATAAAGAGTGTAGTCTGACAAAAAGAGTTCTCTTTGAGGCTATTAAAAACAAAAATCATAGCCAGATTAGATCTTGTAGAAAACTCTATAATGAGGCAAAACGCAAAGCAAAACAAAAGTGGGACGAGGAACGCTGGCTTATGCTGTCAGAAGCCTGTGGTAAACGCAACATGCAACAGTTTTGGTATCTCATGAGATGGGGTATTTCGCAGGACGCCCACTATAGCCCAGCATCTGTCTCTAATCATCAGTGGGTAAAAAATTTTGAGGATCCGTTTAAGTATTATACAGTAGAAGTGACTATACCCTACCGTCTTGAGCCCGCCGAGCTGTTAACATTCTCAGCTACTGAAGTTATCAATTGCCTGCAAAATATTCCCAAAGGGAGGGCCCCTGGCCCAGATGGTATTCCAGCGGACATTTTTTTGGAAGACCAGGACCTATGGGTACCTTATATACTCCACCTGGCGAATGCAGTTGCTGCAGGCGCTAAAATTCCTGATTCATGGTATGGGGCAGAAATCCTTCCTATATACAAGAAAGGCGATCGCTCAGTACCCTCAGACTACCGGCCTATCAGCCTTATTGATGCGATCCAAAAAATTATAGCGCGCCTCGTCCTAGGGAGGATACAGGAATGGATAACAGACTCAGATATTTTGACTCCGTTGCAGGCGGGCTTCAGACCTTATGTAAGCACCCTTGATCAAGCCTTTCGTTTTGCCCTCTTATATTGGAAAACAGTTTTTTTGGGTAAGGGCAAGTTATATGCAGCTTTTGTGGATCTAAGATCTGCATTCGACTTGGTTCCTAGGCCTAAATTATGGGATTGCATACTGGAACAGGGAATGCCCAGGGCTCTAGTGCGACTCCTAGTGAATCTTCATGCACACACCTATGCCCAAGTCCGCTGGGGTAAGCCTGGCGAGGTTACGGACAGGTTCCATGTTTTGAAAGGTGTTAGACAAGGATGTGTCCTGGCTCCCACTTTGTTTTCCCTGTTTATCAACGGGGTTACCAAATATTTTGCAACACATCCCACGGATGCTCCCCAGATAGCGGGAATGAAAGTACCATTGCTCATGTTCGCGGATGATACCTTGTTATTATCAAAGACTAGGCAAGGGCTCCAACAGGCCCTACTCAGATTTGAGTTATTTTGTGACGTGAACGAGCTAGAAGTAAATGTTTCTAAAACAAAATTTATGGTACTAAGAGGTCGAACACAAACTGTGGCAAGGGTCAAAATGTGTGGTGCTATTCTTGAGCAAACTAATGAATTTACATATCTGGGTGTGCATTTTAGTGACAATTTTAGTTGGAAACCCCAGATTGATATCCAAGCACTTAAACATGCTCAACTAGGCGGAGCCCTTCTTAAGGAATATAAAAGATCATTTACCCGCCCGATGTCCCCACTTATGGAAATCTATGGGTCAAAAATTCTTCCCTCAGTCTTGTATGGGGCAGAGCTTTGGGGTTAGAGCAATCTGGACCGACTGATGCTGGCCCAAAACAGATTTATAAGAGGAGCGGTTGGTCTTCCGAAGTCATCCCCACGTATTCCGCTCCTTTATGACCTTGGGCTCCAACCGGTGGAAGACCAAGCCAGATTTCGGCCCTTGGCCTTCTGGCAGAGGTTGTGGTCTACCCCAGAGCTGTTATTATATTCGAAAGCATGTCTCGAGGTAAGGGACACCCTAGGATCTGATAAGATTGGCTGGTTTAAGGGTGTTAGAACCACTCTTTGTGCCATGGGTCTAGGTGCCCTTTGGCACAACCCTGACTCAGCTACCTTTCCCTCAAAAAAAGTGCTGAAACAACTATATTGGGAATGGGTGGTAGGCACAAGACACTCATCCCTTATAGGTAGTTCCCTTACAACAACATTTTTACACGTGAAAGATGCCTCTGCAATTGAAAAGTACTGGGATGTTATAACAAAACCCATGGACCGTAAATTATATCACCAAGTTAGAGTGGGCTCATTACCATTAAGGTGTTTAACCTCCACCTGGGGTACTGGTGGCCCAGATAAATGCCCATTGTGTACTGAAATGCGGGAAAATGTGAGCCATTTGTTTTTTGTTTGTCCATTATATGCTGCCCCAAGGAAGAAGTGGTTGGTACCCCTATTCAAAAGTCTGGGCACACAATCGGCCGAGACTGCATGTAGGATCCTTAAAACTGATCCTTCACCTACTATAGCAATAGGGGTGGCCAAATTCCTGGGGTGGGCATGGATAATTCGTTTTGAATCACTAAAACAGCTACATGTTTTAGATAAGTAAATTATCCTGAATCTTAGAACTGAGCCTTTTTTAAAGCAATGTACTCCTTTTTATTATTATGTTAAAATATTTAACAAATGACGCATTATATAGATTTAATACGTTCTTAGTAGCTTTTATGAAATATTGTATTTATTGTTATAATCATTAGCACTGACAATTTTATAAGTTTTATAAGTATTATGACGTGTAGCATGTCTTTTATGATGAAATATCGAATAAAGACTTCTTTGACTTGACTTGGTAAAGTACACCGAAGCACAGTGTTTTGTACCGGAAGGGAAAACTTCCATCGTAGAACTTATGCTAGCCATCACTGTAGTGTAAGGGTGCGTGAGTAGCGCAAGACAGTCTAAGCGCTTCAGTACTAGGTTCGACAGCACAATATCTTAGTATCCTAACTTGTGTTAGCACTAGGGGAAAGATTATTAAGCCAAATCTTAGTAGATATCTAGGCGCTGTCCTGCGCTTTCCCTTTCACACTACCCATTGCAGCAACTTTGCTGAACTGCTTTGGGTAAATTGTAAGTGAGTTTGCCCCAAAGTCTGTAGTAAACTCTGCGCTAAAGTGTTAAATAGTTGCCAAAGAAGTACTGAAGAAGCAGAAACGTAGTGTTTGAAGATGTTTCATGGCAGGTATCTCACCAGCATGTACAGTATGCCATTAAAGGCCACGGGACCCAGCCATAATCCACTCTAAAACCAGTGCACTTGCTGTTTTCTCCCTTTGGCCCAAATACTTTTTTTAACCTCTACTTCTCTTTTACTTGAACTCTTCTGTTGGCTTGGGCTTCGGGAAGACTTGCATGTGAAGCATGCAGAGTTAACAGGGATGGACCTAGCAGCTATGAAGACCGGTTTTAATGGCCTGCATTCATGGTGCGGTCCTCTTACCTTTTCTTTAGCTACTTTGATATTATTTATTTCTTTTTATGAGGGTGTCCCCTTTAGCTCTGCCTGTGTTATTTTACAGTTATATTGGAGTGCCCCCATATCTCCACATCAATCTTCAGCTTTTCTTGGGAAGGAGCAGGTGAGATTAGGATCCTGTTATGTTAACACCAGTGAAAGAAATAATTTATAAACAGAGAACACCAAAAAAGTTGATGGACGCCTCAGAAAAGAAGACTCTTGTCCTTGACAACAATGCTCAAACTCGAGAATCCGAGAGAAAAGGACCACAGAAGAAACATGTCCCTGTTAGGGAGAGGCAATCAGGAAGTTTCACTATATGACTAAGTGTGTAAAGTAGGAGGTTTTCACAGTGTTAGATTGCCTGGATTAAGCAGGATCCCTCTTAAAATGAGTCAGATTATGCAGGGAGCCTTTCACTCTTCAGTGGGTGCTTGGACTGAAGTCTAAATGTACCTCTACAGATGTGGGATCACTGCCACTCCTTGCCCCTGATGTGCCACTGGCTTTTTTCTTTTTGGCGGGGTTTGTGGGGCTCTTTATACCTAGGGGCATCACAAACTGCAGATCTCTCGATTTTTGAGTATACCCCTGGTGTGCCATGAGAATGGGGACTCCTGCGATCTTTATGTGAATGTACTCTTTAACCTTCTCGGCTCAAGGTCTAACCAATACAAACTGATGAATAGTTTTTGCGGTATCTTTGTGTAGTGCCTTGGAGGCACTATATTTGAGTCATTTGTGCAAGATTGGTACTTGGCAAACGTTTCATGTCATGATATCAACAACAAAAAGTGGTGAAACAAAAATATAATTGTCTAAATTCCCTCGTTGTAGTACCACTACATATATATGACCTGAAAATTCTAACTGAATATACAGCAACAGAAGACATATACAATGTATACTGGAAATTTAAAAGCGCACATCACACAAAGACAAACAACCTGTAAGTTAAAAATCTATTTTTTAACCTAACCATATATACAACTTCATTGGTAATGTCTCTAGATGATGTAAGCCTGAGCCAACAAATATATTGTATTTAAATGTATATCATTTAAAGGTCCCAGAATGCCAATTGAACCACAAGGGCAACCACTGTTGACTTATATGAGAGACACTTACTATAAAGAAAACACCACAAATTAATTAACACCTTGGAAGTGTATTAAATATTATCCCAAATATTGCCATGGTCAAGCTACCACAATTCATATAGCCATACAAAGTATCTGAGACCACAACACTCATCAATGCCAAAATAGATTGAGGCGTAGTCTACGACCTAAAAAGGATTGCATCAACCTCTACAGCATATATTCACTCAGTAATTATAGACTGTGCCCCACATTCCAGGCCAACTACCTGGCCAACTGAAAATAATACAGAATCTATAAAAATCATTACCAGAAAAGGAAGGGCTGAAAAACAAGGCACACAAGCACCGAAAACCTTTAAAAAATAGACATCTTTCCACTTACAAACACTAAGGAAGAGTTTATCCACAATGATAGCAGTAGTAAAGAAAAATGAATACGTTTCTGAACAGTAACATATTAACATGTGTCCAACCACAAATCTGGCTAATAATTGGGATTCTTTTGTTTTTTTTACCTCCCCACCTTTGCCAGATCTACAATATACATGGACAATATCACAAAATGCCTTTCTGCCAAACAAGTCTCAGCCTATCAAGAATTTCTGTCATAGATACACAACAAAGCCAATAAATGTAAACCATTCAAAATAATAATATTGATTATGCTATGATGAATGCCATAAACAACAATGACCATGAAACCCATATTTAAGGCTGCTGCTTTTGTTTCAGTCAAGCTATTTGGCAGCACTTACAAAAATCAACACTAAGCGTGGAATACTGCACAAATGCCAAATTTACTTTTAAGTTAATCAAATTAATTGTTCTAGTTTTCATCCCACCCAATGATGTAGTTAAACATTCTGTTAGACTTTTCATCCTTGGCGTGGTCTCCCTTAACTTTTTGCCTCTGTTCCCCAGGTTGTTGATGTGTGCTGGACTCTGATTCTGCTGTTTTTGTTACTCTGGGCACTTTACCACTGCTAACCAGTGCTAAAGTGCAAGTGCTCCTTTACAAAATGTGTATGTGATTGGTTTATCTGTGATTGGCATATTTGATTTACTAGTAAGTCCCTAGTAAAGTGCACTAGAGGTGCCAGGATCTGTAAATCAAATGCTACTAGTGGGCCTGCAGCACTGGCTGTGCCACCCACATAAGTAGCTCTGTAGTCATGACTCAGACCTGTCGTTGCAGTGTCTGTGTGTGCAGTTTTACCTGTAAATTCGACTCGGCAAGTGTACCTACTTGCCAGGCCTAAACCTTTGTTTTTCTTACATGTCAGACACCCCTAAGGTAGGCCCTAGGTAGCCCCAAGGGCAGGGTGCAGTGTATGGTTAAGGTAGGACATGTAGTAATGTGTTTTATATGTCCTGACAGTGAAATATTGCTAAATTCGTTTTTCACTGTTGCAAGGCCTGTCCCTCTCATAGGTTAACATGGGGGTTACCTTTAAATCTGATTAAAGTGTAGATTCCCTTTGGGAGCGGATGGACATGTGGAGTTTGGGGTCTCTGAGCTCACAATTTAAAGTTTCTGGGGCCTGGCCTGGGCAAGGCAGGATTTCACATTCCAAAGAGACTTTACTTTGAAGTAGGCCTACTTCAAAGGAGAAATTGGGTATATATGAAGGGCACCCAAAACCACAGACTTTAGAAACACTTCTGGAACCAAGAGGAACCTCTGCCTGGAGAAGAACTGAATAGGTGAGGAAGAAGTGCTGCCCTGCCTGTGACTGTGCTTTGTGGAGCTTTCCTGCAGTGCTGCTTCTGCCAGAGTAAGAGGGCAAAGACTGGACTTTGTGTGCCTTCTGTCTTGTGAAGAAATCTCCAAGGGCTTGATTTAGAGCTTGCCTCCTGTTGTTTGAAGTCTCAGGGACAGCAAAGACTTCTCTCTGCCAGCACCTGGAGTCTCTGGAGAGACTCCTGCTCTGACAAGTGGTGCCCTATCCAGTTCCTGGGCCCGTGAAAGGAAAGCTGGTGGAAATCCAAGGAAATCGACTTCGGACGACTTCGGACCGACGCCGCTGCTAAATCCGGTGACACCGCCTGCACCCAACGCCGTGACCTTCGCTGGAACGCGAAGCTCTTCGCAGGCCCGACGCCGCTGCAGCCTCGCTGAAGTCCACGACTCCGTGGAAGTCGCTGCACCACGTCGTGACCGACGACACTCGAAGTGCGCAGATTCAACGTTTCGCACAGACGCCGCGATCCCCGACTTCGCGCATCAGCTTGTTTTCACTTTTCACCAAAGGGTACTGTACTTGGGGGTCTACGCGACTCCGTGTCCGGCGCCGCTGGTGTCGGCTTGTTGGGAACGACTCCATCACGACGCCATGTTAACACCTCATCAAAGCATTTTTTTTTCTTAGCGCTATTTTTGAGTTTAATCTTTAAAAATTCATAACTTGACTTGCGTATGTTGGATTTTTGTCGTTTTGGTCTTGTTTTGTTTAGATAAATATTTCCTATTTTTCTAAACTGGTGTTGTGTCATTTTGTAGTGTTTTCATTAAGTTACTGTGTGTGTTGGTACAAATACTTTACACCCAGCACTCTGAAGTTAAGCCTACTGCTCTGCCAAGCTACCAAGGGGGAAGCAGGGGTTAGCTGAGGGTGATTCTCTTTTACCCTGACTAGAGTGAGGGTCCTTGCTTGAACAGGGGGTAACCTGACTGTCAACCAAAGACCCCATTTCTAACACATTCCAAACTACTAACAGAGTCATCCTACCACAAAACAAATAAAGAGAGCTTGCCCCACTTCCTAGACTATTCTGAAGACACATGGGTTGGTCTCATGTACTGTTCTACTCTGCAATGCAAATCTAATTTCCCCATCCCTTGGAGGAATGTTTACAAAAGTACACGGAACAAAGAGGACAAAAGAAAAAGTGGTTGAGAAAGCACTAAACGTTTGCTCGAGGCATGCACTCTTGAATAGAAAGTTTATTTATTAAACATATATGATTGATTTATTGTTAATTTTAAATAAACATGTTATTTGTCTGTACAAGGTGTTACTTTTTATTTATATTTCAAAATAATATGTTATTTTCTATTATGTTTAATATATTTTAGCGATTTTCTGAATAAAATACAAACAGGGGCATTGAAAATTGAATGTGCTTTATTGATATTTGTTAATTATAACTTCTAATATAAATTAAACATTTATAATTTATTACATAATGTGATTATTATTTTTAGAGTGTATCAACACACTTTTAACATTACTTAAATGATATATTCTTTAAAAATAGAAGTTGAATTCCAGCCTGGCAAACATCGCAGAAAGTGTTTAAATGGGGGAGAGGGGTTAACTATTCTAACTTCAAACTCCGGAAATATTGAAAAAAAATCACAATTTAGAAGGGTTAGGTGTACTATTTTATTTTAAATCCAATAAACACTGTGAAAAAATATTAATTCTGGAGGGAAAATATGGTTTTCTAACTTCCAACCCCCAAAGTTTATAAAACGTGTTTTATTCACATTCATACTTCTCAACTTACGGTCACTCAGCAAACACACAACTGAAATATGGGACCTGCTGACATCCTCTTCATCACAGAGACCTGCTCAACCCCTCATCGGCTCCTGACATCTCCACTGAAATCCAAGTGGGCTACAAGATTTCTCGACAGGGGTGTCTACACAAGTCAGGAGGAGGTCTCGCTATCTAGTACAAGGGATCTATCAAATAAACAGCATTCACAGCGAATGCCACCCCATTCATAGAATACCTGCACTTCAAGCTGCAAATTTCGGACAACTTCACCCTAAAGATAACCCTTGCACATTGACCACCCAGACTATGAGCCACCTTCATCAACTTCATCACCAACTTCGTTGCTCCACTCACCATCGACTCCAGAGCCTACATTCTCCTAGGTGACATCAACTTCCATCTGGAAGACATAAACAACTCCTACCCCATAGCACTCCTCAAAAGCTTGAGCAACATTGGACTCACCGAGCTTATCTTAGAACCAACACACACCGCTGGACACACACTGGACCCCATCTTCATCACAAGTGACAGCATCAAATACAACTCCACCACACCACTCACATGGCACCAGTCCATCATCCACTTCCAAATCAACACACCTCAAGTCAACAACACTACCAGGTTCAGCATTTCAAGCCACAGCTGGAGTAAAATCACAGAAGCCAACTAGTTCAGCGCCCTCAGACCAAATTAACCCAGCCCCACAGACAACCTCAACAAGGGCATAAACAACTTCAACAACTGGATCTAGAACTGCACAGTCTTCCTCGCACCATCAAGCCCAACAGGCCAGCTGGGACACAGTAGAACTCCAAGAAACTGAACGGCACTGTTAACAACTAAGAAAAAAAATGGAGATCCACGCACCACTGACAAAACTACCTGCAAGGCTGCACTCAGACACTATCATCAGCAAATAAGAGACACCAAGAAAAAACACTAGTGCTTAGCATTGATGGAAGTTCCAACAGCTGGAAGGATATTGTCTCAATTGTTAAAGATTTCACCTCACCCTCAGCCACTGTCAACAACTTTGCTGCCTCCCAAGAACTCTGTAACAACCTATCCAAGTTCTTCCACAGCAAAATCCCAAATATCTACAGCAACTTCGCACACCAACCAAACCCCGAGAACTCATCACTAACCTACCCACCACCAAACAAGATGGCCACTTAACTGAACAGACAATTCTCACCAGAAACAAGGCAGTGGAAATTATGCAGACCATCTACTCAGGGGCCCTAATGGATCCATGCCCCCACAACATTCACAGCCTGAGAACATCACCAGTCAGCATCATCCTGACACATCATCATCATCAAAACGCTTTATTCAGTATGAAGATAATCAACCATAAAGATAAATAAACAATACAATACATAAAAACTGGTGACAATCCACCAGTATTTAAATACCATAAAAATCATTAAAAAAAGATAGTAAAACAGTCAAGTTAAAAGATTTTTAAGAACTTTTAAAAATACTCCAACTTATTACGCCAGGTAATAGCACCCTTCAAAAAGGACCCCAACCCACGCCACACCAATACATGAGAAGCCATGCGCAGCCACAAAAAAGCTGTCCGATATTGCACAAAACCCTTCGGCCTCAGCAGGGGGAGTAAAAAACAACGGCACCTAACCCATCATCAATACTTCCATCATGTCTGCCACTTTCCCGAATGTATGGAAGCTTGCCAAAATCAACGCCCTACTCAAAAAGCCCACAGCCAACCTGAATCAACTGAGAAGGCTCTGACCCATTTGCCTGCTCCCCTATCTAGTTAAAGTGATTGTGGAGGCTATCAACAAGCAACTCACAACCCACCTCAAACATCACCATCTTCTAGATTGCACTCAATCAGGATTCAGCACCAAAACAGCACTCAGCATGGCCATTGACAACACTCAAATCATCCTGGGCCAAGAAGAAACAGCAGCCCTCATCCTGCTCAACCTCTCTGCAACCTTTGGCACTGGCTTCAATAACATCCTCATCAGTAGACTCCACATGACTGACTAACAAGGACCACTCTCAAATAGATCTGTTCCTTCCTCACGGGAAGAACCTAAAGGGTCAGGCTGTCACCCTTCACATCAGAGACCAAGAAACTGATATGAAGGGTCCCACAGGGGTCACCCTTCAGCCCCACCCTTTTCAACATATACATGACACCGTTTGCCAACATCATCCGATCACAAGACATCACCATCATCTTCTACGCTGATGACACCCAACTCATCCTAACCCTGATGGACAAGACAACCATCACCAGAACCAACTTCACCAATGGCATGACCAGGGGAGCAGACTGGCTGTGAATCAACTGCCTGAAGCTCATCTCTGACATGACAGAAATACTGGTCTTCAGCAACAAGAACGCCCCATGGGTCTCCACTTGGAGGCAGTTGGAGCTGGGACCAACACCCACAACCATAGACCGCTCAAGAATTTTAGGGATCACCTTTGACGAAAAGGCTCAAAATGGCAGCTTAAGTCAATGCAGTGTGCACCTCCTGCTTCCACCTTTTACGCATACTGCAAAAGATCTTGAAATAGTTTCCTCAGGACACCAGACAGACTGTCACACAAGTTCTCATCACCAGGAGGTGGGACTGCAGCAACACACTCTACACCGAAATCTCCAAACAACTCCTACACAGATTCCACACTATGCAGGACAATGCCTCAGATTTGACCTCCCATTCAGCACCCACTTTGGAGTACTCTCTGCCATGTACAAACTATGGTCCACCCACTTCTAAGTTCAGCAGATGGATCATTATGTTGACGGCAAGTATGCTCCATCGCCTTTGTGACGGATTATGTTTATTGCCAGCATATAATATCAGGCCTCAAGTTATGGTCAAGGCTTTGTGGTCATTACTACCACAGAGGACAACACCATTGCCCACTTCCCTTTCCCTGACACCTGCTGCACTGGGAAGAGAGCTAGCCCAGAAGTCTATCTGAGTAAAGAAACTCTGCTTGAGCCTAATAGGCTGACCTTTGAAACAGAGATAGAGTCGGTGTTATTATCTGACTTTGGGCCAGATGTATCAAAGTGAATTCCTCCAGGACAGTCACACAATAGAGGGTTTAGGTGTTCCGTAATGGGCCATCTGCTTGGAGGATGAGGGTGGATCTAAGCACAGCTCCACATGCGCCTGAATAGCCAGTGCTCTGCCTTCACAGAGCACTGTTGCAGTGACACCTCTAATGTCACTGCAACCAACTGGGAGATAGGGCATGGGAGTTATACACTTCAAAGATCCTTTCCAGAAGTGCCCCCCGCCTTCCACAAAAAGGGGACCTGGGTATGAAAATAGGACCTTTAAATCTACTCTTCAGTTCACTCTCAGAGGACTCTTTGTTGTGGTGCTAAATGTGCCCAGATGGCCAAGTTCCAAAATGTAGGTCTTAGGCAAAATTTGGACAAAAATTGCTCTGAGAACCAGGAGGAGACCAGGACGAACCTGCTTGCCAATACACTCAAGTTACATTGCCGGTCAGATTGACTTCATGGCTCCACTCTGCGTTCTTTTTCCCACTAGCAAATCCATTTCAGCGGTTCAACGCCAAAGGAGTATCCGTCCTCATAACACTGTCTTTGGCTACAGCCCTCTGCTCCATCCTCTGGAGGTTTATGACATCCACTTTGGCGACTTTGGGCCTGATTTAGATTTCAGCAGACTGGTTACTCAATCACAATGGTGACAGATATCCTGTCCGCCAAACTATCAATCCACTAGGAAATAATGGGATTTCTATATCGGCGGATTGGATATCCATCACCATTGTGATGGAGTATTCCATCTGCCGAAATCCAAATCAGGCCCTAAATCTGAACGTAGAATTATTCACCACGACTTCTACCCAAGGCCATCTAGCGAGGATGTTCACTCCTCGGACACCTCCTACAGCTTTGCCTGGCTGAACTTTACCTTCTCAGGCATTTTTCTTCAAGAAATTTTCTAAGCCCGAAGGTAAGGGCTAACTGGGCCCAATTCACTTCTTGTATCTGAACTGCAATCCATCTCTGTAGGTTTTAACTTTAGACTTTGACACGGTCTCTTTAAAAATTCATAACTCCAGATCTACTGATTGTATTACTGTTGTTATGGTATCAAATGATATATTAAAACTTACTCTAGTTTTTCTAAATTGGTTTAGGGTTTTGTTTGTGTTGTATTTTCACTTTATAACTCCTTGTGTGCTGCATAAATCCTTTACACATTTCCTCCAAGCTCAGCCTGACTGCTTTTTCTTCCATGCTACCGGCACAGGCTCATTTCGTGACTTTTTGTGGTTCACTCTGAAAGGGATTGTGGCTGTTGCTTTACCAGGTCTCACACCCCAGTCATCCAACAACCCAATTTCTCATAGAAAACCACAAAGGGACATATATTAATGGTTTTGTTAGACCCTCACCCACTCTATTAGTGGCATGTTTCATCATCGGGTCTCATCCTGGTGTAAAACAGGGTTGGCTCAACCATGTACCGGGGAGCCCTATTTTATTTATGTTGATCCCTGCAAAAAATACCATGTGTCATTCTTATGGGACACACAACACTGCAAACCAGCAGGCAAGACAGGTCAATGTTATATCCCCAAGGGAAAAGTACATGCAATTCACTGATTTTAGATCAGAAATAGACATATAGTGGTGGCACTCTGTGTAAATGCACTGCAAAAGGCACAGCAAATCATGGTAGATGAGCATGTCACCAGCTGTCATGCCTGTTATGACCTCCTCACCTTTTTCAGGACTATTTGTGTCTCTGCAGTCACACTATGCATAGATATCAGTGTTAGTCATGGCAAAACGTCAATATCAGAGCGAGAAAAAAAAATGTCTTCATAAATGTGGTTACAGCTTACCCAACTGCTATTGGAGGTGGGACTTCCACCTCAGACAACCTCTTGAAACTAGGTCCCTGTTTACCTGTGTTTGTTAGCATTATATCACTTTGGAAGTCTAAATTCTGTAACGTGAAATTCAGGGAAGATACAAAACATGGCTAAAGCGTCAACAGATATAGCAAAGAGGATAATGAGCAACCCTGGGCACTTTTTAAATTATAAAATCCCTCTCCACCTCATGTTGTAGCATTTTCATCCTTCGCAGGAATCAATACTCTTCCAGGTGGATGAATCTTTGGACCCAGTAAGTGGTGTGGTAGAACCATCAACAGAACTTTAATACAATCCCAAACAATTCAAACACCATGATCAATGTGGCCATGGAGGGAAACTCCTGAAAACCAGGTTAAACTTTTATTAAAATCACAAGCTCAAACTCATGTAGGGATGCGCAAAACCAAGTTATAAAGATACATAATCACCAAAGGTTGCCCAAGGAGTAAAAAAAGATCTAGACAAGCTAACATTAATAAAACTAGGCTTTCAAGGAGAATAATCAATTGTTAGACCTGGCATCCCTGGTGTAGTCTCCGCTGTCTTTTTTGCCTCTGCTTCCCATGTTTTGACTCTGAGCTGGACTTTGTTTTTGCTGGTTTTGGTACTCTGGGAACTTTACCACTGCTGACCAGTGCTAAAGTGCAAGTACTCCCAGCGTAAATTGTAAGCGTAAGTGGCTTTTCCATGATTGGCACATTTGTTTTACTACTAATTCCCTAGTAAAGTGCACTGGAGGTGTCCAGTGCCTGTAAATTAAATGCTACTAGTGGGCCTGAAGCACTGACTGTGCCACCCACATGAGTAGCCCTGTGAACATGGCTAAGACCTGCCACTGCAGTGCCTGTGTGTGCAGTTTTAAACTGCAATTCGATCTGGCAAGTGTACCCAATTTCCAGGCTCAAACCTTCCCTTTTTGTGTATGTAAGGCACCCCTAAGGTAGGCCCTTGGTAGCCCCATGGGCAGGGTGCAGTCTATGTTAAAGGTGGGACATGTACTGATGTGTGTTACATGCCCTGACAGGGAAATACTGCCAAATTCATTTTTCACTGTTGCAAGGCCTATTTCTCTCATAGGTTAACATGGGGGCTGCCTTTAAATAACCTTAAAGTGCAGTTTCCCTTTGAGAGCAGATAGAGATTTGGCCTTTGGGGTATCTGAACTCACAATTTGAAAATACATCTTTTGGTAACGTTGGTTTTAAAATTTTCTGTTTGAAAATGCCAATTTTAGAAAGTGGGTTTTTTTCTTACTTAAACCCTTCTGTGACTCTGACAGCTTGTGTATTCCCTGTCTGTGTTAGACTGACAGTGGGCTGGTTGTGAATCCCCTCTAGACAGTGACACGAAGGAAGCTGGGGTGTAGCCTGCATATCCTTATGAGCCATATGAGCTAGAGTGGAGGGAGGAGTGGTCACTTACACCTGAATGGGCTGTGCCTGCCCCCACACAATGCAGTCTTCAACCCCATGGTGTGTGTCTAGGACCAGGCCTGGGAAGGCAGGATCTTGTGAACAACAGAGACTTTCCTTTGAAGTTTGCCTACTTCTAAAGCAGAAAGGGGTATAAGTAGTGGACCCAAAACCACAGATTTTTAGTTTTGCTTCTGCAACAAAGAGAAACCTCTGCCAAGGAGAAGAGCTGAAGAGCTGAGGGGAAGTGCTGCCCCTGCCTGTGAAGGTGCTTTGTTGGGGTATCATGCATTTGCTGCTTCTGCCTGTGAAGGAGGACAAAGACTGCACTTTCTGATATATTCCTCCGAGGGCTTGGACTGAGCTTGCCTTCTGTTTTGAGGGGCCATCAAAGGCTTCCTCTGCCAGCACTTGAACTCTCTGCTGAGACTCATGCCCTGCCAAGTGGTGCTCTATCCAGTCCTTGGGCCCTTGAAAGGTAAAACTGGTAGAACAAGGACGGAAATCCACCCACAGGGAGCCATACAGGGAAAATTATGATGCACCACCTGCAACACAGCTGAAAAACGACGGGCCACCCCCCTCGTGGCCGATTTCAGTGCATCACCTGCATCGCGGCTGGAGAAAGACATGAAACCCGCTTGCTGCTGCTGAAAATGACGCAAGCCCTACGCAGCGTGGTTTTCCATCACCGTGTGACTGGATTTACCATGCATCGTTGCTGGATATCAAAGTAATTGTGAACTTGTGCGGATCTGAGGTGCACTGTCTGGAAATCGATGCATCACTCTCTTGCGGGGGAGAAAAACAACGCATCACCTACCTGACTGGAGAAGAAACAACGCACGGCCTCACTTGTGAGTAATGAATCGACGCATCGCTGACTTTTCTGATGCAAGCTTGTCCATGCAGCTTTATTTTGGACGCAAACCAATTTACTTTTTGTAAAATCAACGTTTCCATTGTTTTCTCTGGAGTAAGACTCTTTTTATGTATGTTGGATTTGTGTTGTTTTGGTCTTGTTTAATTTAGATAAATATTGACTAGTTTTCTAAAATGGTGTGGTGGGTACAAATACTTTACACATTGCTTTTGAGATAAGCCTGACTACTTGTGCCAAGCTACCAAGAGGGTGAGCAGGGATTATCCCAGGTGTGTATCTCCATTGCCCTGACTAGAGTGAGGGTCCCTTCTTGGACTGAGTACAAACTGACTGCCAACCAGAGACCCCATTTCTAACATTTAACAACAAGAATATCTGAGCTACAGAGATGATACATTGCTCTGAGTTAACAATCATCAGTAAATTCAAATTAACAGAGTAAAAAATCTTTGGTTGGGCACAGATCAACCCTGCAACTAACCAAATCAGGGAAATGTGTGCAGCGAAAAACATGCAGGCAATACAAAAAGCATTAAAAGGGCAAAAAAATTATTTCGGACTGCAGGTCACTAACAAAGTTAGACAAAATAAGGAAAAAGGCATCTCAGAAGCTTGGTTAAAGTCTTCAGAAAGGGAAAATAAGGATTTCTAAATCTAAAAAGGCATTTCAAGGGGCAATGGTAGAGAGGAAGATACCTCTACAGGGGATCAGCATACACAGAGTCTTCATCAGCAAGCAACAGAATCAGCAAGCATCAGGACAGCATCTGAGGACCACAGGGATCTGTCAGGGACTGCTCAGAACTGCTCCAATGTTCAAATGTCCATCAGTATTTTAGAATTCACAAAGCTTTCTGATTCGTCAAAATATCAGTTCATGTCATGTTGAAGAGGCATCATCAAATAGTAATCGATCACCAGAGTCCAAGTTGAAACAGTCCAATTCTATCCCAGGTCTGTCGTGGGAACATCCTCTATCTGTGTGACTCCACACACATTTAAAACAATTGTATACAATGTCAGTCCATGGTACACGATGTTCTTCCGTCAAGGACACTATGCTACATTCTCTCTATACTTAAACAATAGGGCCTATTACAAACTAGCTAAGCTTCTTGTGAGAACCTAACCTAAAAGAAGTTCAGATTAGGAAGGGAATCAGCATTTCTAGCAGGGTCACAAATTGCAAACTTTAACAGGCCTCACTTACGCTAACACAAGGGAATTATAATAATATATTTAATTAATATGTTTTAGTAAAACACAGGTAATACGCAAACCTATAAATTGAGCATTAATAATATTTTGTTAATATGAGTAATATATTTCATTTCCAACAAGAAAGCTTTGTTACTGCATTTTATTTGGTACAACAGAGAATTTAATTACTCCCACTTTTGCACATATTTTTAAACTCATTCTTTGAAATGCAATATTGTTTCTATATGCACTGTTAGTGTAGACTCTAACTTACATTATAACATCAATTGTGTGCCTCAAACGTGATTTAATTCAAATTTCACCTAAGTCCAACTCTGTATTACAAGCACATGCACATTTAAATTGTGTGTCAGTGCAGTTTTCTAAGTTTAGCCATCAAACGACCATTTACATATTCTGTTGACCTTCATGACCCGAGTGGCTGTACTAAAGGTTTGACTACATCACTCACAATGTATCTTCAACAATGCAGATACACTCACATATGTACAAATATCTGCTTGATGTACTGGCAATAAAAATGCATTTGTTCTGTGATTGCATCACCTCTTCCCAGCTCATCAGCTCGAAAGCATTTTTGGCACTGAGCAGAAGCACCATTATCTGAAAGGTTTCAGCGTAGTTAACTTCCTAAAAAGAGATCTGCAGTGACTGCTACTAGGCTATCATGATCAGGAAATATCACCCTGTAGTTAAAGCTCTATAGTGTTTTAGACAGTGTCATGATCGAGAATTTATCATCTGCTTTTACCAACAAGATAGGACTGTAACACTCACACTGTAGCTTTCAGAATTGCAACCAGGGATGAAAGATGCTGGCGGTAGTGGGCTCAGCTCTATATTTTTATGTATGAGATAAAGTAACAACGAATGACCATTAAACGTATTTCCTTGTAGTCGAGTAGGAGTAGAGTGACCATATAGAAGCAGTACTCTGCAGTTCAAGTGGCTCCATAACATCAGGGAACTTTTTAATGTATACTAAGGCAGCACAGTATTCCATATTGTCACTTTTAAAGTTCAGCCTGGTTAGGCATGAGTAGGTCATCCAATCCTATCATTTAATTTCTGTAATTTTGGGTACAGTGCTCCCTCTTGACCTGGGGCACTATCTGAAACAATAATATTTTAGTTCTGGGGGCCTGGAAGGAGCAAGCATAATGACATTAAAAATAAAACCTCCCTTAGTACAGGCTTACTTGCGACCTAAGCAGAAACCAGCAGGCAGTGGCGATTTGAGGTTGCCCGTGGGTCTCGAGAGCGCATGCAAAATGGAAACATTGTAAAAGATACTCTTCTGGGCATTGGCATGGACTGATAGTTGGCCACCTCAGATCTGCCACACCTGTCAAAGACTTATTGTGTCCCTTGCAAAGCAGCAGGAGGCAGGGTGCGGGTGGTGAGCTCCAGAGCCTCCCCACAATGACTAGAAAAGCCATCTCTGCAAAAGGCAGGGTTCATCACAGCGGTGAGCTCAGGAAGTGAGGAGAAGAATAACCCTTCACTTACGGAAACACAGGGAAACATGATGCTGAGTCATTACTACTTGCTTGTATTAAGATATTTTAAAGAAGTAGTGATTAAGCATTCATCTTACAAGTCCATTCTGATATCAAAAGTTATGTGAAAAATAAAATAACATGCCAGATACATAGGAAGATATCTGGCTTTCAATTATTATCTATTAAATATAATTTCAAGGCCGAGATTTCTCTAGATATTACGAACACTGTATGTGGAAGGCCATCTTCTCTGATCCCATTCCCAGCATTGAGATCTTCCCAACTTTTCGATAAAATACTTTTATTCATTGATGTAGTTTTTAATCAAGGGTAAAAGACACATAGAGTGTCAGTGCGCTTTACGTCAGTGCAATCATCAGACTGAAGATAGCTAAGGAGAAGAAGAAAGAAGGATTTTATGTATCCAAGTGCCATTTTGAAGATTCATTTTATTTCATGTGGGATACATTTTAGTAAAAGGAGCATAGAACTGAGAAAGCTTAGGTGGTCGTTGTCAGATACAACATGTGCAGCATTATGAAGGGCATCTTTCAGAGTAGCAAAATGTTTCTTGGCATGCCAGTGAGAATTGAACTACCACAGTGAAGTCTAAAGAGCACCCGGGATGGAATCACTGTCTGGAAGTGGTGTTCTGGAAGGAAAGGTTCCTGAGTAGCTTTAGCTGGTGGTGGCCATGTTGTTGATATGCACTTGAAAGTTGTATATTAAAACAACGAAGAATCAAGAGATTTTGGTGCACCCACAATGGCTGGCAAGTAGTCAGGTGCACCAATTGTGTCTGACTAAGTAGACTGAGAAAAAAGAAGAAATCCTGTTTTGACAGGATGAAGTCAAAAGTGATTGGACAAAAAGAAAAAAGGGAGCACACTGCCTCACACTCAAGCAAAAAGTTAGCCCCAATGCATCATGGTAAATGCAGTCACTTTGTTTTGTGCTGAAAAAGTAATCAAAAGTCTTTCACCTAAGTAGGTGCAGCAAGTGCTGTGTATCTCTGGACACGTGTTTCTAGGTTTAGCCCGTCATCAGCAGAGAGCAGCCAAGTCTGTGGGGTTGCTTGAAATGCCGCCAAACGTCTTCTCAGGTTTATGTACCACTCACTGGCGCACAGGTGCCTCTCCAGAGCTCGTCAGCTCGTTAGCTCAAGGGAGCAGTCATTGGACAAAAAGAAAAAAGGGAGCACACTGCCTCACACTCAAGCAAAAAGTTAGCCCCAATGCATCCTGGTAAATGCAGTCACTTCGTTTTGTGCTGAAAAAGTAATCAAAAGTCTTTCACCTAAGTAGGTGCAGCAAGTGCTGTGTATCTCTGGACACGTGTTTCTAGGTTTAGCCCGTCATCAGCAGAGAGCAGCCAAGTCTGTGGGGTTGCTTGAAATGCCGCCAAAAGTCTTCTCAGGTTTACGTACCACTCACTGGCGCACAGGTGCCTCTCCATAGCTCGTCAGCTCGTTAGCTCAAGGGAGCAGTCATTGGACAAAAAGAAAAAAGGGAGCACACTGCCTCACACTCAAGCAAAAAGTTAGCCCCAATGCATCATGGTAAATGCAGTCACTTCGTTTTGTGCTGAAAAAGTAATCAAAAGTCTTTCACCTAAGTAGGTGCAGCAAGTGCTGTGTATCTCTGGACACGTATTTCTAGGTTTAGCCCGTCATCAGCAGAGAGCAGCCAAGTCTGTGGGGTTGCTTGAAATGCCGCCAAAAGTCTTCTCAGGTTTATGTACCACTCACTGGCGCACAGGTGCCTCTCCAGAGCTCATCAGCTCGTTAGCTCAAGGGAGCAGTCATTGGACAAAAAGAAAAAAGGGAGCACACTGCCTCACACTCAAGCAAAAAGTTAGCCCCAATGCATCATGGTAAAAGCAGCCACTTCGTTTTGTGCTGAAAAAGTAATCAAAAGTCTTTCACCTAAGTAGGTGCAGCAAGTGCTGTGTATCTCTGGACACGTGTTTCTAGGTTTAGCCCGTCATCAGCAGAGAGCAGCCAAGTCTGTGGGGTTGCTTGAAATGCCGCCAAAAGTCTTCTCAGGTTTATGTACCACTCACTGGCGCACAGGTGCCTCTCCAGAGCTCGTCAGCTCGTTAGCTCAAAGGAGCAGTCATTGGACAAAAAGAAAAAAGGGAGCACACTGCCTCACACTCAAGCAAAAAGTTAGCCCCAATGCATCATGGTAAATGCAGTCACTTCGTTTTGTGCTGAAAAAGTAATCAAAAGTCTTTCACCTAAGTAGGTGCAGCAAGTGCTGTGTATCTCTGGACACGTGTTTCTAGGTTTAGCCCGTCATCAGCAGAGAGCAGCCAAGTCTGTGGGGTTGCTTGAAATGCCGCCAAAAGTCTTCTCAGGTTAATGTACCACTCACTGGCGCACAGGTGCCTCTCCAGAGCTCGTCAGCTCGTTAGCTCAAGGGAGCAGTCATTGGACAAAAAGAAAAAAGGGAGCACACTGCCTCACACTCAAGCAAAAAGTTAGCCCCAATGCATCATGGTAAATGCAGTCACTTCGTTTGGGGTTAAAAAGTAATCAAAAGTCTTTCACCTAAGTAGGTGCAGCAAGTGCTGTGTATCTCTGGACACGTGTTTCTAGGTTTAGCCCGTCATCAGCAGAGAGCAGCCAAGTCTGTGGGGTTGCTTGAAATGCCAGCAAAAGGCTTCTCAGGTTTATGTACCACTCACTGGCGCACAGGTGCCTCTCCAGAGCTCGTCAGCTCGTTAGCTCAAGGGAGCAGTCATTGGACAAAAAGAAAAAAGGGAGCACACTGCCTCACACTCAAGCAAAAAGTTAGCCCCAATGCATCATGGTAAATGCAGTCACTTCGTTTTGTGCTGAAAAAGTAATCAAAAGTCTTTCACCTAAGTAGGTGTAGCAAGTGCTGTGTATCTCTGGACACGTGTTTCTAGGTTTAGCCCGTCATCAGCAGAGAGCAGCCAAGTCTGTGGGGTTCCTTGAAAAGCCGCCAAAAGTCTTCTCAGGTTAATGTACCACTCACTGGCGCACAGGTGCCTCTCCAGAGCTCGTCAGCTGGTTAGCTCAAGGGAGCAGTCATTGGACAAAAAGAAAAAAGGGAGCACACTGCCTCACACTCAAGCAAAAAGTTAGCCGCAATGCATCATGGTAAATGCAGTCACTTCGTTTTGTGCTGAAAAAGTAATCAAAAGTCTTTCACCTAAGTAGGTGCAGCAAGTGCTGTGTATCTCTGGACACGTGTTTCTAGGTTTAGCCTGTCATCAGCAGAGAGCAGCCAAGTCTGTGGGGTTGCTTGAAATGCCGCCAAAAGTCTTCTCAGGTTTATGTACCACTCACTGGCACACAGGTGCCTCTCCAGAGCTCGTCAGCTCGTTACTCAAGGGAGCAGTCATTGGACAAAAAGAAAAAAGGGAGCACACTGCCTCACACTCAAGCAAAAAGTTAGCCCCAATGCATCATGGTAAATGCAGTCACTTCGTTTTGTGCTGAAAAAGTAATCAAAAGTCTTTCACCTAAGTAGGTGCAGCAAGTGCTGTGTATCTCTGGACACGTGATTCTAGGTTTAGCCCGTCATCAGCAGAGAGCAGCCAAGTCTGTGGGGTTGCTTGAAATGCCGCCAAAAGTCTTCTCAGGTTTATGTACCACTCACTGGCGCACAGGTGCCTCTCCAGAGCTCGTCAGCTCGTTAGCTCAAGGGAGCAGTCATTGGACAAAAAGAAAAAAGGGAGCACACTGCCTCACACTCAAGCAAAAAGTTAGCCCCAATGCATCATGGTAAATGCATTCACTTCGTTTTGTGCTGAAAAAGTAATCAAAAGTCTTTCACCTAAGTAGGTGCAGCAACTGCTGTGTATCTCTGGACACGTGTTTCTAGGTTTAGCCCGTCATCAGCAGAGAGCAGCCAAGTCTGTGGGGTTGCTTGAAATGCCGCCAAAAGTCTTCTCAGGTTTATGTACCACTCACTGGCGCACAGGTGCCTCTCCAGAGCTCGTTAGCTCAAGGGAGCAGTCATTGGACAAAAAGAAAAAAGGGAGCACACTGCCTCACACTCAAGCAAAAAGTTAGCCCCAATGCATCATGGTAAATGCAGTCACTTCGTTTTGTGCTGAAAAAGTAATCAAAAGTCTTTCACCTAAGTAGGTGCAGCAAGTGCTGTGTATCTCTGGACACGTGTTTCTAGGTTTAGCCCGTCATCAGCAGAGAGCAGCCAAGTCTGTGGGGTTGTTTGAAATGCCGCCAAAAGTCTTCTCAGGTTAATGTACCACTCACTGGCGCACAGGTGCCCCATGAGCTAACGAGCTGACGAGCTCTGGAGAGGCACCTGTGCGCCAGTGAGAGGTACATTAACCTGAGAAGACTTTTGGCGGCATTTCAAGCAACCCCACATACTTGGCTGCTCTCTGCTGATGACGGGCTAAACCTAGAAACACGTATCCAGAGATTCACAGCACTTGCTGCACCTACTTAGGTGAAAGACTTTTGATTACTTTTTCAGCACAAAACGAAGTGACTGCATTTACCATGATGCATTGGGGCTAACTTTTTGCTTGAGTGTGAGGCAGTGTGCTCCCTTTTTTCTTTTTGTCCGAAGTCAAAAGTGATGTAAAGTCCTACACGCCTGGATGTTTTCAAGAATGGTGGGGAGTTAAGATGCTTTGTTTGAGGGGAGCCTTAGTTAGTCACTATATTTATGTAAGATTGTCCCAGAGGTGCAGAGAAGATCAGAAGGGCACCCAATATCTCAAGATCAGGTAGAATCTTTTTGTCCAATGACTGCTCCCTTGAGCTAACGAGCTGACGAGCTCTGGAGAGGCACCTGTGCGCCAGTGAGTGGTACATAAACCTGAGAAGACTTTTGGCGGCATTTCAAGCAACCCCACAGACTTGGCTGCTCTCTGCTGATGACGGGCTAAACCTAGAAACACGTGTCCAGAGATACACAGCACTTGCTGCACCTACTTAGGTGAAAGACTTTTGATTACTTTTTCAGCACAAAACGAAGTGACTGCATTTACCATGATGCATTGGGGCTAACTTTTTGCTTGAGTGTGAGGCAGTGTGCTCCTTTTTTTCTTTTTGTCCAATGACTGCTCCCTTGAGCTAACGAGCTGACGAGCTCTGGAGAGGCACCTGTGTGCCAGTGAGTGGTACATAAACCTGAGAAGACTTTTGGCGGCATTTCAAGCAACCCCACAGACTTGGCTGCTCTCTGCTGATGACGGGCTAAACCTAGAAACACATGTCCAGAGATACACCGCACTTGCTGCACCTACTTAGGTGAAAGACTTTTGATTACTTTTTCAGCACAAAACAAAGTGACTGCATTTACCATGATGCATTGGGGCTAACTTTTTGCTTGAGTGTGAGGCAGTGTGCTCCCTTTTTTCTTTTTGTCCAATGTCTGCTCCCTTGAGCTAACGAGCTGACGAGCTCTGGAGAGGCACCTGTGCGCCAGTGAGTGGTACATAAACCCGAGAAGACTTTTGGTGGCATTTCAAGGAACCCCACAGACTTGGCTGCTCTCTGCTGATGACGGGCTAAACCTAGAAACACGTGTCCAGAGATACACAGCACTTGCTACACCTACTTAGGTGAAAGACTTTTGATTACTTTTTCAGCACAAAACGAAGTGACTGCATTTACCAGGATGCATTGGGGCTAACTTTTTGCTTGAGTGTGAGGCAGTGTGCTCCCTTTTTTCTTTTTGTCCAATGACTGCTCCCTTGAGCTAACGAGCTGACGAGCTCTGGAGAGGCACCTGTGCGCCAGTGAGTGGTACATAAACCTGAGAAGACTTTTGCTGGCATTTCAAGCAACCCCACAGACTTGGCTGCTCTCTGCTGATGACGGGCTAAACCTAGAAACACGTGTCCAGAGATACACAGCACTTGCTGCACCTACTTAGGTGAAAGACTTTTGATTACTTTTTCAGCACAAAACGAAGTGACTGCATTTACCATGATGCATTGGGGCTAACTTTTTGCTTGAGTGTGAGGCAGTGTGCTCCCTTTTTTCTGTTTGTCCAATGACTGCTCCCTTGAGCTAACGAGCTGAAGAGCTCTGGAGAGGCACCTGTGCGCCAGTGAGTGGTACATAAACCCGAGAAGACTTTTGGCGGCATTTCAAGCAACCCCACAGACTTGGCTGCTCTCTGCTGATGACGGGCTAAACCTAGAAACACGTGTCCAGAGATACACAGCACTTGCTGCACCTACTTAGGTGAAAGACTTTTGATTACTTTTTCAGCACAAAACAAAGTGACTGCATTTACCATGATGCATTGGGGCTAACTTTTTGCTTGAGTGTGAGGCAGTGTGCTCCCTTTTTTCTTTTTGTCCAATGACTGCTCCCTTGAGCTAACGAGCTGACGAGCTCTGGAGAGGTATCTGTGCGCCAGTGAGTGGTACATAAACCCGAGAAGACTTTTGGCGGCATTTCAAGCAACCCCACAGACTTGGCTGCTCTCTGCTGATGACGGGACTAAACCTAGAAACACGTGTCCAGAGATACACAGCACTTGCTGCACCTACTTAGGTGAAAGACTTTTGATTACTTTTTCAGCACAAAACGAAGTGACTGCATTTACCATGATGCATTGGGGCTAACTTTTTGCTTGAGTGTGAGGCAGTGTGCTCCCTTTTTTCTTTTTGTAAAATGACTGCTCCCTTGAGCTAACGAGCTTACGAGCTCTGGAGAGGCACCTGTGCGCCAGTGAGTGGTACATAAACCCGAGAAGACTTTTGGCGGCATTTCAAGCAACCCCACAGACTTGGCTGCTCTCTGCTGATGACGGGCTAAAGCTAGAAACACGTGTCCAGAGATACACAGCACTTGCTGCACCTACTTAGGTGAAAGACTTTTGATTACTTTTTCAGCACAAAACGAAGTGACTGCGTTTACCATGATGCATTGGGGCTAACTTTTTGCTTGAGTGTGAGGCAGTGTGCTCCCTTTTTTCTTTTTGTCCAATGACTGCTCCCTTGAGCTAACGAGCTGACGAACTCTGGAGAGGCACCCTTGCGCCAGTGAGTGGTACATAAACCCGAGAAGACTTTTGGTGGCATTTCAAGCAACCCCACAGACTTGGCTGCTCTCTGCTGATGACGGGCTAAACCTAGAAACACGTGTCCAGAGATACACAGCACTTGCTGCACCTACTTAGGTGAAAGACTTTTGATTACTTTTTCAGCACAAAACAAAGTGACTGCATTTACCATGATGCATTGGGGCTAACTTTTTGCTTGAGTGTGAGGCAGTGTGCTCCCTTTTTTCTTTTTGTCCAATGACTGCTCCCTTGAGCTAACGAGCTGACGAGCTCTGGAGAGGCACCTGTGCGCCAGTGAGTGGTACATAAACCCGAGAAGACTTTTGGCGGCATTTCAAGCAACCCCACAGACTTGGCTGCTCTCTGCTGATGACGGGCTAAACCTAGAAACACGTGTCCAGAGATACACAGCACTTGCTGCACCTACTTAGGTGAAAGACTTTTGATTACTTTTTCAGTACAAAACGAAGTGACTGCATTTACCATGATGCATTGGGGCTAACTTTTTGCTTGAGTGTGAGGCAGTGTGCTCCCTTTTTTCTTTTTGTCCAATGACTGCTCCCTTGAGCTAACGAGCTGACGAGCTCTGGAGAGGCACCTGTGCGCCAGTGAGTGGTACTTAAACCCAAGAAGACTTTTGGTGGCATTTCAAGCAACCCCACAGACTTGGCTGCTCTCTGCTGATGACGGGCTAAACCTAGAAACACGTGTCCAGAGATACACAGCACTTGCTGCACCTACTTAGGTGAAAGACTTTTGATTACTTTTTCAGCACAAAATGAAGTGACTGCATTTACCATGATGCATTGGGGCTAACTTTTTGCTTGAGTGTGAGGCAGTGTGCTCCCTTTTTTCTTTTTGTCCAATGACTGCTCCCTTGAGCTAACGAGCTGACGAGCTCTGGAGAGGCACCTGTGCGCCAGTGAGTGGTACATAAACCCGAGAAGACTTTTGGCGGCATTTCAAGCAACCCCACAGACTTGGCTGCTCTCTGCTGATGACAGGCTAAACCTAGAAACACGTGTCCAGAGATACACAGCACTTGCTGCACCTACTTAGGTGAAAGACTTTTGATTACTTTTTCAGCACAAAACGAAGTGACTGCATTTACCATGATGCATTGGGGCTAACTTTTTGATTGAGTGTGAGGCAGTGTGCTCCCTTTTTTCTTTTTGTCCAATGACTGCTCCCTTGAGCTAACGAGCTGACAAGCTCTGGAGAGGCACCTGTGCGCCAGTGAGTGGTACATAAACCCGAGAAGACTTTTGGTGGCATTTCAAGCAACCCCACAGACTTGGCTGCTCTCTGCTGATGACGGGCTAAACGTAGAAACACGTGTCCAGAGATACACAGCACTTGCTGCACCTACTTAGGTGAAAGACTTTTGATTACTTTTTCAGCACAAAACGAAGTGACTGCATTTACCATGATGCATTGGGGCTAACTTTTTGCTTGAGTGTGAGGCAGTGTGCTCCCTTTTTTCTTTTTGTCCAATGACTGCTCCCTTGAGCTAACGAGCTGACGAGCTCTGGAGAGGCACCTGTGCGCCAGTGAGTGGTACATAAACCCGAGAAGACTTTTGGCTGCATTTCAAGCAACCCCACAGACTTGGCTGCTCTCTGCTGATGACGGGCTAAACCTAGAAACACGTGTCCAGAGATACACAGCACTTGCTGCACCTACTTAGGTGAAAGACTTTTGATTACTTTTTCAGCACAAAACGAAGTGACTGCAGTTACCATGATGCATTGGGGCTAACTTTTTGCTTGAGTGTGAGGCAGTGTGCTCCCTTTTTTCTTTTTGTCCAATGACTGCTCCCTTGAGCTAACGAGCTGACGAGCTCTGGAGAGGCACCTGTGCACCAGTGAGTGGTACATAAACCCGAGAAGACTTTTGGCGGCATTTCAAGCAACCCCACAGACTTGGCTGCTCTCTGCTGATGACGGGCTAAACCTAGAAACACGTGTCCAGAGATACACAGCACTTGCTGCACCTACTTAGGTGAAAGACTTTTGATTACTTTTTCAGCACAAAACGAAGTGACTGCATTTACCATGATGCACTGGGGCTAACTTTTTGCTTGAGTGTGAGGCAGTGTGCTCCCTTTTTTCTTTTTGTCCAATGACTGCTCCCTTGAGCTGACGAGCTCTGGAGAGGCACCTGTGCGCCAGTGAGTGGTACATAAACCCGAGAATACTTTTGGCGGCATTTCAAGCAACCCCACAGACTTGGCTGCTCTCTGCTGATGACGGGCTAAACCTAGAAACACGTGTCCAGAGATACACAGCACTTGCTGCACCTACTTAGGTGAAAGACTTTTGATTACTTTTTCAGCACAAAACGAAGTGACTGCATTTACCATGATGCATTGGGGCTAACTTTTTGCTTGAGTGTGAGGCAGTGTGCTCCCTTTTTTCTTTTTGTCCAATGACTGCTCCCTTGAGCTAACGAGCTGACGAGCTCTGGAGAGGCACCTGTGCGCCAGTGAGTGGTACATAAACCCGAGAAGACTTTTGGCGGCATTTCAAGCAACCCCACAGATTTGGCTGCTCTCTGCTGATGACGGGCTAAACCTAGAAACACGTGTCCAGAGATACACAGCACTTGCTGCACCTACTTAGGTGAAAGACTTTTGATTACTTTTTCAGCACAAAACGAAGTGACTGCATTTACCATGATGCATTGGGGCTAACTTTTTGCTTGAGTGTGAGGCAGTGTGCTCCCTTTTTTCTTTTTGTCCAATGACTGCTCCCTTGAGCTAACGAGCTGACGAGCTCTGGAGAGGCACCTGTGTGCCAGTGAGTGGTACATAAACCCGAGAAGACTTTTGGTGGCATTTCAAGCAACCCCACAGACTTGGCTGCTCTCTGCTGATGACGGGCTAAACGTAGAAACACGTGTCCAGAGATACACAGCACTTGCTGCACCTACTTAGGTGAAAGACTTTTGATTACTTTTTCAGCACAAAACGAAGTGACTGCATTTACCATGATGCATTGGGGCTAACTTTTTGCTTGAGTGTGAGGCAGTGTGCTCCCTTTTTGTCCAATGACTGCTCCCTTGAGCTAACAAGCTGACGAGCTCTGGAGAGGCACCTGTGCGCCAGTGAGTGGTACATAAACCCGAGAAGACTTTTGGCTGCATTTCAAGCAACCCCACAGACTTGGCTGCTCTCTGCTGATGACGGGCTAAACCTAGAAACACGTGTCCAGAGATACACAGCACTTGCTGCACCTACTTAGGTGAAAGACTTTTGATTACTTTTTCAGCACAAAACGAAGTGACTGCAGTTACCATGATGCATTGGGGCTAACTTTTTGCTTGAGTGTGAGGCAGTGTGCTCCCTTTTTTCTTTTTGTCCAATGACTGCTCCCTTGAGCTAACGAGCTGACGAGCTCTGGAGAGGCACCTGTGCACCAGTGAGTGGCACATAAACCCGAGAAGACTTTTGGCGGCATTTCAAGCAACCCCACAGACTTGGCTGCTCTCTGCTGATGACGGGCTAAACCTAGAAACACGTATCCAGAGATTCACAGCACTTGCTGCACCTACTTAGGTGAAAGACTTTTGATTACTTTTTCAGCACAAAACGAAGTGACTGCATTTACCATGATGCATTGGGGCTAACTTTTTGCTTGAGTGTGAGGCAGTGTGCTCCCTTTTTTCTTTTTGTCCAATGACTGCTCCCTTGAGCTGACGAGCTCTGGAGAGGCACCTGTGCGCCAGTGAGTGGTACATAAACCTGAGAATACTTTTGGCGGCATTTCAAGCAACCCCACAGACTTGGCTGCTCTCTGCTGATGACGGGCTAAACCTAGAAACACGTGTCCAGAGATACACAGCACTTGCTGCACCTACTTAGGTGAAAGACTTTTGATTACTTTTTCAGCACAAAACGAAGTGACTGCGTTTACCATGATGCATTTTGGCTAACTTTTTGCTTGAGTGTGAGGCAGTGTGCTCCCTTTTTTCTTTTTGTCCAATGACTGCTCCCTTGAGCTAACGAGCTGACGAGCTCTGGAGAGGCACCTGTGCGCCAGTGAGTGGTACATAAACCCGAGAAGACTTTTGGCGGCATTTCAAGCAACCCCACAGACTTGGTTGCTCTCTGCTGATGACGGCCTAAACCTAGAAACACGTGTCCAGAGATACACAGCACTTGCTGCACCTACTTAGGTGAAAGACTTTTGATTACTTTTTCAGCACAAAACGAAGTGACTGCATTTACCATGATGCATTGGGGCTAACTTTTTGCTTGAGTGTGAGGCAGTGTGCTCCCTTTTTTCTTTTTGTCCGAAGTCAAAAGTGATGTAAAGTCCTACACGCCTGGATGTTTTCAAGAATGGTGGGGAGTTAAGATGCTTTGTTTGAGGGGAGCCTTAGTTAGTCACTATATTTATGTAAGATTGTCCCAGAGGTGCAGAGAAGATCAGAAGGGCACCCAATATCTCAAGATCAGGTAGAATCAATCAGGTACATACGTGTGATCTAATCCAAAAACGCTGCATAGGTTTAACATAAATCTTTGCCACCATCCTAGATTTAAAAGTAGCAAGAGGCCTTCAGAAGGTTGTTTGTAAATTGTCTGTCTGTTCCAGTAGCTCGCTACGTCATTTTCGAAGGGTAATTTGCAGCTTTCTGAAAAATAATAGGAGATCTGAAAAAATTCCATAGTCTTCCAGAATCAGTAGCCTACTTCCTGTAGTAGTAGGGTTGCTATACCCTTGTGCATGAAAAAATAACCACTTTCTGAATAATCAACAAGGATGAGACTTTATAAGCAGTTACAGGAAGACCAACTGCTTTATTTCTATGAGAGATAAAAGATATGAGATCAGAACCAATCGTTCTGGTGCTCTATCAATGTGTCATTGGGAAATTGCATTAAAACACCTGAAAATCATAACACCCTTGTACTGTTTGCTTCTCTGTCAATCTTTGCAACTCTATCTCACACAAAACATAACTTTAACCAAGGGTAGGTCGCTCCCCCTGCCGCTGCAGCTCCACCAGCCCAGGTTCCTGAGACCTCCTAGCAAGCCCAGCTACCTCACAGTAAGTAGCCCCCCCACCGCCCAGCCCCTCGCCCTGCCCCGCGCTACTCACCTCCTCTCCTGCTTCTTTTCTTCTTCTCTGTTCTTCCTCTGTGCTCTTCTTCTGTATTCTACATCTGTACTCTTCTTTCTCTCCTGCTCCCCGTCTTCTGTCTTCATCTGTGTGCTTCTCTCTCTCTCCTTTGCACCGCGACCTGCATGTGCCTCTTCTTCTCTGTCCCTCTTCTTGGCTCTTCCCTCTGCTGCTTGTCGCTCCTCTTCTTCTTCACCTTCTTCTGTATTCTTCTGTCTTCTGAGCTCCTCTTCTTCTTTACCTTCTTCTGTGTTCCTTCTGTCTTCTGTTCTTCGGCTCCTCTTCTCCTTTACCTTCTTCTGTGTTCCTCTGTCTTCAGCTCTTCGGCTCCTCTTCTGCTCCTCTTCTTCTTTTACCTGCTTCTGGGTTCTTCCCACGCCTGTCCTCCTGCTCCTGTCTCATCTCTCTCCCTCACTCGCCTCCCCCTCTCTAACACCCCTATCTACCTATCTACCTATCTCTCTATCTTTCCCCCTCACTCGCCTCCTCCTCTGTAACCCCCCCATCTTCCTATCCTTTCAGTCTACCTCTCACCCTCACCCACCTCCACCTCTACAACCTCCCTCCCCATCTTCCTAACCTTCCTCCTAACTCTCTTCCTAAACTCTTCCTAAACTCACCCCCCACCACCCTTAACCCCCCTCCCCATCTCTTCTCCCCTCTACCTGTCCCCCCTCCCTCCGCTTTCCCGCCGCCACCTCCTGCACGCCCCCGCCCCCCCAGCTCCCATTCGTCGCCCCACTCCCATTCGTCACCCCACTCCCGTCCCCCGCCCCCAGCTGACCCCTCCCCCCCTCCTCCCTCTTATGGCGCCCGCTGCGCGACAGAGCTAGCGACCCTTGACCCAAGGGTAGGTCGCTCCCCCTGCCGCTGCAGCTCCACCAGCCCAGGTTCCTGAAACCTCCTAGCAAGCCCAGCTACCTCACAGTAAGTACCCCCCCCCCACCGCCCAGCCCCTCGCCCCGCCCCGCGCTACTCACCTCCTCTCCTGCTTCTTTTCTTCTTCTCTGTTCTTCCTCTGTGCTCTTCTTCTGTAGTCTTCATCTGTACTCTTCTTTCTCTCCTACTCCCCGTCTTCTGTCTTCATCTGTGTGCTTCTCTCTCTCTCCTTTGCACCGCGACCTGCGTGTGCCTCTTCTTCTCTGTCCCTCTTCTTGGCTCTTCCCTCTGCTGCTCGACGCTCCTCTTCTTCTTCACCTTCTTCTGTATTCTTCTGTCTTCTGCCCTCCTCTTCTTCTTTACCTTCTTCTGTGTTCCTTCTGTCTTCTGCGCTCCTCTTCTTCTTTACCTTCTTCTGTGTTCTTCTGTTCTTCGGCTCCTCTTCTCCTTTACCTTCTTCTGTGTTCCTCTGTCTTCAGCTCTTCGGCTCCTCTTCTGCTCCTCTTCTTCTTTTACCTGCTTCTGGGTTCTTCCCGCGCCTGTCCTCCTGCTCCTGTCTCATCTCTCTCCCTCACTCGCCTCCCCCTCTCTAGCACCCCTATCTACCTATCTACCTATCTCTCTATCTTTCCCCCTCACTCACCTCCTCCTCTGTAACCCCCCCATCTTCCTATCTTCCCTCTGCTGCTCGTCACTTTCTATCCTTTCACTCTACCTCTCACCCTCACCCACCTCCACCTCTACAACCCCCCCTCCCCTATCTTCCTAACTTTCCTCCTAACTCTCTTCCTAAACTCTTCCTAAACTCACCCCCCACTACTCTTAACCCCCCTCCCCCATCTCTTCTCCCCTCTACCTGTCCCCCCTCCCTCCGCTTTCCCGCCGCCACCTCCTGCACGCGCCCGCCCCCCCCCAGCTCCCATTCGTCGCCCCACTCCTGTCCCCCGCCCCCAGCTGACCCCTCCCCCCCTCCTCCCACTTATGGCGGCCGCTGCGCGACAGAGCTAGCGACCCTTGACCCAAGGGTAGGTCGCTCCCCCTGCCGCTACAGCTCCACCAGCCCAGGTTCCTGAGACCTCCTAGCAAGCCCAGCTACCTCACAGTAAGTACCCCCCCCACCGCCCAGCCCCTCGCCCTGCCCCGCACTACTCACCTCCTCTCCTGCTTCTTTTCTTCTTCTCTGTTCTTCCTCTGTGCTCTTCTTCTGTAGTCTTCATCTGTACTCTTCCTTCTCTCCTGCTCCCCGACTTCTGTCTTCATCTGTGTGCTTCTCCCTCTCTCTCCTTTGCACCGCGACCTGCGTGTGCCTCTTCTTCTCTGTCCCTCTTCTTGGCTCTTCCCTCTGCTGCTCGTCGCTCCTCTTCTTCTTCACCTTCTTCTGTATTCTTCTGTCTTCTGCGCTCCTCTTCTTCTTTACCTTCTTCTGTGTTCCTTCCGTCTTCTGCGCTCCTCTTCTTCTTTACCTTCTTCTGTGTTCTTCTGGCTTCAGCTCTTCGGCTCCTCTTCTGCTCCTCTTCTTCTTTTACCTGCTTCTGGGTTCTTCCCGCGCCTGTCCTCCTGCTCCTGTCTCATCTCTCTCCCTCACTCGCCTCCCCCTCTCTAACACCCCTATCTACCTATCTACCTATCTCTCTATCTTTCCCCCTCACTCGCCTCCTCCTCTGTAACCCCCCATCTTCCTATCCTTTCACTCTACCTCTCACCCTCACCCACCTCCACCCCTACAACCCCCCTCCCCTATCTTCCTAACCTTCCTCCTAACTCTCTTCCTAAACTCTTCCTAAACTCACCCCCCACCACCCTTAACCCCCCTCCCCCATCTCTTCTCCCCTCTACCTGTCCCCCCTCCCTCCGCTTTCCCGCCGCAACCTCCTGCACGCCCCCCCAGCTCACATTCGTCGCCCCACTCCCGTCCCCCGCCCCCAGCTGACCCCTCCTCCCTCTTATGGCGGCCGCTGCGCGACAGAGCTAGCGACCCTTGACCCAAGGGTAGGTCGCTCCCCCTGCCGCTGCAGCTCCACCAGCCCAGGTTCCTGAGACCTCCTAGCAAGCCCAGCTACCTCACAGTAAGTACCCCCCCCACCGCCCAGCCCCTCGCACTGCCCCGCGCTACTCACCCCCTCTCCTGCTTCTTTTCTTCTTCTCTGTTCTTCCTCTGTGCTCTTCTTCTGTAGTCTTCATCTGTACTCTTCTTTCTCTCCTGCTCCCCGTCTTCTGTCTTCATCTGTGTGCTTCTCTCTCTCTCCTTTGCACCGCGACCTGCGTGTGCCTCTTCTTCTCTGTCCCTCTTCTTGGCTCTTCCCTCTGCTGCTCGTCGCTCCTCTTCTTCTTCACCTTCTTCTGTATTCTTCTGTCTTCTGCGCTCCTCTTCTTCTTTACCTTCTTCTGTGTTCCTTCTGTCTTCTGCGCTCCTCTTCTTCTTTACCTTCTTCTGTGTTCTTCTGTCTTCAGCTCTTCGGCTCCTCTTCTGCTCCTCTTCTTCTTTTACCTGCTTCTGGGTTCTTCCCGCGCCTCTCCTCCTGCTCCTGTCTCATCTCTCTCCCTCACTCGCCTCCCCCTCTCTAACACCCCTATCTACCTATCTACCTATATACCTATCTCTCTATCTTTCCCCCTCACTCGCCTCCTCCTCTGTAACCCCCCCATCTTCCTATCCTTTCATTCTACCTCTCACCCTCACCCACCTCCACCTCTACAACCCCCCTCCCCTATCTTCCTAACCTTCCTCCTAACTCTCTTCCTAAACTCTTCCTAAACTCACCCCCCACCACCCTTAACCCCCCTCCCCCATCTCTTCTCCCCTCTACCTGTCCCCCCTCCCTCTGCTTTCCCGCCGCCACCTCCTGCACGCCCCCGCCCCCCCCAGCTCCCATTCGTCATCCCACTCCCGTCCCCCGCCCCCAGCTGACCCCTCCCCCCTCCTCCCTCTTATGGCGGCCGCTGCGCGACAAAGCTAGCGACCCTTGACCCAAGGGTAGGTCGCTCCCCCTGCCGCTGCAGCTCCACCAGCCCAGGTTCCTGAGACCTCCTAGCAAGCCCAGCTACCTCACAGTAAGTACCCCCCCACCGCCCAGCCCCTCGCCCTGCCCCGCGCTACTCACCCCCTCTCCTGCTTCTTTTCTTCTTCTCTGTTCTTCCTCTGTGCTCTTCTTCTGTAGTCTTCATCTGTACTCTTCTTTCTCTCCTGCTCCCCGTCTTCTGTCTTCATCTGTGTGCTTCTCTCTCTCTCCTTTGCACCGCGACCTGCGTGTGCCTCTTCTTCTGTGTCCCTCTTCTTGGCTCTTCCCTCTGCTGCTCGTCGCTCCTCTTCTTCTTCACCTTCTTCTTTATTCTTCTGTCTTCTGCGCTCCTCTTCTTCTTTACCTTCTTCTGTGTTCCTTCTGTCTTCTGCGCTCCTCTTCTTCTTTACCTTCTTCTGTGTTCTTCTGTCTTCAGCTCTTCGGCTCCTCTTCTGCTCCTCTTCTTCTTTTACCTGCTTCTGGGTTCTTCCCGCGCCTCTCCTCCTGCTCCTGTCTCATCTCTCTCCCTCACTCGCCTCCCCCTCTCTAACACCCCTATCTACCTATCTACCTATATACCTATCTCTCTATCTTTCCCCCTCACTCTCCTCCTCCTCTGTAACCCCCCCATCTTCCTATCCTTTCACTCTACCTCTCACCCTCACCCACCTCCACCTCTACAACCCCCCCTCCCCTATCTTCCTAACCTTCCTCCTAACTCTCTTCCTAAATTCTTCCTAAACTCACCCCCCACCACCCTTAACCCCCCTCCCCCATCTCTTCTCCCCTCTACCTGTCCCCCCTCCCTCCGCTTTCCCGCTGCCACCTCCTGCACGCCCCCGCCCCCCCAGCTCCCATTCGTCATCCCACTCCCGTCCCCCGCCCCCAGCTGACCCCTCCCCCCCTCCTCCCTCTTATGGCGGCCGCTGCGCGACAAAGCTAGCGACCCTTGACCCAAGGGTAGGTCGCTCCCCCTGCCGCTGCAGCTCCACCAGCCCAGGTTCCTGAGACCTCCTAGCAAGCCCAGCTACCTCACAGTAAGTACCCCCCCACCGCCCAGCCCCTTGCCCTGCCCTGCGCTACTCACCTCCTCTCCTGCTTCTTTTCTTCTTCTCTGTTCTTCCTCTGTGCTCTTCTTCTGTAGTCTTCATCTGTACTCTTCTTTCTCTCCTGCTCCCCGTCTTCTGTCTTCATCTGTGTGCTTCTCTCTCTCTCCTTTGCACCGCAACCTGCGTGTGCCTCTTCTTCTCTGTCCCTCTTCTTGGCTCTTCCCTCTGCTGCTCGTCGCTCCTCTTCTTCTTCACCTTCTTCTGTATTCTTCTGTCTTCTGCGCTCCTCTTCTTCTTTACCTTCTTCTGTGTTCCTTCTGTCTTCTGCGCTCCTCTTCTTCTTTACCTTCTTCTGTGTTCTTCTGTCTTCTGTTCTTCGGCTCCTCTTCTCCTTTACCTTCTTCTGTGTTCCTCTGTCTTCAGCTCTTCGGCTCCTCTTCTGCTCCTCTTCTTCTTTTACCTGCTTCTGGGTTCTTCCCGCGCCTGTCCTCCTGCTCCTGTCTCATCTCTCTCCCTCACTCGCCTCCCCCTCTCTAACACCCCTATCTACCTATCTACCTATCTCTCTATCTTCCCCCTCACTCGCCTCCTCCTCTGTAACTCCCCCCATCTTCCTATCCTTTCACTCTACCTCTCACCCTCACCCACCTCCACCTCTACAACCCCCCGCCCCTATCTTCCTAACCTTCCTCCTAACTCTCTTCCTAAACTCTTCCTAAACTCACCCCCCATCACCCTTAACCCCCCCCTCCCCCATCTCTTCTCCCCTCTACCTGTCCCCCCTCCCTCCGCTTTCCCGCCGGCACCTCCTGCACGCCCCCGCCCCCCAGCTCCCATTCGTCGCCCCACTCCCGTCCCCCGCCCCCAGCTGACCCCTCCCCCCCTCCTCCCCCTTATGGCGGCCGCTGCCGACTGCGCAGCGGGCGCGGTGCTGGCGTGGCGCTGGCGCGAAAAAGGCGCGCCAAAGGCAAGCCCGTCTGCGCCCGTCCACGCCTGGCCCGCGCCCAGCGCCATGACCCCTGGTCCTCAGCACTCCCAAACCCCGCTGCACCGCTACAACCCCATCACCCTCCACGCCCTTAACCCAGGGCGCTCCAGCACCTGCTTCCAAGCTAACCCGAAACGTACCCATGGACCTTTCGCACGTCACACCTGCAAACTTACCTTCCACCACGAAACTACCACGACCACCAGCCCACGCGCCATCAACCACCTCAAATGCATCCTGGTCAACGCTCGATCCGTCCACAAGCACACTGTTGAACTCTGGGACCTCCTGGACTCCACAGCACCAGACGTCGCCTTCATCACGGAGACCTGGATGAACGCCTCTTCGGCACCCGACATCGCCATAGCCATCCCCGAAGGCTACAAGATTTCCAGGAAAGACCGCACCAACCAAGTAGGAGGAGCAATCGCCATCGTCTTCAAAGACTCCATCAGCGTCATCACCTCCACCGAAGACACCCCCCTCGCCGCCGAGCACCTGCACTTCCAGATCCACACTGACCCCAGGACCACACTCAGAGGATCCCTCATCTACCGCCCCCCCGGACCGCGCGCCCTCTTCAGCGACTCCATCATCCAAGACAGGCCAAAACCAAAAAACCTCTCTGGTTCTCTGACACCCTTAAGGAATCAAAGAAAACCTGTCGCGCCCTCGAGAAAGCCTGGCGTAAGGACCACACCGCTGACAACATGACCGCCCTCATGAACGCTACCCGCGAACACCACCACCTGATCCGAGCAGCCAAAAGGAATTTCTTCACAGACAGACTGGACAAAAACAGCCACAACAGCAGAGAACTCTTCAGCATCGTAAAAGAGTTCTCCAACCCCAACCCCAACGCCATCACGCCCTCACCAGATCTGTGCAACTCCCTCGCCACCTTCTTCCATCGTAAGATTACCGACCTACACGACAGCTTTGGACACCAGACCCAGCCGACCAACACTGAACCCACACCCCCAGCCATCACCCTCAACGCCTGGACCCACATCAACACAGAAGAAACCAAAACCACCATGAACTCAATCCACTCCGGTGCCCCCTCGTACCCCTGCCCACACTTCATCTTCAATAAAGCCGACGACATCATCGCCCCGCACCTCCAGACCATCATCAACTCCTCGTTTTCGTCTGCTACCTTCCCCGAAAGCTGGAAACACGCTGAAGTCAACGCCCTACTGAAGAAACCTACGGCTGACCCAAGCGACCTGAAGAACTTCCGCCCCATCTCGCTCCTCCCCTTCCCTGCCAAAGTCATAGAGAAGACCGTCAACAAGCAGCTTACCAACTTCCTTGAAGACAACAACCTTCTCGACCCCTCACAATCCGGATTCCGAGCCAACCACAGCACTGAAACCGCCCTCATCTCAGTCACAGATGACATCAGAACCCTGATGGACAACGGTGAAACAGTCGCCCTCATCCTCCTCGACCGCTCAGCTGCCTTCGACACCGTCTGTCACCGCACCCTAATAATCCGCCTCCGCTCCACCGGGATCCAAGGCCAGGCCCTGGACTGGATCGCCTCCTTTCTCTCCAAACGCTCTCAAAGTGTCTACCTCCCACCTTTTCGCTCAGACCCCACCGAGATCATCTGCGGCGTCCCTCAAGGCTCCTCGCTCAGCCCGACACTCTTCAATGTCTACATGAGCCCCCTCGCCGACATCGCACGCAAGCACAGCATCATCATCACCTCTTACGCCGACGACACTCAACTTATACTCTCCCTCACCAAGGACCCCACCAGCGCAAAGACCAACCTGCAAGATCTTATGAAGGACGTCGCAGATTGGATGAGACTCAGCCGCTTGAAACTGAACTCAGACAAAACGGAAGTCCTCATCCTCGGCAACACCCCGACCGCCTGGGACGACTCCTGGTGGCCCACGGCCCTTGGCACCGCACCGACCCCCTCAGACCACGCTCGCAACCTCGGCTTCATCTTGGACCCTCTCCTCACCATGACCAAACAAGTCAACGCCATGTCCTCCTCCTGCTTCCTCACCCTCCGCATGCTCCGTAAGATCTTCCGCTGGATCCCCGCCGACACCAGAAAGACCGTGACCCACGCCCTCGTCACTAGCCGCCTGGACTACGGCAACACCCTCTATGCTGGGACCACCGCAAAACTCCAGAAACATCTGCAACGTTTTCAAAACTCCTCCGCCCGCCTCATCCTCGACATACCCCGCAACAGCCACATCTCCGCCCACCTGAGACACCTGCATTGGCTTCCCGTCAGCAAAAGGATCACCTTCCGACTTCTCACCCACGCACACAAAGCCCTCCACAACAAGGGACCAGAATACCTCAACCACCGCCTCAGCTTCTACGTCCCCACCCGTCTTCTCCGCTCCACCAGCCTCGCTCTCGCCGCCATCCCCCGCATCTGCCGCTCCACAGCGGGTGGGAGGTCCTTCTCCTACCTGGCGGCCAAGACTTGGAACACCCTCCCCACCATCCTCAGGACCACCCAGGACCACTCCATATTCCGGAGACTCCTCAAGACCTGGCTCTTCGAGCAGCAGTAACCCCTTCCCCCTAGCGCCTTGAGACCCGCACGGGTGAGTAGTGCGCTTTATAAATGTTAATGATTTGATTTGATTTGAACTTTGGGCAGTGAAAGTCCTCTCCATTGTTAGCTTGAGGTTGTGCCATTCTAACAAAGAGAGTTGGGTGGGGCGGGATTAGGTTATGCTCAATTTTTTACGTTTTTTTTACACAGTCAGAGATACTTGAAGCTATTAAATGTGCAGATCTGAGTGGGTTCATCTCTTTCCTTGGTCACCCACTTCCTAAGTGCAACTTGCATGTCTTCTCAGTACATTTAGACTTTTAAATTGTGCTCTACAATGCTTTGTGCCAAATTAAACTGATTCCCTGCCTACATATCAGATGCTGTGCTGGTGTCTTGCTCTGTGCATCCTTGTGTATGGGTGAGGGCCTAGAAGGCGGCATGGAAATTAGTGCAGTTGGTTTCAATGTCATGTCCACCATGGGCCTCATCATAGGTGATTGTCCAAAAGTCATACTTCAGCGACTCTAGTGACATGATGGAAGATTGACGATGAATACCCTAGTCACAACCACAACACTGAAGGAAAAAATAATTCAGCAGTAATTTCAGCTGCTGGGAAGCCATTGATGACTCCCTTCCTCATATTTTAGTGGTGGTGGGGGAGACTAAGATACATTTTTAGGTATCCAGGCAGAAAGCCAACAAAATGAGGATTACATCTTGTCTTAGCTTTACAATTATCATCCATGTGCCTTGCCTTTGGAGGTCGCTGGAAATTCCAAAGCTGCCGCTATTCATAAATTTCCATCCGAACCAGGGATACACCAATTGACAGAATATCCAGAGAGGACTGAACACTCAGGTTGCACAGATGTTTTTCATTCCCTCTACATTAGTAAGAAATTTCAACCTAGAATTTGACTTTACTGATGACACAGAGGAATATTCACCTTGCAGGAAGAGCAGGCCCTGTCTGTCTGCTTCCCCTCTTTAGCCTTTCCATGCTGTTTTTCTCAACATATGTAGAAAAACGGAGCAAGAAGAAGTCAGCAAACAGCATATTAGCTTGATACACACACTGTAATGCATTCTGAGATGTTAATTTCCCTCTCCATGCATTATCACACATCACAGGGTCAGACATACCAAGGGGAAGGTATAACCGTAGCCTTAGAATAAAAATAACACAATTATTTTGGTTCTTACTGTACAACCAATCTGAACAACCAGAGTTTGTTTTCATAAGTTGATGTAATTGCAACCAGCACATAGCAGCATACTAATAGGCAAAACAAAGAGGGCTGCAAAATTTCAAAATTCAGAAGAGGAAATTCAACAGATGACACTAAATATAGATTTGCTTTATGACAACTATGGTCTAATGAAAAGGTCACCTTGAAGTATTAATAAGAAGTGGGCCCGAAGATTATGGTCAGATAATTCCAAGCAAGAAAAGAACCACGTCCATTGTTTAGTGACAATTCGAAAGCTTCTGACATAAAGAATTAGGTGTCCTTCACATGACATTCCCTGTCTCCTACCTTGTACCTCTTACCAGTCTCCCATTCTCGAGAATGCTCATCTGATATAGCAACAGTGGTGGCTAACTCAATAGTCATAGAGGATGCTAGAAAAACAGCTGCTAAAAAATCCTACACTGGCATTCAAGTCCAAATGTTCACATTCTTCTGTACCCAAATTTATGTGGGCTATGATAGGCTTCAGGGCAATGCAATTGATCCCTATTTTTCACAAAAAACATTATATGATGCATATGCATCAGACAACTAAAGAATCTCAGAATGTTATCTCTATGCTTGTTTGACAAACACAAGGACAATGTAATTTAGAAGATGTAGTCTAAGACAACACAAAGAAGTTCAAGTTCCAACTAACAAGAAGCTCATGTTCCAACTAACAAGAATCAGTTATTTTCAAAAACAAAAAACAGCAATTCGGAAGGCTGCAATATTCCAACCTTAAGCCAGAGTCTCTAGTGGTAATGGGTAATCTGGCTACAATCAGCAGATGGCTCTTCCATCAATATATAAGCTCACCTGTCTCAGTTAGGGGTAGCTCTAGGTGTCCAATGGCAGGCTATCCCCTGACTCCTCTGAGTAGTTTTAATATCTAAGGTAGCATAGCACCGAAGACGTATAAGGGGTGAATGAATAGATGCACAAAACATTTAAAAAACAAAACACATGTTAAATGGTGTGCATATTATGGACTAAAGTAAATAAATAAATAAATAAATACTGTAGTATACTATATACTACAGTGTACCTGCCAAAATGTGTTTTGTAAAACAACCCAGAGCAGTGGCATGTGACCTACATAAACATTGAAAACACAAAGCATGTTATCAAACATCCACTATGACCATTGGATTTTCATTAAAATTGAAATTGTGAGTCTTTATTGCTAAAAAGGAAGAATATAGATTTCCTGTCTCAACACTTCATATAACCAGATCAACAAGTAGCTTCTGTACCACAGTCAAAAGCGGACTCAGAGGGCCTGATTCACAAAGGTAAACTTACACTTTTGTGTAAGTTTACGATTTTTTGCAATTCAAACAGGAATTTTATGGGTAGTATCTTTACAACTGGCTATCTTTTTATGTGCGGAGTGCCTGCCACAAGTGTTGAGACTCCACAGTTGTAAAGATACTAATTACATTTCTATGTGAACTGAAAAAATTGTAAACTTAGACAAAAGTGTAAATTTACCCTAATGAATCAGGCCTGAAGTCTTTGCATGAGAAGAAACGTAGAAGAAGCCGGCTTTGTGCACCCCAGAAAAAAATGGTATTACTGAAAGGGTAGCAGAAGCTTGTGCTTCCCCTTCTGTACTACTGATAGCACTGGTGCATATTTAGCAGCAGAGCTATCTTGAGAGGGCTTTTCCTATGCAAATGAGGGACTGTTTTTGCCTCTGCACCTGCATAAAACTATAGATGCAAACTGGCCCTTAAGAGGCGCACTCACATTGCACCACAAAAAGGTGGTGTACTGTCAGTGTGCTTCCTGAAGGCAGCCTTCTGGAAGGGATAAAGAGGGTCCCCTGGACTCTCCAGACATCCCCCTGCAGATGGGTGCAGTGACTCACTGCCCCCCCTACAAGAGGTTCTCTTTCCCTTCCTTAAAGCGCAGGCAGGTTGCAGCTTGCACTGTGAAATGAAGAGAAGCTTTGAAGCAGCTGCTCTGCATTTCACTGGATGCGCTGCCCTGGGGCAGCACGAGTTCTGTGAGTGCCCTGTGTACAGCACATACTTCTTTGTAATAGGATGCACTGTCCCTGTTTGCGCCAAATGTACTTGTTTAAATCTCTGCCGTGATGCCACGCTTTCCCTAATATGGCCTCAGCTTCCTGACATATTTTTATTCAACACCCTAGTAGGAAGAGTTGGAAGATTGAAATTGTCAGCTACGTTTGTGTTAGGAAATTATACTAATATCTTTAAATTCAAACAGAGCGCCAACCTGAGTTGGACAAGATGGCCAACCAGTCATGAGCAAGTGACTGAGCCAAAGCCCACTCTATGCGCTCTATTGTAAGCAACCGCACTTTGAAAAAAGGCTGTCAGGAAGAAAGACTTAGAAACACCTGCAAAATAAATCCTGTTTTGTGATCTGCAGATATTAACTTACTCTCCATTACGAAAACCTAAACTGATATCTGACAGACAATGCCTACTTATTGATAATACTTTACTATCCCCGTATGCACCCTCAGTCTCATGTGATAACTACAGATTTCTTAATACCAAGGAAAAAAGGTTTTTAAAGTTGTCTATATAAGATTGATACCTTAAATTTACTATGATTTTATTGTTGCACATTTTCGCATAGTTGAGTTGAGATGTGAGCATTTACATGTAGTGATGTACACTGTTATCCTCTTAACTTTGCAGTGTCGCATTTCTCCAAACTGCATAGCCCTCTCGTTAAAACACTAAGGGGGTGATTCCAACCTTGGCGGGCGGCGGTACCGCAATAACGTGGCCCCCATTCCAACATTCCCGCTGGGCCGGCGGGCGCTAACCATGTTAGCGCCCGCCGGCCCAGCGGGAATGAGGCCGCAACACAGGAGCCGGCGGTGTTGCGGCCGTGCGACGGGTGCAGTTGCACCCGTCGCGCTTTTCACTGTCTGCTATGCAGACATTGAAAAGCAGGCCGGGGCCCTGTTAGGGGGCCCCTGTACTGCCCATGCCAGTGGCATGGGCAGTGCAGGGGCCCCCAGGGGCCCCAGGACACCCCTTACCGCCAGCCTCTTCCTGGCGGTGTAAACCGCCAGAAACAGGCTGGCGGTAAGGAGGTCATAATCCCCAGGGCAGAGCTGCTTGCAGCGCTGCTCTGGCGGATTATCACCGCCGGGGGAAAATCGGTGGGAAACCGCCGGCCCCGGCGGTGCGACTGCGGATTTACCGCCGCGGTCAGAATAGGGAATGAAGCACCGCCAGCCTGTTGGCGGTGCTTCCGTCATTCTTGCCCTGGCGGTCCAAGACCGCCAGGGTCAGAATGACCCCCTAAGTGACTTTGTCGCCCACAAGTTCCCATTTACTCATCTTCATGATTTCTTACTAGTACAGTGGCTTTCCAGTTTTATAGCATTACTCATATCTGCATCATGGATGGCCACTAATGAGTGAGTTCTTAAAAATACAAATATGTGATTCATAAAAATGACAATACATTCACAAGATCTGCCTGTTGTGCACCCAATCGCTGCACATTACCATTCAGTTAGCATTCAGGGATGTCTATTAGTGATAGCCGTTGCCATGGCTACAGTGTGATGAATCACCCTTGAATCCGACACATGAATATTTTGACAAATTTGGTGTCAAATCATCCAGTGACAATGGGTATTTTTAGCATTGTTTCATTATGTAGGGTTGAGAGAAGGTACAGATTTTCATGTCTCATATTTTCCAATCAAAGTACAAACACAATTGACTGCCCTTATTTATGTGCTTTTAAATTTTAGCACAAAATTCTATTTATATAATTGTCTGGAGTTCATTATTAGGTAACATGGAATAAACATGCGCACTCAATGCAAACTTTTTGTGATGTTTGGTAAGTGTTTGCATGAGTATCATGTAAACTTTGCATTATGCACACTACAACTTTGAGAACATAAATTTGTTTGTTGAGTGCTGGGACATTCTAGAGCAAGACAAGAGCAAGCAGGTGTCTTGAATGCCATGGTGGCAGCCCATGTTCCCCATAAAGTCTGAAAAGATTTCCCACTTGGATAGGGGGTGGACACATGAGTCAAAATGTGTCTTTATATAGGGTGTCAAAATCATTGCACAGGCTCTGGTTGGGACTGTTAGGGTAACATAGAAAGTGAGTTAGGGTTAGAGGTAAATATCTGAAGATACAAGTGCTGTGTTGCATTTGGAGGTAATCATATTTGATTGGAATGGTGTGGGTGGCGGAGAAAAGGTACGACGGTTGAAGGTGAAGGGCGGTTGCATGCTGACGAGCCGGTGGCTCCCTCTTCATTTCTAGAGAATATACAATTAAACCTATGTGTCAGATAAACTTAAAGTGAGTCGTAATTCCTTTCACTGGCAACGACTAGGGCAGCTGACGAAGAGGATAGCAACCGGTGTCTTTGTGTTAGAACTGGCAGCATCTCTGTATACAACAGTGTTGTGGCAGCAGTGGCAAAGGACAGCAGTCAACCAGTGTGAGTGTTAGGTGGGAGGATCCTGGTTTAATCTTGGTTTGGTGCAGTGCCATTGTGGAGAAATTGGAGTTTGCAGCCTACCAGGAATTGGAGGTGACAGTTCGCCCTCTAAGTACTGGAGTCAGTGGGAGCCAGCACAAGCTGTGTCGCGCAGACCAGCATGTCTCCTCATATTGCTTAGCAACGGTATACGGGAGTTGTGATTGTCTCAGATCCAGAAAGACTGCAACTCTGGAAGCTTGGCCTGGTGGCTGGGACTCAAATTTCACCATATGTGCTATTCAAACGCCACTTCATCTCCTGTCCGGCATTTTCCTTTTAGCTTTGGGACAGGTTTCTTCACAAGGTGTTGCAATGTTTTAGAAGTGCTGTAAGAGCTAAGGCATGTGGGCTCCATGTGTCATTTGTTGACGTGTGGAGCAGCACGTTTCTTCACATTGCCTACTACGTTATACTGCAAAGTCATGCGAGGAGAACCTATTGAAAAAACAAGTGCTATAACAATCATCGTAAGCCTGCAACATGTGTCCTCTATGATAAATAAACACTTACATTGTGTCTATACTGCCAAAAAACTTGCAATTTAAGACTGAAGTCAGCCTGAAGTCAATACTGCCTGTTTCCTTAGCTTTAACCCCTTCGCTGCCAGGCCTTTTCCCCCTCCTGTGCCGAGCCTTTTTTTGGCTATTTGGAGCAGTTCGCGCTTAGGCCCTCATAACTTTTTGTTCACATAAGCTACCCACGCCTAATTTGCGTCCTTTTTTTTCCAACATCCTAGGGATTCTAGAGGTACCCAGACTTTGTGGGTTCCCCAGAAGGAGGCCAAGAAATTAGCCAAAAAAGAGTGAAAATTTCGTTTTTTTTTTAAAAAATGGGAAAATGGGCTGCAGAAGAAGGCTTGTGGTTTTTTCCCTGAAAAGGGCATCAACAAAGGGTTTGCGGTGATAAAATCACCAGCTTCCCAGCTTTCAGGAACAGGCAGCCTTGAATCAGAAAACCCAATTTTTCAACACAATTTTGGCATTTTACTGGGACATACCCCATTTTTACGATTTTTTGTGCTTTCAGCCTCCTTCCAGTCAGTGACAGAAATGGGCATGAAACCAACGCTGGATCCCAGAAACCGCAACATTTTTGAAAAGTAGACAAAAATCTGAATTCAGCAAGGGGTCATTTGTGTAGATCCTACAAGGGTTTCCTACAGAAAATAACAACTGAAAAAGAAAAATATTGAAATTGAGGTGAAAAAAACATCAATTTTTCTCTACGTTTTACTCTGTAACTTTTTCCAGCAATGTCAGATTTTCGAAAGCAATATCTCGTTACGTCTGCTGGACTCTTCTGGTTGTGGGGATATATAGGGCTTATAGGTTCATCAAGAACTCTAGCTACCCAGAGCCAATAAATGACCTGCACCCTGCAGTGGGTTTTCAATCTATGCCGGGTATACAGCAATTCATTTGCTGAAATATAAAGAGTAAAAAATAGCTATCAAGAAAACCTTTGTATTTCCAAAATGGGCACAAGATAAGGTGTTGAGAAGCAGTGGTTATTTGCACATCTCTGAATTCCGGGGTGCCCATACTAGCATGTGAATTACAGGGCATTTCTCAAATAGACGTGTTTTTTACACACTGTCTTACATTTGGAAGGAAAAAATGTAGAGAAAGACAAGGGGCAATAACACTTGTTTTGCTATTCTATGTTCCCCCAAGTCTCCCGATAAAAATGATACCTCTCTTGTGTGGGTAGGCCTAGCGCCCGCGACAGGATATGCCCCAAAACACAACGTGGACACATCACAGAAAACAGAGGTGTTTTTTGCAAAGTGCCTACCTGTAGATTTTGGCCTGTAGCTCAGCCGCCACCTAGGGAAACCTACCAAACCTTTGCATTTCTGAAAACTAGAGACCTAGGGGAATCCAAGATGGGGTGACTTGTGTGGCTCGGACCAGGTTCTGTTACCCAGAATCCTTTGCAAACCTCCACATGTGGCTAAAAAAACACATGTTCCTCACATTTCTGTTGCAGAAAGTTCTGGAATCTGAGAGGAGCCACGAATTTCCTTCCCCCCAGCGTTCCCCTACGTCTCACGATAAAAATGATACCTCACTTGTGTGGGTAGGCCTAGCGCCCGCGACAGGAAACGCCCCAAAGCGCAACGTGGACACAGCCAAATTGGTGAAGGAAAACAGAGGTGTTTTTTGCAAAGTGCCTACCTGTAGATTTTGGCCTGTAGCTCAGCCGCCACCTAGGGAAACCTACCAAACCTGTGCATTTCTGAAAACTAGAGACCTAGGGGAATCCAAGATGGGGTGACTTGTGTGGCTCGGACCAGGTTCTGTTACCCAGAATCCTTTGCAAACCTCAAAATTTGGCTAAAAAAACACATGTTCCTCACATTTCTGTGGCAGAAAGTTCTGGAATCTGAGAGGAGCCACGAATTTCCTTCCACCCAGCGTTCCCCCACGTCTCCCGATAAAAATGATACCTCACTTGTGTGGGTAGGCCTAGCGCCCGCGACAGGAAACGCCCCAAAGCGCAACGTGGACACAGCCAAATTGGTGAAGGAAAACAGAGGTGTTTTTTGCAAAGTGCCTACCTGTAGATTTTGGCCTGTAGCTCAGCCGCCACCTAGGGAAACCTACCACACCTGTGCATTTCTGAAAACTAGAGACCTAGGGGAATCCAAGATGGGGTGACTTGTGTGGCTCGGACCAGGTTCTGTTACCCAGAATCCTTTGCAAACCTCAAAATGTGGCTAAAAAAAAACATGTTCCTCAAATTTCTGTTGCAGAAAGTTCTGGAATCTGAGAGGAGCCACGAATTTCCTTCCACCCAGCGTTCCCCCACGTCTCCCGATAAAAATGATACCTCACTTGTGTGGGTAGGCCTAGCGCCCGCGACAGGAAACGCCCCAAAGCGCAACGTGGACACAGCCAAATTGGTGAAGGAAAACAGAGGTGTTTTTTGCAAAGTGCCTACCTGTAGATTTTGGCCTGTAGCTCAGCCGCCACCTAGGGAAACCTACCAAACCTGTGCATTTCTGAAAACTAGAGACCTAGGGGAATCCAAGATGGGGTGACTTGTGTGGCTCGGACCAGGTTCTGTTACCCAGAATCCTTTGCAAACCTCAAAATGTGGCTAAAAAAACACATGTTCCTCACATTTCTGTGGCAGAAAGTTCTGGAATCTGAGAGGAGCCACGAATTTCCTTCCACCCAGCGTTCCCCCACGTCTCCCGATAAAAATGATACCTCACTTGTGTGGGTAGGCCTTGCGCCCGCGACAGGAAACGCCCCAAAGCGCAAGGTGGACACAGCCAAATTGGTGAAGGAAAACAGAGGTGTTTTTTGCAAAGTGCCTACCTGTAGATTTTGGCCTGTAGCTCAGCCGCCACCTAGGGAAACCTACCAAACCTGTGCATTTCTGAAAACTAGAGACCTAGGGGAATCCAAGATGGGGTGACTTGTGTGGCTCGGACCAGGTTCTGTTACCCAGAATCCTTTGCAAACCTCAAAATTTGGCTAAAAAAACACATGTTCCTCACATTTCTGTGGCAGAAAGTTCTGGAATCTGAGAGGAGCCACGAATTTCCTTCCACTCAGCGTTCCTCCACGTCTCCCGATAAAAATGATACCTCACTTGTGTGGGTAGGCCTAGCGCCCGCAACAGGAAACGCCCCAAAGCGCAACGTGGACACAGCCAAATTGGTGAAGGAAAACAGAGGTGTTTTTTGCAAAGTGCCTACCTGTAGATTTTGGCCTGTAGCTCAGCCGCCACCTAGGGAAACCTACCAAACCTGTGCATTTCTGAAAACTAGAGACCGAGGGGAATCCAAGATGGGGTGACTTGTGTGGCTCGGACCAGGTTCTGTTACCCAGAATCCTTTGCAAACCTCAAAATTTGGCTAAAAAAACACATGTTCCTCACATTTCTGTGGCAGAAAGTTCTGGAATCTGAGAGGAGCCACGAATTTCCTTCCACCCAGCGTTCCCCCACGTCTCCCGATAAAAATGATACCTCACTTGTGTGGGTAGGCCTAGCGCCCGCGACAGGAAACGCCCCAAAGCGCAACGTGGACACAGCCAAATTGGTGAAGGAAAACAGAGGTGTTTTTTGCAAAGTGCCTACCTGTAGATTTTGGCCTGTAGCTCAGCCGCCACCTAGGGAAACCTACCAAACCTGTGCATTTCTGAAAACTAGAGACCTAGGGGAATCCAAGATGCGGTGACTTGTGTGGCTCGGACCAGGTTCTGTTACCCAGAATCCTTTGCAAACCTCAAAATTTGGCTAAAAAAACACATGTTCCTCACATTTCTGTGGCAGAAAGTTCTGGAATCTGAGAGGAGCCACGAATTTCCTTCCACCCAGCGTTCCCCCACGTCTCCCGATAAAAATGATACCTCACTTGTGTGGGTAGGCCTAGCGCCCGCGACAGGAAACGCCCCAAAGCGCAACGTGGACACAGCCAAATTGGTGAAGGAAAACAGAGGTGTTTTTTGCAAAGTGCCTACCTGTAGATTTTGGCCTGTAGCTCAGCCGCCACCTCGGGAAACCTACCAAACCTGTGCATTTCTGAAAACTAGAGACCTAGAGGAATCCAAGATGGGGTGACTTGTGTGGCTCGGACCAGGTTCTGTTACCCAGAATCCTTTGCAAACCTCAAAATGTGGCTAAAAAAACACATGTTCCTCACATTTCTGTGGCAGAAAGTTCTGGAATCTGAGAGGAGCCACGAATTTCCTTCCACCCAGCGTTCCCCCACGTCTCCCGATAAAAATGATACCTCACTTCTGTGGGTAGGCCTAGCGCCTGCGACAGGAAACGCCCCAAAGCGCAACGTGGACACAGCCAAATTGGTGAAGGAAAACAGAGGTGTTTTTTTCAAAGTGCCTACCTGTAGATTTTGGCCTGTAGCTCAGCCGCCACCTAGGGAAACCTACCAAACCTGTGCATTTCTGAAAACTAGAGACCTAGGGGAATCCAAGATGGGGTGACTTGTGTGGCTCGGACCAGGTTCTGTTACCCAGAATCCTTTGCAAACCTCAAAATTTGGCAAAAAAAACACATGTTCCTCACATTTCTGTGGCAGAAAGTTCTGGAATCTTAAAGGAGCCACGAATTTCCTTCCCCCCAGCGTTCCCCTACGTCTCCCGATAAACATTATACCTCACTTGTGTGGGTAGGCCTAGCGCCCGCGACAGGAAACGCCCCAAAGCGCAACGTGGACACAGCCAAATTGGGGAAGGAAAACAGAGGTGTTTTTTGCAAAGTGCCTACCTGTAGATTTTGGCCTGTAGCTCAGCCGCCACCTAGGGAAACCTACCAAACCTGTGCATTTCTGAAAACTAGAGACCTAGGGGAATCCAAGATGGGGTGACTTGTGTGGCTCGGACCAGGTTCTGTTACCCAGAATCCTTTGCAAACCTCAAAATTGGGCTAAAAAAACACATGTTCCTCACATTTCTGTGGCAGAAAGTTCTGGAATCTGAGAGGAGCCACGAATTTCCTTCCACCCAGCGTTCCCCCACGTCTCCCGATAAAAATGATACCTCACTTGTGTGGGTAGGCCTAGCGCCCGCGACAGGAAACGCCCCAAAGCGCAACGTGGACACAGCCAAATTGGTGAAGGAAAACAGAGGTGTTTTTTGCAAAGTGCCTACCTGTAGATTTTGGCCTGTAGCTCAGCCGCCACCTAGGGAAACCTACCAAACCTGTGCATTTCTGAAAACTAGAGACCTAGGGGAATCCAAGATGGGGTGACTTGTGTGGCTCAGACCAGGTTCTGTTACCCAGAATCCTTTGCAAACCTCAAAATTTGGCTAAAAAAACACATGTTCCTCACATTTCTGTGGCAGAAAGTTCTGGAATCTGAGAGGAGCCACGAATTTCCTTCCACCCAGCGTTCCCCCACGTCTCCCGATAAAAATGATACCTCACTTGTGTGGGTAGGCCTAGCGCCCGCGACAGGAAACGCCCCAAAGCGCAACGTGGACACAGCCAAATTGGTGAAGGAAAACAGAGGTGTTTTTTGCAAAGTGCCTACCTGTAGATTTTGGCCTGTAGCTCAGCCGCCACCTAGGGAAACCTACCAAACCTGTGCATTTCTGAAAACTAGAGACCTAGGGGAATCCAAGATGGGGTGACTTGTGTGGCTCGGACCAGGTTCTGTTACCCAGAATCCTTTGCAAACCTCAAAATGTGGCTAAAAAAACACATGTTCCTCACATTTCTGTGGCAGAAAGTTCTGGAATCTGAGAGGAGCCACGAATTTCCTTCCACCCAGCGTTCCCCCACGTCTCCCGATAAAAATGATACCTCACTTGTGTGGGTAGGCCTTGCGCCCGCGACAGGAAACGCCCCAAAGCGCAACGTGGACACAGCCAAATTGGTGAAGGAAAACAGAGGTGTTTTTTGCAAAGTGCCTACCTGTAGATTTTGGCCTGTAGCTCAGCCGCCACCTAGGGAAACCTACCAAACCTGTGCATTTCTGAAAACTAGAGACCTAGGGGAATCCAAGATGGGGTGACTTGTGTGGCTCGGACCAGGTTCTGTTACCCAGAATCCTTTGTAAACCTCAAAATGTGGCTAAAAAAACACATGTTCCTCACATTTCTGTGGCAGAACGTTCTGGAATCTGAGAGGAGCCACGAATTTCCTTCCACCCAGCGTTCCCCCACGTCTCCCGATAAAAATGATACCTCACTTGTGTGGGTAGGCCTAGCGCCCGCGACAAGAAACGCCCCAAAGCGCAACGTGGACACAGCCAAATTGGTGAAGGAAAACAGAGGTGTTTTTTGCAAAGTGCCAGCTGTAGATTTTGGCCTGTAGCTCAGCCGCCACCTAGGGAAACCAACCAAACCTGTGCATTTCTGAAAACTAGAGACCTAGGGGAATCCAAGATGGGGTGACTTGTGTGGCTCGGACCAGGTTCTGTTACCCAGAATCCTTTGCAAACCTCATAATGTGGCTAAAAAAACACATGTTCCTCACATTTCTGTGGCAGAAAGGTCTGGAATCTGAGAGGAGCCACGAATTTCCTTCCACCCAGCGTTCCCCCACGTCTCCGGATAAAAATGATACCTCACTTGTGTGGGTAGGCCTAGCGCCCGCGACAGGAAACGCCCCAAAGCGCAACGTGGACACAGCCAAATTGGTGAAGGAAAACAGAGGTGTTTTTTGCAAAGTGCCTACCTGTAGATTTTGGCCTGTAGCTCAGCCGCCACCTAGGGAAACCTACCAAACCTGTGCATTTCTGAAAACTAGAGACCTAGGGGAATCCAAGATGGGGTGACTTGTGTGGCTCGGACCAGGTTCTGTTACCCAGAATCCTTTGCAAACCTCAAAATTTGGCTAAAAAAACACATGTTCCTCACATTTCTGTGGCAGAAAGTTCTGGAATCTGAGAGGAGCCACGAATTTCCTTCCACCCAGCGTTCCCCCATGTCTCCCGATAAAAATGATACCTCACTTGTGTGGGTAGGCCTAGCGCCCGCGACAGGAAACGCCCCAAAGCGCAACGTGGACACAGCCAAATTGGTGAAGGAAAACAGAGGTGTTTTTTGCAAAGTGCCTACCTGTAGATTTTGGCCTGTAGCTCAGCCGCCACCTAGGGAAACCTACCAAACCTGTGCATTTCTGAAAACTAGAGACCTAGGGGAATCCAAGATGGGGTGACTTGTGTGGCTCGGACCAGGTTCTGTTACCCAGAATCCTTTGCAAACCTCAAAATTTGGCTAAAAAAACACATGTTCCTCACATTTCTGTGGCAGAAAGTTCTGGAATCTGAGAGGAGCCACGAATTTCCTTCCACCCAGCGTTCCCCCACGTCTCCCGATAAAAATGATACCTCACTTGTGGGGGTAGGCCTAGCGCCCGCGACAGGAAACGCCCCAAAGCGCAACGTGGACACAGCCAAATTGGTGAAGGAAAACAGAGGTGTTTTTTGCAAAGTGCCTACCTGTAGATTTTGGCCTGCAGCTCAGCCGCCACCTAGGGAAACCTACCAAACCTGTGCATTTCTGAAAACTAGAGACCTAGGGGAATCCAAGATGGGGTGACTTGTGTGGCTCGGACCAGGTTCTGTTACCCAGAATCCTTTGCAAACCTCAAAATGTGGCTAAAAAAACACATGTTCCTCACATTTCTGTGGCAGAAAGTTCTGGAATCTGAGAGGAGCCACGAATTTCCTTCCACCCAGCGTTCCCCCACGTCTCCCGATAAAAATGATACCTCACTTGTGTGGGTAGTCCTAGCGCCCGCGACAGGAAACGCCCCAAAGCGCAACGTGGACACAGCCAAATTGGTGAAGGAAAACAGAGGTGTTTTTTGCAAAGTGCCTACCTGTAGATTTTGGCCTGTAGCTCAGCCGCCACCTAGGGAAACCTACCAAACCTGTGCATTTCTGAAAACTAGAGACCTAGGGGAATCCAAGATGGGGTGACTTGTGTGGCTCGGACCAGGTTCTGTTACCCAGAATCCTTTGCAAACCTCAAAATGTGGCTAAAAAAACACATGTTCCTCACATTTCTGTGGCAGAAAGTTCTGTAATCTGAGAGGAGCCACGAATTTCCTTCCTCCCAGCGTTCCCCCACGTCTCCCGATAAAAATGATACCTCACTTGTGTGGGTAGGCCTAGCGCCCGCGACAGGAAACGCACCAAAGCGCAACGTGGACACAGCCAAATTGGTGAAGGAAAACAGAGGTGTTTTTTGCAAAGTGCCTACCTGTAGATTTTGGCCTGTATCTCAGCCGCCACCTAGGGAAACCTACCAAACCTGTGCATTTCTGAAAACTAGAGACCTAGGGGAATCCAAGATGGGGTGACTTGTGTGGATCGGACCAGGTTCTGTTACCCAGAATCCTTTGCAAACCTCAAAATGTGGCTAAAAAAACACATGTTCCTCACATTTCTGTGGCAGAAAGTTCTGGAATCTGAGAGGAGCCACGAATTTCCTTCCACCCAGCGTTCCCCCACGTCTCCCGATAAAAATGATACCTCACTTGTGTGGGTAGGCCTAGCGCCCGCGACAGGAAACGCCCCAAAGCGCAACGTGGACACAGCCAAATTGGTGAAGGAAAACAGAGGTGTTTTTTGCAAAGTGCCTACCTGTAGATTTTGGCCTGTAGCTCAGCCGCCACCTAGGGAAACCTACCAAACCTGTGCATTTCTGAAAACTAGAGACCTAGGGGAATCCAAGATGGGGTGACTTGTGTGGCTCGGACCAGGTTCTGTTACCCAGAATCCTTTGCAAACCTCAAAATTTGGCTAAAAAAACACATGTTCCTCACATTTCTGTGGCAGAAAGTTCTGGAATCTGAGAGGAGCCACGAATTTCCTTCCACCCAGCGTTCCCCCACGTCTCCCGATAAAAATGATACCTCACTTGTGTGGGTAGGCCTAGCGCCCGCGACAGGAAACGCCCCAAAGCGCAACATGGACACAGCCAAATTGGTGAAGGAAATCAGAGGTGTTTTTTGCAAAGTGCCTACCTGTAGATTTTGGCCTGTAGCTCAGCCGCCACCTAGGGAAACCTACCAAACCTGTGCATTTCTGAAAACTAGAGACCTAGGGGAATCCAAGATGGGGTGACTTGTGTTGCTCGGACCAGGTTCTGTTACCCAGAATCCTTTGCAAACCTCAAAATTTGGCTAAAAAAACACATGTTCCTCACATTTCTGTGGCAGAAAGTTCTGGAATCTGAGAGGAGCCACGAATTTCCTTCCACCCAGCGTTCCCCCACGTCTCCCGATAAAAATGATACCTCACTTGTGTGGGTAGGCCTAGCGCCCGCGACAGGAAACGCCCCAAAGCGCAACGTGGACACAGCCAAATTGGTGAAGGAAAACAGAGGTGTTTTTTGCAAAGTGCCTACCTGTAGATTTTGGCCTGCAGCTCAGCCGCCACCTAGGGAAACCTACCAAACCTGTGCATTTCTGAAAACTAGAGACCTAGGGGAATCCAAGATGGGGTGACTTGTGTGGCTCGGACCAGGTTCTGTTACCCAGAATCCTTTGCAAACCTCAAAATTTGGCTAAAAAAACACATGTTCCTCACATTTCTGTGGCAGAAAGTTCTGGAATCTGAGAGGAGCCACGAATTTCCTTCCACCCAGCGTTCCCCCATGTCTCCCGATAAAAATGATACCTCACTTGTGTGGGTAGGCCTAGCGCCCGCGACAGGAAACGCCCCAAAGCGCAACGTGGACACAGCCAAATTGGTGAAGGAAAACAGAGGTGTTTTTTGCAAAGTGCCTACCTGTAGATTTTGGCCTGTAGCTCAGCCGCCACCTAGGGAAACCTACCAAACCTGTGCATTTCTGAAAACTAGAGACCTAGGGGAATCCAAGATGGGGTGACTTGTGTGGCTCGGACCAGGTTCTGTTACCCAGAATCCTTTGCAAACCTCAAAATTTGGCTAAAAAAACACATGTTCCTCACATTTCTGTGGCAGAAAGTTCTGGAATCTGAGAGGAGCCACGAATTTCCTTCCACCCAGCGTTCCCCCACGTCTCCCGATAAAAATGATACCTCACTAGTGTGGGTAGGCCTAGCGCCCGCGACAGGAAACGCCCCAAAGCGCAACGTGGACACAGCCAAATTGGTGAAGGAAAACAGAGGTGTTTTTTGCAAAGTGCCTACCTGTAGATTTTGGCCTGCAGCTCAGCCGCCACCTAGGGAAACCTACCAAACCTGTGCATTTCTGAAAACTAGAGACCTAGGGGAATCCAAGATGGGGTGACTTGTGTGGCTCGGACCAGGTTCTGTTACCCAGAATCCTTTGCAAACCTCAAAATGTGGCTAAAAAAACACATGTTCCTCACATTTCTGTGGCAGAAAGTTCTGGAATCTGAGAGGAGCCACGAATTTCCTTCCACCCAGCGTTCCCCCACGTCTCCCGATAAAAATGATACCTCACTTGTGTGGGTAGTCCTAGCGCCCGCGACAGGAAACGCCCCAAAGCGCAACGTGGACACAGCCAAATTGGTGAAGGAAAACAGAGGTGTTTTTTGCAAAGTGCCTACCTGTAGATTTTGGCCTGTAGCTCAGCCGCCACCTAGGGAAACCTACCAAACCTGTGCATTTCTGAAAACTAGAGACCTAGGGGAATCCAAGATGGGGTGACTTGTGTGGCTCGGACCAGGTTCTGTTACCCAGAATCCTTTGCAAACCTCAAAATGTGGCTAAAAAAACACATGTTCCTCACATTTCTGTGGCAGAAAGTTCTGTAATCTGAGAGGAGCCACGAATTTCCTTCCTCCCAGCGTTCCCCCACGTCATCCGATAAAAATGATACCTCACTTGTGTGGGTAGGCCTAGCGCCCGCGACAGGAAACGCACCAAAGCGCAACGTGGACACAGCCAAATTGGTGAAGGAAAACAGAGGTGTTTTTTGCAAAGTGCCTACCTGTAGATTTTGGCCTGTATCTCAGCCGCCACCTAGGGAAACCTACCAAACCTGTGCATTTCTGAAAACTAGAGACCTAGGGGAATCCAAGATGGGGTGACTTGTGTGGATCGGACCAGGTTCTGTTACCCAGAATCCTTTGCAAACCTCAAAATGTGGCTAAAAAAACACATGTTCCTCACATTTCTGTGGCAGAAAGTTCTGGAATCTGAGAGGAGCCACGAATTTCCTTCCACCCAGCGTTCCCCCACGTCTCCCGATAAAAATGATACCTCACTTGTGTGGGTAGGCCTAGCGCCCGCGACAGGAAACGCCCCAAAGCGCAACGTGGACACAGCCAAATTGGTGAAGGAAAACAGAGGTGTTTTTTGCAAAGTGCCTACCTGTAGATTTTGGCCTGCAGCTCAGCCGCCACCTAGGGAAACCTACCAAACCTGTGCATTTCTGAAAACTAGAGACCTAGGGGAATCCAAGATGGGGTGACTTGTGTGGCTCGGACCAGGTTCTGTTACCCAGAATCCTTTGCAAACCTCAAAATGTGGCTAAAAAAACACATGTTCCTCACATTTCTGTGGCAGAAAGTTCTGGAATCTGAGAGGAGCCACGAATTTCCTTCCACCCAGCGTTCCCCCACGTCTCCCGATAAAAATGATACCTCACTTGTGTGGGTAGTCCTAGCGCCCGCGACAGGAAACGCCCCAAAGCGCAACGTGGACACAGCCAAATTGGTGAAGGAAATCAGAGGTGTTTTTTGCAAAGTGCCTACCTGTAGATTTTGGCCTGTAGCTCAGCCGCCACCTAGGGAAACCTACCAAACCTGTGCATTTCTGAAAACTAGAGACCTAGGGGAATCCAAGATGGGGTGACTTGTGTTGCTCGGACCAGGTTCTGTTACCCAGAATCCTTTGCAAACCTCAAAATGTGGCTAAAAAAACACATGTTCCTCACATTTCTGTGGCAGAAAGTTCTGGAATCTGAGAGGAGCCACGAATTTCCTTCCACCCAGCGTTCCCCCACGTCTCCCGATAAAAATGATACCTCACTTGTGTGGGTAGGCCTAGCGCCCGCGACAGGAAACGCCCCAAAGCGCAACGTGGACACAGCCAAATTGGTGAAGGAAAACAGAGGTGTTTTTTGCAAAGTGCCTACCTGTAGATTTTGGCCTGTAGCTCAGCCGCCACCTAGGGAAACCTACCAAACCTGTGCATTTCTGAAAACTAGAGACCTAGGGGAATCCAAGATGGGGTGACTTGTGTGGCTCAGACCAGGTTCTGTTACCCAGAATCCTTTGCAAACCTCAAAATTTGGCTAAAAAAACACATGTTCCTCACATTTCTGTGGCAGAAAGTTCTGGAATCTGAGAGGAGCCACGAATTTCCTTCCACCCAGCGTTCCCCCACGTCTCCCGATAAAAATGATACCTCACTTGTGTGGGTAGGCCTAGCGCCCGCGACAGGAAACGCCCCAAAGCGCAACGTGGACACAGCCAAATTGGTGAAGGAAAACAGAGGTGTTTTTTGCAAAGTGCCTACCTGTAGATTTTGGCCTGTAGCTCAGCCGCCACCTAGGGAAACCTACCAAACCTGTGCATTTCTGAAAACTAGAGACCTAGGGGAATCCAAGATGGGGTGACTTGTGTGGCTCGGACCAGGTTCTGTTACCCAGAATCCTTTGCAAACCTCAAAATGTGGCTAAAAAAACACATGTTCCTCACATTTCTGTGGCAGAAAGTTCTGGAATCTGAGAGGAGCCACGAATTTCCTTCCACCCAGCGTTCCCCCACGTCTCCCGATAAAAATGATACCTCACTTGTGTGGGTAGGCCTTGCGCCCGCGACAGGAAACGCCCCAAAGCGCAACGTGGACACAGCCAAATTGGTGAAGGAAAACAGAGGTGTTTTTTGCAAAGTGCCTACCTGTAGATTTTGGCCTGTAGCTCAGCCGCCACCTAGGGAAACCTACCAAACCTGTGCATTTCTGAAAACTAGAGACCTAGGGGAATCCAAGATGGGGTGACTTGTGTGGCTCGGACCAGGTTCTGTTACCCAGAATCCTTTGTAAACCTCAAAATGTGGCTAAAAAAACACATGTTCCTCACATTTCTGTGGCAGAACGTTCTGGAATCTGAGAGGAGCCACGAATTTCCTTCCACCCAGCGTTCCCCCACGTCTCCCGATAAAAATGATACCTCACTTGTGTGGGTAGGCCTAGCGCCCGCGACAAGAAACGCCCCAAAGCGCAACGTGGACACAGCCAAATTGGTGAAGGAAAACAGAGGTGTTTTTTGCAAAGTGCCAGCTGTAGATTTTGGCCTGTAGCTCAGCCGCCACCTAGGGAAACCAACCAAACCTGTGCATTTCTGAAAACTAGAGACCTAGGGGAATCCAAGATGGGGTGACTTGTGTGGCTCGGACCAGGTTCTGTTACCCAGAATCCTTTGCAAACCTCATAATGTGGCTAAAAAAACACATGTTCCTCACATTTCTGTGGCAGAAAGGTCTGGAATCTGAGAGGAGCCACGAATTTCCTTCCACCCAGCGTTCCCCCACGTCTCCGGATAAAAATGATACCTCACTTGTGTGGGTAGGCCTAGCGCCCGCGACAGGAAACGCCCCAAAGCGCAACGTGGACACAGCCAAATTGGTGAAGGAAAACAGAGGTGTTTTTTGCAAAGTGCCTACCTGTAGATTTTGGCCTGTAGCTCAGCCGCCACCTAGGGAAACCTACCAAACCTGTGCATTTCTGAAAACTAGAGACCTAGGGGAATCCAAGATGGGGTGACTTGTGTGGCTCGGACCAGGTTCTGTTACCCAGAATCCTTTGCAAACCTCAAAATTTGGCTAAAAAAACACATGTTCCTCACATTTCTGTGGCAGAAAGTTCTGGAATCTGAGAGGAGCCACGAATTTCCTTCCACCCAGCGTTCCCCCATGTCTCCCGATAAAAATGATACCTCACTTGTGTGGGTAGGCCTAGCGCCCGCGACAGGAAACGCCCCAAAGCGCAACGTGGACACAGCCAAATTGGTGAAGGAAAACAGAGGTGTTTTTTGCAAAGTGCCTACCTGTAGATTTTGGCCTGTAGCTCAGCCGCCACCTAGGGAAACCTACCAAACCTGTGCATTTCTGAAAACTAGAGACCTAGGGGAATCCAAGATGGGGTGACTTGTGTGGCTCGGACCAGGTTCTGTTACCCAGAATCCTTTGCAAACCTCAAAATTTGGCTAAAAAAACACATGTTCCTCACATTTCTGTGGCAGAAAGTTCTGGAATCTGAGAGGAGCCACGAATTTCCTTCCACCCAGCGTTCCCCCACGTCTCCCGATAAAAATGATACCTCACTTGTGGGGGTAGGCCTAGCGCCCGCGACAGGAAACGCCCCAAAGCGCAACGTGGACACAGCCAAATTGGTGAAGGAAAACAGAGGTGTTTTTTGCAAAGTGCCTACCTGTAGATTTTGGCCTGCAGCTCAGCCGCCACCTAGGGAAACCTACCAAACCTGTGCATTTCTGAAAACTAGAGACCTAGGGGAATCCAAGATGGGGTGACTTGTGTGGCTCGGACCAGGTTCTGTTACCCAGAATCCTTTGCAAACCTCAAAATGTGGCTAAAAAAACACATGTTCCTCACATTTCTGTGGCAGAAAGTTCTGGAATCTGAGAGGAGCCACGAATTTCCTTCCACCCAGCGTTCCCCCACGTCTCCCGATAAAAATGATACCTCACTTGTGTGGGTAGTCCTAGCGCCCGCGACAGGAAACGCCCCAAAGCGCAACGTGGACACAGCCAAATTGGTGAAGGAAAACAGAGGTGTTTTTTGCAAAGTGCCTACCTGTAGATTTTGGCCTGTAGCTCAGCCGCCACCTAGGGAAACCTACCAAACCTGTGCATTTCTGAAAACTAGAGACCTAGGGGAATCCAAGATGGGGTGACTTGTGTGGCTCGGACCAGGTTCTGTTACCCAGAATCCTTTGCAAACCTCAAAATGTGGCTAAAAAAACACATGTTCCTCACATTTCTGTGGCAGAAAGTTCTGTAATCTGAGAGGAGCCACGAATTTCCTTCCTCCCAGCGTTCCCCCACGTCTCCCGATAAAAATGATACCTCACTTGTGTGGGTAGGCCTAGCGCCCGCGACAGGAAACGCACCAAAGCGCAACGTGGACACAGCCAAATTGGTGAAGGAAAACAGAGGTGTTTTTTGCAAAGTGCCTACCTGTAGATTTTGGCCTGTATCTCAGCCGCCACCTAGGGAAACCTACCAAACCTGTGCATTTCTGAAAACTAGAGACCTAGGGGAATCCAAGATGGGGTGACTTGTGTGGATCGGACCAGGTTCTGTTACCCAGAATCCTTTGCAAACCTCAAAATGTGGCTAAAAAAACACATGTTCCTCACATTTCTGTGGCAGAAAGTTCTGGAATCTGAGAGGAGCCACGAATTTCCTTCCACCCAGCGTTCCCCCACGTCTCCCGATAAAAATGATACCTCACTTGTGTGGGTAGGCCTAGCGCCCGCGACAGGAAACGCCCCAAAGCGCAACGTGGACACAGCCAAATTGGTGAAGGAAAACAGAGGTGTTTTTTGCAAAGTGCCTACCTGTAGATTTTGGCCTGTAGCTCAGCCGCCACCTAGGGAAACCTACCAAACCTGTGCATTTCTGAAAACTAGAGACCTAGGGGAATCCAAGATGGGGTGACTTGTGTGGCTCGGACCAGGTTCTGTTACCCAGAATCCTTTGCAAACCTCAAAATTTGGCTAAAAAAACACATGTTCCTCACATTTCTGTGGCAGAAAGTTCTGGAATCTGAGAGGAGCCACGAATTTCCTTCCACCCAGCGTTCCCCCACGTCTCCCGATAAAAATGATACCTCACTTGTGTGGGTAGGCCTAGCGCCCGCGACAGGAAACGCCCCAAAGCGCAACATGGACACAGCCAAATTGGTGAAGGAAATCAGAGGTGTTTTTTGCAAAGTGCCTACCTGTAGATTTTGGCCTGTAGCTCAGCCGCCACCTAGGGAAACCTACCAAACCTGTGCATTTCTGAAAACTAGAGACCTAGGGGAATCCAAGATGGGGTGACTTGTGTTGCTCGGACCAGGTTCTGTTACCCAGAATCCTTTGCAAACCTCAAAATTTGGCTAAAAAAACACATGTTCCTCACATTTCTGTGGCAGAAAGTTCTGGAATCTGAGAGGAGCCACGAATTTCCTTCCACCCAGCGTTCCCCCACGTCTCCCGATAAAAATGATACCTCACTTGTGTGGGTAGGCCTAGCGCCCGCGACAGGAAACGCCCCAAAGCGCAACGTGGACACAGCCAAATTGGTGAAGGAAAACAGAGGTGTTTTTTGCAAAGTGCCTACCTGTAGATTTTGGCCTGCAGCTCAGCCGCCACCTAGGGAAACCTACCAAACCTGTGCATTTCTGAAAACTAGAGACCTAGGGGAATCCAAGATGGGGTGACTTGTGTGGCTCGGACCAGGTTCTGTTACCCAGAATCCTTTGCAAACCTCAAAATTTGGCTAAAAAAACACATGTTCCTCACATTTCTGTGGCAGAAAGTTCTGGAATCTGAGAGGAGCCACGAATTTCCTTCCACCCAGCGTTCCCCCATGTCTCCCGATAAAAATGATACCTCACTTGTGTGGGTAGGCCTAGCGCCCGCGACAGGAAACGCCCCAAAGCGCAACGTGGACACAGCCAAATTGGTGAAGGAAAACAGAGGTGTTTTTTGCAAAGTGCCTACCTGTAGATTTTGGCCTGTAGCTCAGCCGCCACCTAGGGAAACCTACCAAACCTGTGCATTTCTGAAAACTAGAGACCTAGGGGAATCCAAGATGGGGTGACTTGTGTGGCTCGGACCAGGTTCTGTTACCCAGAATCCTTTGCAAACCTCAAAATTTGGCTAAAAAAACACATGTTCCTCACATTTCTGTGGCAGAAAGTTCTGGAATCTGAGAGGAGCCACGAATTTCCTTCCACCCAGCGTTCCCCCACGTCTCCCGATAAAAATGATACCTCACTAGTGTGGGTAGGCCTAGCGCCCGCGACAGGAAACGCCCCAAAGCGCAACGTGGACACAGCCAAATTGGTGAAGGAAAACAGAGGTGTTTTTTGCAAAGTGCCTACCTGTAGATTTTGGCCTGCAGCTCAGCCGCCACCTAGGGAAACCTACCAAACCTGTGCATTTCTGAAAACTAGAGACCTAGGGGAATCCAAGATGGGGTGACTTGTGTGGCTCGGACCAGGTTCTGTTACCCAGAATCCTTTGCAAACCTCAAAATGTGGCTAAAAAAACACATGTTCCTCACATTTCTGTGGCAGAAAGTTCTGGAATCTGAGAGGAGCCACGAATTTCCTTCCACCCAGCGTTCCCCCACGTCTCCCGATAAAAATGATACCTCACTTGTGTGGGTAGTCCTAGCGCCCGCGACAGGAAACGCCCCAAAGCGCAACGTGGACACAGCCAAATTGGTGAAGGAAAACAGAGGTGTTTTTTGCAAAGTGCCTACCTGTAGATTTTGGCCTGTAGCTCAGCCGCCACCTAGGGAAACCTACCAAACCTGTGCATTTCTGAAAACTAGAGACCTAGGGGAATCCAAGATGGGGTGACTTGTGTGGCTCGGACCAGGTTCTGTTACCCAGAATCCTTTGCAAACCTCAAAATGTGGCTAAAAAAACACATGTTCCTCACATTTCTGTGGCAGAAAGTTCTGTAATCTGAGAGGAGCCACGAATTTCCTTCCTCCCAGCGTTCCCCCACGTCATCCGATAAAAATGATACCTCACTTGTGTGGGTAGGCCTAGCGCCCGCGACAGGAAACGCACCAAAGCGCAACGTGGACACAGCCAAATTGGTGAAGGAAAACAGAGGTGTTTTTTGCAAAGTGCCTACCTGTAGATTTTGGCCTGTATCTCAGCCGCCACCTAGGGAAACCTACCAAACCTGTGCATTTCTGAAAACTAGAGACCTAGGGGAATCCAAGATGGGGTGACTTGTGTGGATCGGACCAGGTTCTGTTACCCAGAATCCTTTGCAAACCTCAAAATGTGGCTAAAAAAACACATGTTCCTCACATTTCTGTGGCAGAAAGTTCTGGAATCTGAGAGGAGCCACGAATTTCCTTCCACCCAGCGTTCCCCCACGTCTCCCGATAAAAATGATACCTCACTTGTGTGGGTAGGCCTAGCGCCCGCGACAGGAAACGCCCCAAAGCGCAACGTGGACACAGCCAAATTGGTGAAGGAAAACAGAGGTGTTTTTTGCAAAGTGCCTACCTGTAGATTTTGGCCTGCAGCTCAGCCGCCACCTAGGGAAACCTACCAAACCTGTGCATTTCTGAAAACTAGAGACCTAGGGGAATCCAAGATGGGGTGACTTGTGTGGCTCGGACCAGGTTCTGTTACCCAGAATCCTTTGCAAACCTCAAAATGTGGCTAAAAAAACACATGTTCCTCACATTTCTGTGGCAGAAAGTTCTGGAATCTGAGAGGAGCCACGAATTTCCTTCCACCCAGCGTTCCCCCACGTCTCCCGATAAAAATGATACCTCACTTGTGTGGGTAGTCCTAGCGCCCGCGACAGGAAACGCCCCAAAGCGCAACGTGGACACAGCCAAATTGGTGAAGGAAATCAGAGGTGTTTTTTGCAAAGTGCCTACCTGTAGATTTTGGCCTGTAGCTCAGCCGCCACCTAGGGAAACCTACCAAACCTGTGCATTTCTGAAAACTAGAGACCTAGGGGAATCCAAGATGGGGTGACTTGTGTTGCTCGGACCAGGTTCTGTTACCCAGAATCCTTTGCAAACCTCAAAATGTGGCTAAAAAAACACATGTTCCTCACATTTCTGTGGCAGAAAGTTCTGGAATCTGAGAGGAGCCACGAATTTCCTTCCACCCAGCGTTCCCCCACGTCTCCCGATAAAAATGATACCTCACTTGTGTGGGTAGGCCTAGCGCCCGCGACAGGAAACGCCCCAAAGCGCAACGTGGACACAGCCAAATTGGTGAAGGAAAACAGAGGTGTTTTTTGCAAAGTGCCTACCTGTAGATTTTGGCCTGTAGCTCAGCCGCCACCTAGGGAAACCTACCAAACCTGTGCATTTCTGAAAACTAGAGACCTAGGGGAATCCAAGATGGGGTGACTTGTGTGGCTCGGACCAGGTTCTGTTACCCAGAATCCTTTGCAAACCTCAAAATGTGGCTAAAAAAACACATGTTCCTCACATTTCTGTGGCAGAAAGTTCTGTAATCTGAGAGGAGCCACGAATTTCCTTCCTCCCAGCGTTCCCCCACGTCATCCGATAAAAATGATACCTCACTTGTGTGGGTAGGCCTAGCGCCCGCGACAGGAAACGCACCAAAGCGCAACGTGGACACAGCCAAATTGGTGAAGGAAAACAGAGGTGTTTTTTGCAAAGTGCCTACCTGTAGATTTTGGCCTGTATCTCAGCCGCCACCTAGGGAAACCTACCAAACCTGTGCATTTCTGAAAACTAGAGACCTAGGGGAATCCAAGATGGGGTGACTTGTGTGGATCGGACCAGGTTCTGTTACCCAGAATCCTTTGCAAACCTCAAAATGTGGCTAAAAAAACACATGTTCCTCACATTTCTGTGGCAGAAAGTTCTGGAATCTGAGAGGAGCCACGAATTTCCTTCCACCCAGCGTTCCCCCACGTCTCCCGATAAAAATGATACCTCACTTGTGTGGGTAGGCCTAGCGCCCGCGACAGGAAACGCCCCAAAGCGCAACGTGGACACAGCCAAATTGGTGAAGAAAAACAGAGGTGTTTTTTGCAAAGTGCCTACCTGTAGATTTTGGCCTGTAGCTCAGCCGCCACCTAGGGAAACCTACCAAACCTGTGCATTTCTGAAAACTAGAGACCTAGGGGAATCCAAGATGGGGTGACTTGTGTGGCTCGGACCAGGTTCTGTTACCCAGAATCCTTTGCAAACCTCAAAATTTGGCTAAAAAAACACATGTTCCTCACATTTCTGTGGCAGAAAGTTCTGGAATCTGAGAGGAGCCACGAATTTCCTTCCACCCAGCGTTCCCCCACGTCTCCCGATAAAAATGATACCTCACTTGTGTGGGTAGGCCTAGCGCCCGCGACAGGAAACGCCCCAAAGCGCAACGTGGACACAGCCAAATTGGTGAAGGAAATCAGAGGTGTTTTTTGCAAAGTGCCTACCTGTAGATTTTGGCCTGTAGCTCAGCCGCCACCTAGGGAAACCTACCAAACCTGTGCATTTCTGAAAACTAGAGACCTAGGGGAATCCAAGATGGGGTGACTTGTGTTGCTCGGACCAGGTTCTGTTACCCAGAATCCTTTGCAAACCTCAAAATTTGGCTAAAAAAACACATGTTCCTCACATTTCTGTGGCAGAAAGTTCTGGAATCTGAGAGGAGCCACGAATTTCCTTCCACCCAGCGTTCCCCCACGTCTCCCGATAAAAATGATACCTCACTTGTGTGGGTAGGCCTAGCGCCCGCGACAGGAAACGCCCCAAAGCGCAACGTGGACACAGCCAAATTGGTGAAGGAAAACAGAGGTGTTTTTTGCAAAGTGCCTACCTGTAGATTTTGGCCTGCAGCTCAGCCGCCACCTAGGGAAACCTACCAAACCTGTGCATTTCTGAAAACTAGAGACCTAGGGGAATCCAAGATGGGGTGACTTGTGTGGCTCGGACCAGGTTCTGTTACCCAGAATCCTTTGCAAACCTCAAAATTTGGCTAAAAAAACACATGTTCCTCACATTTCTGTGGCAGAAAGTTCTGGAATCTGAGAGGAGCCACGAATTTCCTTCCACCCAGCGTTCCCCCACGTCTCCCGATAAAAATGATACCTCACTTGTGTGGGTAGGCCTAGCGCCCGCGACAGGAAACGCCCCAAAGCGCAACGTGGACACAGCCAAATTGGTGAAGGAAAACAGAGGTGGTTTTTGCAAAGTGCCTACCTGTAGATTTTGGCCTGTAGCTCAGCCGCCACCTAGGGAAACCAACCAAACCTGTGCATTTCTGAAAACTAGAGACCTAGGGGAATCCAAGATGGGGTGACTTGTGTGGCTCGGACCAGGTTCTGTTACCCAGAATCCTTTGCAAACCTCAAAATGTGGCTAAAAAAACACATGTTCCTCACATTTCTGTGGCAGAAAGTTCTGGAATCTGAGAGGAGCCACGAATTTCCTTCCACCCAGCGTTCCCCCACGTCTCCCGATAAAAATGATACCTCACTTGTGTGGGTAGGCCTAGCGCCCGCGACAGGAAACGCCCCAAAGCGCAACGTGGACACAGCCAAATTGGTGAAGGAAAACAGAGGTGTTTTTTGCAAAGTGCCTACCTGTAGATTTTGGCCTGTAGCTCAGCCGCCACCTAGGGAAACCTACCAAACCTGTGCATTTCTGAAAACTAGAGACCTAGGGGAATCCAAGATGGGGTGACTTGTGTGGCTCGGACCAGGTTCTGTTACCCAGAATCCTTTGCAAACCTCAAAATTTGGCTAAAAAAACACATGTTCCTCACATTTCTGTGGCAGAAAGTTCTGGAATCTGAGAGGAGCCACGAATTTCCTTCCACCCAGCGTTCCCCCACGTCTCCCGATAAAAATGATACCTCACTTGTGTGGGAAGGCCTAGCGCCCGCGACAGGAAACGCCCCAAAGCGCAACGTGGACACAGCCAAATTGGTGAAGGAAAACAGAGGTGTTTTTTGCAAAGTGCCTACCTGTAGATTTTGGCCTGCAGCTCAGCCGCCACCTAGGGAAACCTACCAAACCTGTGCATTTCTGAAAACTAGAGACCTAGGGGAATCCAAGATGGGGTGACTTGTGTGGCTCGGACCAGGTTCTGTTACCCAGAATCCTTTGCAAACCTCAAAATTTGGCTAAAAAAACACATGTTCCTCACATTTCTGTGGCAGAAAGTTCTGGAATCTGAGAGGAGCCACGAATTTCCTTCCACCCAGCGTTCCCCCACGTCTCCCGATAAAAATGATACCTCACTTGTGTGGGTAGTCCTAGCGCCCGCGACAGGAAACGCCCCAAAGCGCAACGTGGACACAGCCAAATTGGTGAAGGAAAACAGAGGTGTTTTTTGCAAAGTGCCTACCTGTAGATTTTGGCCTGTAGCTCAGCCGCCACCTAGGGAAACCTACCAAACCTGTGCATTTCTGAAAACTAGAGACCTAGGGGAATCCAAGATGGGGTGACTTGTGTGGCTCGGACCAGGTTCTGTTACCCAGAATCCTTTGCAAACCTCAAAATGTGGCTAAAAAAACACATGTTCCTCACATTTCTGTGGCAGAAAGTTCTGTAATCTGAGAGGAGCCACGAATTTCCTTCCTCCCAGCGTTCCCCCACGTCTCCCGATAAAAATGATACCTCACTTGTGTGGGTAGGCCTAGCGCCCGCGACAGGAAACGCACCAAAGCGCAACGTGGACACAGCCAAATTGGTGAAGGAAAACAGAGGTGTTTTTTGCAAAGTGCCTACCTGTAGATTTTGGCCTGTATCTCAGCCGCCACCTAGGGAAACCTACCAAACCTGTGCATTTCTGAAAACTAGAGACCTAGGGGAATCCAAGATGGGGTGACTTGTGTGGCTCGGACCAGGTTCTGTTACCCAGAATCCTTTGCAAACCTCAAAATTTGGCTAAAAAAACACATGTTCCTCACATTTCTGTGGCAGAAAGTTCTGGAATCTGAGAGGAGCCACGAATTTCCTTCCACCCAGCGTTCCCCCACGTCTCCCGATAAAAATGATACCTCACTTGTGTGGGTAGGCCTAGCGCCCGCGACAGGAAACGCCCCAAAGCGCAACGTGGACACAGCCAAATTGGTGAAGGAAAACAGAGGTGTTTTTTGCAAAGTGCCTACCTGTAGATTTTGGCCTGCAGCTCAGCCGCCACCTAGGGAAACCTACCAAACCTGTGCATTTCTGAAAACTAGAGACCTAGGGGAATCCAAGATGGGGTGACTTGTGTGGCTCGGACCAGGTTCTGTTACCCAGAATCCTTTGCAAACCTCAAAATGTGGCTAAAAAAACACATGTTCCTCACATTTCTGTGGCAGAAAGTTCTGGAATCTGAGAGGAGCCACGAATTTCCTTCCACCCAGCGTTCCCCCACGTCTCCCGATAAAAATGATACCTCACTTGTGTGGGTAGTCCTAGCGCCCGCGACAGGAAACGCCCCAAAGCGCAACGTGGACACAGCCAAATTGGTGAAGGAAAACAGAGGTGTTTTTTGCAAAGTGCCTACCTGTAGATTTTGGCCTGTAGCTCAGCCGCCACCTAGGGAAACCTACCAAACCTGTGCATTTCTGAAAACTAGAGACCTAGGGGAATCCAAGATGGGGTGACTTGTGTGGCTCGGACCAGGTTCTGTTACCCAGAATCCTTTGCAAACCTCAAAATGTGGCTAAAAAAACACATGTTCCTCACATTTCTGTGGCAGAAAGTTCTGTAATCTGAGAGGAGCCACGAATTTCCTTCCTCCCAGCGTTCCCCCACGTCTCCCGATAAAAATGATACCTCACTTGTGTGGGTAGGCCTAGCGCCCGCGACAGGAAACGCACCAAAGCGCAACGTGGACACAGCCAAATTGGTGAAGGAAAACAGAGGTGTTTTTTGCAAAGTGCCTACCTGTAGATTTTGGCCTGTATCTCAGCCGCCACCTAGGGAAACCTACCAAACCTGTGCATTTCTGAAAACTAGAGACCTAGGGGAATCCAAGATGGGGTGACTTGTGTGGATCGGACCAGGTTCTGTTACCCAGAATCCTTTGCAAACCTCAAAATGTGGCTAAAAAAACACATGTTCCTCACATTTCTGTGGCAGAAAGTTCTGGAATCTGAGAGGAGCCACGAATTTCCTTCCACCCAGCGTTCCCCCACGTCTCCCGATAAAAATGATACCTCACTTGTGTGGGTAGGCCTAGCGCCCGCGACAGGAAACGCCCCAAAGCGCAACGTGGACACAGCCAAATTGGTGAAGGAAAACAGAGGTGTTTTTTGCAAAGTGCCTACCTGTAGATTCTGGCCTGTAGCTCAGCCGCCACCTAGGGAAACCTACCAAACCTGTGCATTTCTGAAAACTAGAGACCTAGGGGAATCCAAGATGGGGTGACTTGTGTGGCTCGGACCAGGTTCTGTTACCCAGAATCCTTTGCAAACCTCAAAATTTGGCTAAAAAAACACATGTTCCTCACATTTCTGTGGCAGAAAGTTCTGGAATCTGAGAGGAGCCACGAATTTCCTTCCACCCAGCGTTCCCCCACGTCTCCCGATAAAAATGATACCTCACTTGTGTGGGTAGGCCTAGCGCCCGCAACAGGAAACGCCCCAAAGCGCAACGTGGACACAGCCAAATTGGTGAAGGAAATCAGAGGTGTTGTTTGCAAAGTGCCTACCTGTAGATTTTGGCCTGTAGCTCAGCCGCCACCTAGGGAAACCTACCAAACCTGTGCATTTCTGAAAACTAGAGACCTAGGGGAATCCAAGATGGGGTGACTTGTGTTGCTCGGACCAGGTTCTGTTACCCAGAATCCTTTGCAAACCTCAAAATTTGGCTAAAAAAACACATGTTCCTCACATTTCTGTGGCAGAAAGTTCTGGAATCTGAGAGGAGCCACGAATTTCCTTCCACCCAGCGTTCCCCCACGTCTCCCGATAAAAATGATACCTCACTTGTGTGGGTAGGCCTAGCGCCCGCGACAGGAAACGCCCCAAAGCGCAACGTGGACACAGCCAAATTGGTGAAGGAAAACAGAGGTGTTTTTTGCAAAGTGCCTACCTGTAGATTGTGGCCTGCAGCTCAGCCGCCACCTAGGGAAACCTACCAAACCTGTGCATTTCTGAAAACTAGAGACCTAGGGGAATCCAAGATGGGGTGACTTGTGTGGCTCGGACCAGGTTCTGTTACCCAGAATCCTTTGCAAACCTCAAAATTTGGCTAAAAAAACACATGTTCCTCACATTTCTGTGGCAGAAAGTTCTGGAATCTGAGAGGAGCCACGAATTTCCTTCCACCCAGCGTTCCCCCACGTCTCCCGATAAAAATGATACCTCACTTGTGTGGGTAGGCCTAGCGCCCGCGACACGAAACGCCCCAAAGCGCAACGTGGACACAGCCAAATTGGTGAAGGAAAACAGAGGTGTTTTTTGCAAAGTGCCTACCTGTAGATTTTGGCCTGTAGCTCAGCCGCCACCTAGGGAAACCTACCAAACCTGTGCATTTCTGAAAACTAGAGACCTAGGGGAATCCAAGATGGGGTGACTTGTGTGGCTCGGACCAGGTTCTGTTACCCAGAATCCTTTGCAAACCTCAAAATGTGGCTAAAAAAACACATGTTCCTCACATTTCTGTGGCAGAAAGTTCTGGAATCTGAGAGGAGCCACGAATTTCCTTCCACCCAGCGTTCCCCCACGTCTCCCGATAAAAATGATACCTCACTTGTGTGGGTAGGCCTAGCGCCCGCGACAGGAAACGCACCAAAGCGCAACGTGGAAACAGCCAAATTGGTGAAGGAAAACAGAGGTGTTTTTTGCAAAGTGCCTACCTGTAGATTTTGGCCTGTATCTCAGCCGCCACCTAGGGAAACCTACCAAACCTGTGCATTTCTGAAAACTAGAGACCTAGGGGAATCCAAGATGGGGTGACTTGTGTGGCTCGGACCAGGTTCTGTTACCCAGAATCCTTTGCAAACCTCAAAATTTGGCTAAAAAAACACATGTTCCTCACATTTCTGTGGCAGAAAGTTCTGGAATCTGAGAGGAGCCACGAATTTCCTTCCACCCAGCGTTCCCCCACGTCTCCCGATAAAAATGATACCTCACTTGTGTGGGTAGGCCTAGCGCCCGCGACAGGAAACGCCCCAAAGCGCAACGTGGACACAGCCAAATTGGTGAAGGAAAACAGAGGTGTTTTTTGCAAAGTGCCTACCTGTAGATTTTGGCCTGTAGCTCAGCCGCCACCTAGGGAAACCTACCAAACCTGTGCATTTCTGAAAACTAGAGACCTAGGGGAATCCAAGATGGGGTGACTTGTGTGGCTCGGACCAGGTTCTGTTACCCAGAATCCTTTGCAAACCTCAAAATTTGGCTAAAAAAACACATGTTCCTCACATTTCTGTGGCAGAAAGTTCTGGAATCTGAGAGGAGCCACGAATTTCCTTCCACCCAGCGTTCCCCCACGTCTCCCGATAAAAATGATACCTCACTTGTGTGGGTAGGCCTAGCGCCCGCGACAGGAAACGCCCCAAAGCGCAACGTGGACACAGCCACAAATTTCCTTCCACCCAGCGTTCCCCCAAGTCTCCCGATAAAAATGATACCTCACTTGTGTGGGTGGGCCAGGTGCCTGCAACAGAATAAGGCCCAAAACTTGTAGAGATAGAGGGGATAGCACAGCAAGTTTATAAGGACATATTCTTTTATACATCTTTAGACTGACTCTGCTTTGGGGACCCACATAAGTGAGGTGTCATTTTACTTGGGAGGCTGAGGGGAACACTGGGGAGTAGGAATTTTGTGCTGGAGTGGTGATCCTACGAAGAAAAGTCAGGAAAATATGCTTTTTTTAAGCACATTGAGGTTTACAGAGGAGTCTGGGTAAGAAAATGTTGGGGGAACCACGCAAGCCACACCTCCCTGGACTCCTTGGGGTGTCTAGTTTTATAAAATGTCTGGGTTTGGTAGGTTTCCCTAGATGAAGGCCGCACACAGGACCAAAAACATAGGTGCCCTCTCCCCCCCAAACACAGGTAGTTTTGTAATATATCGTTTTGATGTGCCCACATACGTCCGTGATGTGCCAAACACTAAAATTTTGAAAAGAAACACAGTTAGGTTATGTGAAAAAGACCCCTCACCCACCAACAAAGTTGGTGGCATGCTTCATCATCAGGGTCCCACCTGAGGCACCTAGCGTGTCACAGGTGTGCTGCGACGCCTGATTACAGCGGAGCAGGTTTTGTCATTTTTACCACACATACTGGTTGGATTTGGCACGAGGGTGAGTGATGGTTCAGTGGATCAAATTTTACTAACAAGAGCTTTCACAAAAATGAAATGCACTGTTAGTAACTGAAAGGCAAAAAACTGAACCAATGACTCACAGCTCGTGAGCTGTAAAGCCGCGACAAGGCACCAACCGCTTTACAGTCCATTCACACAACTTTCATACATGACACACAAGGCCATTCACACCGCCAGCCACGGGCCCAGCACATTACAACACTCACATCGACAGACAGCGCCACTCAAGGGCCCATCACTTACATACGCCCACGTGCCTGATACAACAATCACACCAGCTGATGGGAGTGTGTGGACTGGTGTTTGGCTGGCAGTGTGTTGCAGTAGCCAACAGCAAGTCAATATGTACACTCTCAGCCAAGCCCCACTCCACCCACAATGGCATCATTTTTTTTTTTTTTTTTTTTAACAGAGGAACCCCTAACTAAGTAGAAAGAATTACAAAACTACAAACACAAAAGCTCTAACTAAGAACATGACAGAAATGCTAACCATGAAACTAAACACATGAAAATACAAAACAGACATGAGTTTACACTCATGGTTGTTCCCAGAAATTCTTCTGGGTGTGGTAATTCTTAAAACAAGCACCGACACACAGCCCAGGCTTGGAAGGACAATCCGGGCAGTACATTCGAGACTCCCTCCGGATACCTCTTCGAAAACACACTCTACATTTCTTAGCTGGAAAGTCTTTTTTGGGTGTGGGAGGAATGTGCTCAGCAAAGTGGCGATCTTTCAATCTAGCCACATCCTCCACCACTGCTTCTCTAGGAACTCTGGCCTGTTCCACCACAATAAGGCTCTCTATCACTGACTCCTGAAATTTCACAAAAGTCATCTTTGACTCTGGAGACCTATCCCTAAACACAATAAAAGCATTGAAGGTTGCTAAGTGGAAGAGGTGAAGTGCTAACTTCTTATACCAAACGTAAGACTTACGAATAGCAGTATAAGGTTCCAACCTCTGGTCAACTCTATCTACACCTCCCATGTGCTTATTATAATCTAAAATGCACACAGGTTTGCGCACTTCAGCAACCTGGCCCCAAACAGTCACAGGGGAAGTACTCTCATCATGGATGGTACTTAGCATGTAGACATCCCTCTTATCTGAAAATTTCAAAGCTAGCAGCTCCTCGTTCCGCAAGGCACAGCACTGTCCTCTCTCAAGTTTTTTACAGACAAGCTCCCTTGGATAGCCTTTCCGGTTAGAACGGATTGTGCCACAAGCAACTGTGTCCACTCTAAACAATTCCTTGAACAATTGCACACCAGTGTAGAAGTTATCTACATACAAATGGTGACCTTTGTTGAACAGTCGTCTACCAAGATCCCACACAATTTTCTCAGTAACTCCAAAAGTGGGAGGACAACCAGGGGGGTCAATATTGGAATCCCTACCAGTGTACACACGGAAACTATACACATATCCTGTCCTACTTTCAGACAGCATATACAATTTAATTCCATATCGTGCCCTTTTGCTAGGAATGTACTGCCTAAAACCCAAACGACCCTTGAAGAGGACCAAAGACTCGTCCACACTTAACTCTTTGCCTGGAACATAGACCTCCGAAAACCGATCTACAAAATGATCAAGGACAGGCCTAATCTTAAAAAGACGGTCAGAATCTGGGTGATCTCGTGGCAAGGCTAATGCATTGTCAACAAAATGCAGCATCCTGAGAAGAAGCAAATACCGATTACGACTCATGGTCGCTGGAAATATAGCTGTTGCCATCAAGGGACTAGTAGACCAATAAGAAGCCAGTGACGGCTTCCTTATCAACCCCATCAAAAAAGTCAAACCCCAAAACTTTTTTAACTCCTCCAAATTAGTGGGAATCCACTGGGCAGCTCTAGAGTGTGGCCTAAGTCTAGCAGCGTTGTCCCTCAAATGCTGCTCCGCATACAAATTAGTCTGCTCAACAATCTCTTCCAAAAACACATCATCCATGAATAACTCAAAGAAATTGATAGGCATAAAGTTCTCTGTATTGGCGTTACACCCCGGGAGACCAGTAAAGGCAGGCAACTCTGGCTGCTGCATGTTTGGGGCAACCCAGACATCAGGTCTTATAACGGGAAACCTTTCAGCCCCAGGTTGCTGCACTATTGGCACATCAATGTCCTCCTCTACAACAGGCCCTTCATCTGCACTGAGTGTGGCTTCATCATCAGAAGATTCCCCTCCAAGAGAAACATCACTGCCAGAATCTCTGACTTCCTCCTCTGCCTCAGATGCAGAGTCTGTCTCATAGTCATGATCAGACTGTGACTCAAAAAGCATACCAACCACCTGCTGAGCGGTCATCCTGCGGCTAGCCATGATATCTCCTGCTAAAATTAACTGGACTAATTCACCACCAACAACCAGCACTGTGTAAGACAAGTGACAAAGTGTAGCTTTGTTAGTAAGAGTTGTAAACTCAAAAACTATACCGCTCACTTGCCTGAAAAAGCTTGATTCACCAGCAACTACACAGCAATCACCAATGATATCCCACTAAAAATAAAGAAAGAAAGGCAAATTAGAAATAAGACAAAACAAATATCATTGTGAACAAACCTAAGGACAATTTCACACACAATCCTGCATTTAGTACACCCCCTACAAACATGTCATTCATGCATGGCAACTATACTCCTTTGGAGTAAATTGTTTTTACTTACCTAAGACATGCAACTGTGCAAACTGCAGGTCAACCACCGCCAAAACCGCAAGGAGCCACAGCAAATAAAGCAAAAGTTTTGAACTAGAACAAAAAGGAGGAAAACATTTTTTATCACAAATGCAAAGACTTCTTCAGTTGACAAACACCTCACCATCAAACATTTAGAAATTGGTGCCTAAGTGGATTCTGCCATGGGGCAGATGGGCCTACTAATAAAATAGACCTGTCTACCCCAAGGAAGCCAGAAAATACCTTTAGTAGTGTGTTCCCATGGAGAGCGACCCTTGCCAAAGGGGACAGCCCTAAAAAAAAAAAGCAACAAAAAAAAAAAACACACACACAACACTATCCCTGGTGCCTAAGTGGCTTCTGCCCCCCTTGGGGGCAGGTGGGCCTAAGAAAATAGGCCCATCTGCCCCCAGGGGGTGTAGAAATGGGCAACAGGTCAATGCCCCCCTTGGGGGGGCGCCCCGTGACCAAGGGGACGCCCCCCCACAAAAATAAACAAATAAAAAAAAAACCCTGGCGTTCTAGTAGTTTCTGCCCCCCTTGGGGGCAGACCAGCCTAAAAATTATAGGCTGATCTGTCTCCAAGGGGTACAGAAATGGCCTGGGTACATGTGCCCCCAAAGTGGGGGGCGACCCTTGCCCAAGGCCCCACCCATCCACTAACACACACACACACACACACACACTATCCCTGGTGTCTAAGTGGCTTCTGCCCCCCTTGGGGGCAGGTGGGCCTAAGAAAATAGGCCCATCTGCCCCCAGGGGGTGTAGAAATGGGCAACAGGTCAATGCCCCCCTTGGGGGGGTGCCCCGTGACCAAGGGGACGCCCCCCCCACAAAAATAAACAAATAAAAAAAAATCACTGGCGTTCTAGTAGTTTCTGCCCCCCTTGGGGGCAGACCAGCCTAAAAATAATAGGCTGATCTGTCTCCAAGGGGTGCAGAAATGGCCTGGGTACATGTGCCCCCAAAGTGGGGGGCGACCCTTGCCCAAGGCCCCACCCATCCACTAACACACACACACACACACACACACACTATCCCTGGTGTCTAAGTGGCTTCTGCCCCCCTTGGGGGCAGGTGGGCCTAAGAAAATAGGCCCATCTGCCCCCAGGGGGTGTAGAAATGGGCAACAGGTCAATGCCCCCCTTGGGGGGGCGCCCCGTGACCAAGTTGACGCCCCCCCCCAAAAATAAACAAATTTAAAAAAATCCCTGGCGTTCTAGTAGTTTCTGCCCCCCTTGGGGGCAGACCAGCCTAAAAATAATAGGCTGATCTGTCTCCAAGGGGTGCAGAAATGGCCTGGGAACATGTGCCCCCAAAGTGGGGGGCGACCCTTGCCCAAGGCCCCACCATCCACTAACACACACACACACACACACACACACACACACTATCCCTGGTGTCTAAGTGGCTTCTGCCCCCCTTGGGGGCAGGTGGGCCTAAGAAAATAGGCCCATCTGCCCCCAGGGGGTGTAGAAATGGGCAACAGGTCAATGCCCCCCTTGGGGGGGCGCCCCGTGACCAAGGGGACGCCCCCCCCACAAAAATAAACAAATAAAAAAAAATCACTGGCGTTCTAGTAGTTTCTGCCCCCCTTGGGGGCAGACCAGCCTAAAAATAATAGGCTGATCTGTCTCCAAGGGGTGCAGAAATGGCCTGGGTACATGTGCCCCCAAAGTGGGGGGCGACCCTTGCCCAAGGCCCCACCCATCCACTAACACACACACACACACACACACACACACTATCCCTGGTGTCTAAGTGGCTTCTGCCCCACTTGGGGGCAGGTGGGCCTAAGAAAATAGGCCCATCTGCCCCCAGGGGGTGTAGAAATGGGCAACAGGTCAATGCCCCCCTTGGGGGGGTGCCCCGTGACCAAGGGGACGCCACCCCACAAAAATAAACAAATAAAAAAAAAAACCTGGCGTTCTAGTAGTTTCTGCCCCCCTTGGGGGCAGACCAGCCTAAAAATAATAGGCTGATCTGTCTCCAAGGGGTGCAGAAATGGCCTGGGTACATGTGCCCCCAAAGTGGGGGGCGACCCTTGCCCAAGGCCCCACCAATCCACTAACACACACACACACACACACACACACACACACACACTATCCCTGGTGTCTAAGTGGCTTCTGCCCCCCTTGGGGGCAGGTGGGCCTAAGAAAATAGGCCCATCTGCCCCCAGGGGGTGTAGAAATGGGCAACAGGTCAATGCCCCCCCACAAAAATAAACAAATAAAAAAAAAATCCCTGGCGTTCTAGTAGTTTCTGCCCCCCTTGGGGGCAGACCAGCCTAAAAATAATAGGCTGATCTGTCTCCAAGGGGTGCAGAAATGGCCTGGGTACATGTGCCCCCAAAGTGGGGGGCGACCCTTGCCCAAGGCCCCACCCATCCACTAACACACACACACACACACACACACACACTATCCCTGGTGTCTAAGTGGCTTCTGCCCCCCTTGGGGGCAGGTGGGCCTAAGAAAATAGGCCCATCTGCCCCCAGGGGGTGTAGAAATGGGCAACAGGTCAATGCCCCCCTTGGGGGGGAGCCCCGTGACCAAGGGGACGCCCCCCCCACAAAAATAAACAAATTAAAAAAAATCCCTGGCGTTCTAGTAGTTTCTGCCCCCCTTGGGGGCAGACCAGCCTAAAAATAATAGGCTGATCTGTCTCCAAGGGGTGCAGAAATGGCCTGGGTACATGTGCCCCCAAAGTGGGGGGCGACCCTTGCCCAAGGCCCCACCCATCCACTAACACACACACACACACACACACACACTATCCCTGGTGTCTAAGTGGCTTCTGCCCCCCTTGGGGGCAGGTGGGCCTAAGAAAATAGGCCCATCTGCCCCCAGGGGGTGTAGAAATGGGCAACAGGTCAATGCCCCCCTTGGGGGGGCGCCCCGTGACCAAGGGGACGCCCCCCCACAAAAATAAACAAATAAAAAAAAATCCCTGGCGTTCTAGTAGTTTCTGCCCCCCTTGGGGGCAGACCAGCCTAAAAATAATAGGCTGATCTGTCTCCAAGGGGTGCAGAAATGGCCTGGGTACATGTGCCCCCAAAGTGGGGGGCGACCCTTGCCCAAGGCCCCACCCATCCACTAACACACACACACACACACACACACACACACACACACTATCCCTGGTGTCTAAGTGGCTTCTGCCCCCCTTGGGGGCAGGTGGGCCTAAGAAAATAGGCCCATCTGCCCCCAGGGGGTGTAGAAATGGGCAACAGGTCAATGCCCCCCTTGGGGGGGCGCCCCGTGACCAAGGGGACGCCCCCCCACAAAAATAAACAAATTAAAAAAAATCCCTGGCGTTCTAGTAGTTTCTGCCCCCCTTGGGGGCAGACCAGCCTAAAAATAATAGGCTGATCTGTCTCCAAGGGGTGCAGAAATGGCCTGGGTACATGTGCCCCCAAAGTGGGGGGCGACCCTTGCCCAAGGCCCCACCCATCCACTAACACACACACACACACACACACACTATCCCTGGTGTCTAAGTGGCTTCGGCCCCCCTTGGGGGCAGGTGGGCCTAAGAAAATAGGCCCATCTGCCCCCAGGGGGTGTAGAAATAGGCAACAGGTCAATGCCCCCCTTGGGGGGGCGCCCCGTGACCAAGGGGACGCCCCCCCACAAAAATAAACAAATAAAAAAAAATCCCTGGCGTTCTAGTAGTTTCTGCCCCCCTTGGGGGCAGACCAGCCTAAAAATAATAGGCTGATCTGTCTCCAAGGGGTGCAGAAATGGCCTGGGTACATGTGCCCCCAAAGTGGGGGGCGACCCTTGCCCAAGGCCCCACCCATCCACTTACACACACACACACACACACACACACACTATCCCTGGTGTCTAAGTGGCTTCTGCCCCCCTTGGGGGCAGGTGGGCCTAAGAAAATAGGCCCATCTGCCCCCAGGGGGTGTAGAAATGGGCAACAGGTCAATGCCCCCCTTGGGGGGGCGCCCCGTGACCAAGGGGACGCCCCCCCACAAAAATAAACAAATAAAAAAAAATCCCTGGCGTTCTAGTAGTTTCTGCCCCCCCTGGGGGCAGACCAGCCTAAAAATAATAGGCTGATCTGCCCTCAAGGGGGGCAGAAATGGCCCTAAAAGACATGCCCCCCAAAGGGGAGCGACCCTTGCCCAAGGGGGCGCCCCCCCATCCACTACACACACAATCCCTGGTGCCTAAGTGGCTTCTGCCCCCCTTGGGGGCAGATGGACCTAAAAAAAATAGGCCGATTTGCCCCCAAGGGGGGCAGGAAAGGCCAACAGTTCTCTGCCCCCTTGGGGGGGCGCCCCTTGCCCAAGGGGGCACCCCCCCCACATAAATACACATACAAATAAAAAACCCTGGTGATCTAGTGTTTTCTGCCCCCCTTGGGGGCAGATCTGGCTAAAAAGTAGCCAATCTGCCCTCAAGGGGGGCAGAAATGGCCCGAAAAGACATGCCCCCCAAAGGGGAGCGACCCTTGCCCAAGGGGGCGCCCCCCCATCCACTACACACACAATCCCTGGTGCCTAAGTGGCTTCTGCCCCCCTTGGGGGCAGATGGACCTAAAAAAAATAGGCTGATCTGCCCCCAAGGGGGGCAGAAAAGGCCAACAGTTCTCTGCCCCCTTGGGGGGGGGCGCCCCTTGCCCAAGGGGGCACCCCCAACACATAAATGCAAAAACAAAAAATAATCCCTGGTGATCTAGTGTTTTCTGCCCCCCTTGGGGGCAGATCTGGCTGAAAAGTAGCCAATCTGCCCCCAAGGGGGCAGAAATGGCCGTAGTAATTGCCCCCCTAAAGGGGAGCGACCCTTGCCCAAGGGGCCGCTCCCCGCGTGCCAAAAACCGTAAAAAACAATGAAGAAAACAAATCCCTGGTGTCTAGTGGGCATTCCTGCTGCCCGATCGCAATGCGATCGGGCAGCAGGAATGCTCAAAGAGACACCGGGGAAAAGGAAAAGCCTTTCCTTTTCCCCGGTGCCTCTTTAGCCCCAACCCCCCACCCACCGGGAAGAGGAACTCACCTCTTCTCTCGTCACCGCACAGGAAGCAAATGGCTTCCTGTGCGGCGAGGAACCCATAATGAAGTCAGCGCGCGATCCCGCGCTGATGTCATTATGGGGGGGTGGGGGGTCGGGGTGGAAGGGGAAGGGCTTCCCCTTCCATCCCCGACTTTGGGGGGTGGGAGGGAAGCACACAGAGGGAGCGAGAGCGCTCCCTCTGGGCTGTGTGCCGAGGACGTAGTGGTTACGTCCTCAGCACAGCAGCACTGTGCCGCGGGACGTAACCACTACGTCCGCGGCACAGAAGGGGTTAAGAAATCCTTCTAATTTCCATCAAATCTATTACTTGACTGTGAATAAATGCAGGGCATGTCAGCACCCACCCAATTTTTAAATATGCCTTGGGAACCTATTATATTATGGGAAGACTGGAAACAAGGATTTCAGGTGTACGTTGAAGCAGTTGGAGGTGTTATATTCACTGCATCTCGTAAACTAGCTATGTTAAAACACTGTCTAGGAGTGGAAGAATGCCGGGTTCTCAAGCACCTACCACCACTACCGGAGGAGGATGAAGATGAGAGTTTTGACAATGATGATTACGAAATCGCATTAAGAAAACTAGATGACAACTATGGAAAGAAAAGAAACAAAGTTGTGGAAAGATTCAGATTCTTGCAAAGAGCCCAATTGGCAGGGGAATCCGTTGATAATTTCATAGCAGCGTTATGGAAACTAGCATCTACGTGCAATTCTAAAAGATGTGTGGATGAAGTACTGTAGAATCAACTAGTGCAAAAAAGTGCTGCCAAATGCACGCAAGAAAAGTTACTGATCATAGAGAATATGACATTAATGAAAGCCATAGACACTGCAAAAAGGGCAGAAAATACAGAAGAAAGATTGAAGGAAATGACAGCAAGTGCTGCAGGAAAAGTGGAGACTGTGGAAACTAACTCACCTAGAAATAAGAAAAACACTATGGGGCCGAAAGGAAATTGGGTCAATCAAAAGGGCTGCGCATGCTACAAATGTGGGCTAAGGGGTAATTTGTCTACAGATTCTAATCGTTCAGCTGATGGACAAACATGTATGAAGTGCAAAGTTAAAGGTAATTTCCCAAGGTTTTGCAAAGGGAAGGGAGTACATTTTATACAAAAAAGGTGCCAGTTCGCTTAGTAGATGAGGAAAACTCAGAGGAATATGAGGATGAATTCATTTTGCAAGTCACTGGTGTGGGGGTGGTTAATGAAGCCATACATCCTTATTGTACCTTCAAGGTGGATAGAGTGGAAGTGCGGGTCAGGCTGATTCTGGTGCTCGTTGTACTCCGATCAGTAAAGAATTTCTGAACAACTTCCCTGACCACATGATGTTCAAACCTGGGCCCATATTTATACTTTTTTAGTGCTGCATTTGTGTCATTATTTGACGCAATATCGGTGCAAACTTACAAAAAACAATTGTATTTTGTACGTTTGCGCTGATTTTGCGTCAAAAAATGGCACAAATGCGGCGCTAAAAAAGTATAAATATGGGCCCTGATGTCAAGCTAGTAGCATTGTAGATTCAGGGAAAGGAGACGTTCTCTAAAGTGTATATTGTCAAGGATGGATCATGTCTGTTAGGATTTAATGATAATATTGAATGCTAATCATCCTGATCAGGTGCTGGGAGCAAGGTCAAATGTGAGTGTGGTGTGTGAAGAGTAAGGTGTGACAAGTTTCCAGAGGTATTCATAGGCGATTTAGGTTTGCTCAAAGGCTTTACCCACAAGATACTTTTGAAGGATGGGGTTTGTCCTGCGGTACATAAAGCACGTACCATGCTGTTGATATTAAGAGAATCCTTAAAAAAAGAATTGCATAAGATGTGTAAAGCGGACATCATTGAGGAGATTGAGGCCTTGGAATGCCTAGCTCCAATGGTGCTAGCTAAAAAACCTGGTGGTGAGATGAAGGTATGTGTGGACTTGCGTGACCTAAACAAAGCTGTTTGGGTGGATAGGCATTCCTTACCCAATATTGGGGAAATTCTGACAACAATCAAGGGGGCAAAAATATTCTCCAATCTGGATTTATCGTCAGCTTACAACCAGATAGTTTTGCATCCTGAAACAAGCCATCTTACATCCTTTATCACCTCTGAAGGGAAGTTTAGGTTTAAGCATATGCCTTTTGGCTTGGCATCGGCCTCAACTGTGTTCCAGAGGGCAATGCATCAGATGTTTAAGGTGTTGTCAAATGTGACATACTTTCAAGATGACATACTCATTTTGCAGAGAACAAGCTGAGGCATGATGAAGTGCTGTCAAAGTGTTGAAGATCTTACAAGAGAGTGTATTGACCATAAGACTGGAAGAGTGTAGAATCAGTATCAAAGGGATGCAGTACTTAGGGCACTGGTTGGATGAGAACAGGGTACCACCCAAACAAAAATTAGTAAAAGCTATTGAGGAAGCACTGTCACCATTGGACAAAGAGCAATTGAAGTCCTGTTACTAGCCGAATATTGTTCACATTTCATTCCTAACTTTGCAGACAAACAGTATGTATGCATAAACTGATGACAAAAAATACCAGGTTTGAGTGGGATCGTGAATGTAAATTAGAATTCTCAAAAAGGAAATTGCATCTGCCCCTGCACTTAAACCTTTTGACACACAGGATAAAAACATAATTTGTACTGGTGCCAGTGCCATAGGCTTGGCTGCAGTACTATTACAACTGAGGCAAGGAAAATAAGTCACCATTGTCTACGCACATGCACTCCAGGATTAAAAGGGAAGCTTTACCGTGTTGGTGGGCAGTATGTCACTTAAAAACATTTGTGTAGGGAACAGAGTTTTTAATTCACGCTGATCATAGCCCCTTGGTTGATGTGTTTACCAACAAGGGAACAGCTCAAGCTTCATCTAGAATATTGCACTGGATTTTGAGAATGATGGAATATTCATATACTATGGAGGGAATGCCTGGTAAAAAAAATTTAGTAGCTGACTGCTTATCAAGGTTACCTATAAACAATGCCAGGTATTATGAGGAGGTCGAAGATGGAGATGGTTGCAAGTGTTAATAACATCATGGAAGGGCGTATCACACATGGGGAATGGGTGCAAGCTGTCAAGAACAATGTGACATTACAAGAAGTTATGAAGTACATAACAGAGGGGTGGCAGGCCAAGGAAAATATATCCAAGGGTCTTAGGCCCTTCAGACATGTGAGTGGCGAAATGTCTGTAGAAGGTGGAATTTTGTTCAGATGTGAATTATTGGTGGTACCAGAAGCTTTGAGAGCATATATTTTGAGATTAGCTCATGAAGTCATGGTGGCATGAGTGCAACCAAGCGTAGACTGAGGGCAGAATACTGGTGGTCAGGATTGGACAAAGATGTGGAAATGGTGTGAGAGTGTTTGGCGTGCACATGGAGTGATAAGTCTAAAAAAACAGTAAAGTTTCCTCCTGTTGAAGTGAACAAGATGGACGCCCCATGGAAATAAAAATGGCATTGACATTTCTAGACTGTACACTGTTGTAGGTTCAAATTCCAAATATGCAATGGTTATCACTGATTCTCTTTCAAGGTGGCCAGAGGTAAAGTTTGTTGATCAAGAAACTACTTGTGATGTTGTCACATTTTTGGAAGAGCTTTCGTAAAGAGAGGGTGCTCCAGAGGTCATCATAAGGGGCAATGGGGTGCAATTTGTGTCTCAAGCCATGAAAGATTTTTTATGCAAATATGGTGTAGAACATATCAAGTCATCAGTTTATTATCCCCAAAGTAATGATCTTGTAGAAAGATGGAACTTAACACTTAAATAGGGCATTCAACTAGCCTTGTGTTAGGGTGGACAATGGAAAGAGACAGTGAGGAAGTCAATATAGGCTTATCGCACCACTGCCACCAGTGTCACTGAAAAGATAACATTTGTCGTCATGAGAGGAAGGATGGATCGCAACATGCTGGTGAAGGGTGTGATGAAGGAAGATAGTGAGAGTAAAGTGAAATATGAGGGAAGCTTTGAAAAATGTTTTGGAGTGGACGATTGGGTAAGAGTGAGAAACAGCTGGAAGGAGTGCAAGGGTGAAGCTTGATTTTTTAAACCCTTACAGGTCAAGAAAGTTAATCGGTATAGTGTGTTACTAGATGATGTAAATATGTGGAATAATAAGACAGCAGTGAAATTACCAGATTGCTTGTTGAAGGAGAAAATGACCGAAAAATACAAGGTGACTCAGAGTGGTCATGAGCATACCAAGATGGGTCAAGAAAGAAATTGCCGTCCTCCTACGTGGTAGCGCAATTTTATTGTGAAGCAATTTATGGGCATCTATGAAGATTGTGCACTTGTGTTCACACTATATGTACATGTATATTTGGATTTTTTATGTCATCCTCATTATTCTGTTACACCAGAACTTTTACATATTTCTGTTGTGTTTTATTTATCTAATGTTTTTGCTAGATATGTTATAGGTTATTTATTGTTAGCAAATGTTATTTCTATGTCTTCAAAACTAATGTTTTTGGGAAAAGGAGTTGCGTTGCATTATGAGGTGATCATATTCGATTGGAATGTGGTGGGTGGTGGAGAGAAGGTACAATGGTTGAAGGAGAAGAGCGATTGAAGGCTGATGAGTTGGTGGCTCCCCCATCATTTCTAGAGATTATACAATTAAGCCTACATGTCAGATAAACTTACCATGAGGCGTAATTCCTTTCACTCTTGCCTTCTGGCGTACGAAGGTAGCCTTAAAACGTCTACTGGCGTGTCCAAAGAAGAGGGTTGTTTGTTTACATGGGACTGTGGTTTGTAGAGGTGGTTGATTTGGAACTGATGTTTGGCAAGGAAGGAAAACATTATGCCTCACAAGGTGAACATAAGTATTGCACCATAAGCATATTTATATGATGATTCGATTCTTGTCTTTACAATAACACACACAAAGTGCGGTACATGCATAGGCATATCATTTCACTAAGACATAGCATAAGGACCACTGCATGTGTTTGTCAGTGGTTCTGGCCCCGTTTGCATACTAGGCTTCCCTGTCCCTGCCAGCATCTATGTTTCCACTGTGTGTATCAGTATCTCCTTGGTTGTTCATTTCTACTTCTCTCACTTGGTTTGTTTGTGCACATTACTGTATCCCTATCACCAGGGTCAGACTGGGACAGAAAATAGGCCTGGGCACCAAAATAGAAATAGGACTCATTAGCAAATTAAAAAGCTAAACAAGTGGTCATGTTCACCAAACTGGGGCAGCATACATGCTGTATGTGTGTTTTGCAGGGTGTGAAAGACTGCGTGGATTTGAGTTTGCATTTTATGGCCACAAGGTGATGCTATATGCAAGTTGAGAAGAAAATACAGTATAAGACAAAAAATCGTCGCAATGGTGTGCAAGCGAGGGTTGGCAGGGAAAAGCAGAGCGCTGACAGAGCAGCTATTCAAGCCCACGTCGCGCCTGACAGGACTGTGTCAGGACTTGCGAGCGCCTCCTCAGGACCCGCAAGGGACAGAGAAAAAGGTGCTCAGGCAGAAAGCCTACCACGCGTCAAAAACAATTCATGAGTCCCACATAGTATATGAGTAAATGTCCTAACAGTCAATGATATTCAATAATAATACTCAATTAAGTTAGGTGAAGTTAAGAAAAGCAATGAATTAACTGACAAGCAGTGAAGAAAGAGAAACATGAAGGGACGTGACATACTTATATACAATTGACTGTGGTATGATTGCACTGTGGTTACTCCCAAGGTTTGATGGGATATGTAGTTGTGATTTTATGATTTTTTTTTCCTACCTTCTTTGAAAATGCTGTTTTATTACAGTGAAGAAAGAAATGCATACTCCTCTCCTCCTTTTCCTTAATAGAATTGAAACTTTCTTTCTCCTTAGCTAGGAAGTTTTTCATTCACAGAAACGCCAAGGGCAGCGGAAGTGACATAGTCAGGGTGGTGGCTTGGTCAGTAAGATTTCCCAATAATCACGCTGGCATACAATGTCGCAGTACATTATAGGACAAGCAGAGCACATTAGATGGACTAAATGGGCAGTGGAAAGGGAGACAAATGCAGATTAGCAGGGGTCCTAAGTGAAGAAAATCCAATATTTTGTAAAATAACTAATATTTTTGAAGACGTTCAAAGCAGAGAAGGAGAGTGTGTGCGTTTTTGTCTGTGTTTATGTAAAAATGTCCTGTGAAATCCGACAGACACCTTACTATACCCGACTGAAAGCATGTGTACGCAACTGTGTTCCGGAGAATAGATTTATTAGAGGGGTGTAACATCTCAAACACCCCCTTAAGCTAAGTACCCTGGACATCGCACACCCTTTGACCTCAACTTTCACTCAAACACACTTACGCATACACACAAATTCACACTGGCACACACTTTCTCACATAAATATGCACTCACCCGCAAGCATGCACACAACATAAATTTAAAAGCATTTTTTACGTGCCTCAGCTGCTATGAAAACAGTGTATTCAAGCAAATTGTACTCCATTTTATTTCACTGATAGTGAATAATATACTATTGTTCACTATTAGTGTAATAAAAATTGACAGAAAACAAAGAGAGTGGAGCCCCAACCGACGTCCGTAAGGGCGAGCTGTCAGTGTGTTCCTGACGCTGAATTTGCCACCTCTGAGGTTAGGGGTCGCCAAGGCAGTACCAGAGCTGACAAAGGACAAGCCAAGGATCACAAGTGCGACCTCTGGCGACCCCTAACTAAGGTCCATGAGCCTCTCTCGGGGGTTTGTATCTACTGAGCTCTTGGAAATGAAGAAAACATCTTACCTACACAACCCTTCTTAATTTCACCAGCTATGCCATCTTGAGCAGCACTATATGATACACAGAAGTATTGGGCCCTATTAAGCCATGTGTTCCACTTGGCAGGAGCTGGTGGTTTTGTCTTATACTCCTAGGGGCGCTGGTGTGTCCAGGATTGTCAAGTGTCTTGGAGAGATATAAATAACAACAACGAATTTCTGGAAGTCTTTACCACTTTGAAAGCAGGTGAGGAGAAGCAACTAACTAGATATTGAGTTCCTTTGTGGAACATAAGGCAGTGGTCAATGTAGTTTATTTAATGATGACTAGAGGTCTCTTGGTGTAGAACTTTTTAAGAAAGCTGTTTTTATTGCTCCTAGAGCAGAACATCTTTTTCCGACCTAACTTCGGCTCCAGAGACAGTGAGTTGTGTGACACAAGCACATGCAGATGTAAGCGAGCGACGGCTTTACAACGAATTGAGGACTCAGTAGTCCATTCAGAGAAGAATATGAAAAGAGGGGCATTGTGTTAATCCAAAAGATGTGGGGGCAAAAACAGGAGATCAAGCAAGGAGTGGATGGAGTGGAACAGCTTATGTCCAAGAGAAGACTTTCTCTTGGACACACAAAAGGTGCAATTTGCCCTTTTGCCATTTGGGGGAAGGTGACTGGCAAAGCCTTCAATGGGACCTATCTCTAAGGGTTTGAATCATCAGAGGTATACCTTGAATGCCGTACCTTGGAAAGGTGGTCAAGGAAAAAGGGATAAAGCAATGACTGGAGATGAAATAATGGGACCAGTCCAGCAAGAACCAATGAATGATTTGGTCCAGACTTGAGTATTTTAAATCCGAAAGAAATGTATTATTGTTCAAATCAGTCATTTGAGAATTGGTAGTCACAATGAGCACAGACGGTCTTGTCAAGGGGACTTGATAATTGCAGGGGGCTAATTCAGGATGAACGCGGGAAAAGACTGACAAGAGATGACCGAGAAACATGGGTGGAGCTCAGCTGGTCAGGAGATGAGGTAGTGTGCCTCATGAGAGCAGTGGGGAGGTATGAGGTAGTAAAAGTGAAGATAAGGTAACGTTTTATTGACATGATCAATCCTGATTCACCCAGAGAGAGTAGTTACTAGCCACGCCTCGATAACAGATAGTGTAGAAAAAAAACGGTCCTGATAGTTTTTCCATCCCAGTAGATTTCACCTGAAAAAAATCAGCAAAACAAATTAGTTAAAAAGAGCCTGAAAATTGTAATGTCGTGTGTGGCAGGGCTTTTTCCCATCAGACAGACCATACATACAAGCCAGGCCTGATTTATGCCAACCTGAGATCCATAACACATTAGAATGTGTGTGACATGCTAATGGCCCAGAAGAAGAAGAATCTGAAAGGTGATTCTGAAGTGTGCTCGAGATCACCACCTTGCTTTCAGACATTATTTTCAGAGATGGAGTTAACTCTAGTTGCACTAACATAAAAATAACTCAAATGTTTCTCCTCTCTGAAAGTTGGCAGGGCTTTGGGCAGTGGTTAGAGCTACAAGGCAATCTGCCTCGTACAAATCTGACTTGGAAAGTAATAAAAATGGTTACATGTACTCGCTTTCAGTGCAATTCCACACCACAGGCATTGCTAGTGTTCCAGAGCAGCTATACTAGAAAGGAGATGAGAAGTTCTCCTCCCCTCTCCTTAGAGAATAATTGGAAGGGAAAGGATAAAGGAATCTGATCATTTGGGAATGCAAGGAATGCAAGAGACGTGGACTAGCTACTAGGGGGACCTGTGGAAGTGCTGATATCCGACAGGAAAACCATTGTCTTCATAAAGTATATAGGCAGGACCACTGGAATTAGGCAGCAGGAGAGGGCCAAATTATGCAGCAGGGTTGAGTAAAGTATTCAGCAAGAAAAGTCAAAGTATGTGGCATAATGCATCACATTTTGTAATAGTGTTACTTTCATCATTTTTAGGGGCAAGCGCAAAGCCCTCCGTCCCCTGCAGTAATCTCTCTTTGGGCTTCTAACCACGCCCATGTCACGTCAGTCAGTTTCATTGGTTCGTGGGCTTGCCGTTTAATCTCCGCTTGCTGTCATTCATGAAAGGAATGCATACATCATGCCTTTTCCGGTGTTTAGCCTACCTACACAGCACCGGTAAACTACTGAAAACATACGAGGCTCTATGTTTTCAGCATGGTTTCCGGACTACTTTATCTTTTTATTTTCCATGCAACGCGATTGCGCTGGGGTTTACATAGCGCGATCACCCTCTGTTTTTCCGTTTTCAATTTCAGCGTGATTGCGCTGCATTTTACATAGAGCAATCGTGCTTTGTTTTTTTCTTTTAATTAGAGTGGCAAGAAACATCCGGTTAGGAGTTTACAACGCTAATAGCTCTAACTCGAGCAAATGTGAGACATGGTGCATTGTAAATGCTTGTTAAGCTTGATAACACTCTATGGGAATTGTTTGCTTCTCATTAGTACCAGTTTCACACCAAAATACTGTATAGCAATAAGCAATGCAACAGAAAGGTGTCCAGGCCAGCTCTGTAAAGGGCCTCCCACTGCCCTGAAACACATGTCCTCACATTTTCAGTAACTTTTGAACCGTTTGAGCTAGAAAAAATGTTTTTGGTAAAATCTGCAGATTATGCAGCAGATGGTGGATTATGTGGCAAATCTATAACTATGCGAAAATCGTTGTTGCTGTGCAATTGCATAATTCCTGTGGCTCTGTATACAGAGATACATTCATGGCTTGGCATAGGAATGATAATGGATTTCTAGTACGAGTCAGCTATTATAATAGTCATGAGGCTGAGAGCAAATAAGTAGCTTTTATGTAGGGGCTAGATTAAACTACTAAGGAATGTAGGAATGTGTTATTACAAATGCTTGGATTTTTCCTAATGTTTATTTTGTCTTATATAGTGACTCCTGAGAATACCATAATCAAGGCCACTGGAATTATGCAAATGTGCGGCTGCTGTGTTTTTCGCATAATTAAGGATTTGCTGCATTTGCCACATAATCCATCCTCTGCTGCATAATCTGCATATTTTAACAAAAAATGTGTTTCTAGCTCAAACACTTCAAACATTACTAAAAACTCAGTGACACATATTGCTGCATGGTAGAAGGCCCTTGGCAGAGGTTGACTGGTCACCTTTCTGTTGCTTATTGCTGTAAATGGGTGTTTAACTGGTACTAATGAGGTGCAACCTTGCAGAGACAGTGTTAAGAAGTGTAAAATGACAACATAATGAAGTAATACTACGACAACAGTTGCCACATAATGCCACATAATGTGCCTTTTCTTGCAGCATAATTTAGCGATCCTATGCTGCATAATTTCACTGTCCCTGACCATGATAATTGCCACTATCCTGATACACAAGATTTATGATATAAAAAATAACTGTATGTTGTAAAATACCCAGAGCTGTTTGTGCTTTTTGTTTCTACGGGTCAGGGGGAGAATCCATATCTATATACAATTATTCTCCCTCTAGATAGGAACTACTGTGACAGAGCTGCCTGACTTCAAGCACTCCTTATCTTGAATGAGCATAGTTTGTTGTATCAAGGAATGAAAGACACCTGCTAGTTCATTTTTTTTCTCTCAAGAGGATATGCTAGTTATTATTCCTTGTGGGCTGAGAAGGGCTACTCTGGTATCCCCCTCTCCCTTAAAAGGTGGGGTTCACAAGACCATCATCTACAGACACAACAATTCCAACAGTAATTCCCCACTTCTTAGGATATGACTCAAAATGCCTATGTGATTCTGCATCCTGAGTTTACCAATGCCAGTGTTATATGGAACTTTTGGTGTGAATTTACGCTATCCAGAATTTCAAATGTGGTTATTCTGAGCGTCAAAAATTGAAAATTATTTTTGGGATCAGATTTTAGGAGTTCTTAGGAAGGACATAAAGGAGACTTCAAAAGATGTATAAGGAAATCAGAACCTTTACAATTGAGGCAGCAACGGATGGTGAGGGGCTAGGCACGTGGAGGGAAATAATTATGTGATGGGGAGAAGTAAGTGTTGTGAAAATACAGGTAGGCATTATTTCAGTTTCTTTTTGAGCTATTCAAGGAGTGAACAGAAGGTATTTGAAGAAGCTAAAGGTAGGCATTTATGGAGCTGTTGTTGTGAAGTAATCTACATAGCAAAAGAATAAGATGAAATATTAAATGGTAAGATGTAAGCATCCCAAGGAAATATAGTGGTCAGAGCTAAATGCTATAAAATGAAGGTAACTAACATCCTGGTGGATCAAGGTGAATATGACAACAGGCATGACTGGCATTGATAATTTTACGTGGCAGAGATCTGGACCTTATGATAAAATTAAGAAAGATTTGGCTGAAATGGAGAACAGGCGGAAGCAGCGAGAAGAATGCAGGCAAAAATTAGCATGAACTGCAAAGAGCTGCTCAAGAACAAACATCCGTTAATACAATGAATACCGTAAGCTGGCTAAAACACAGATACATGTCACATAGTAACCCATCACAATGTATGCTAATTAATTTAATGGAAATGGGAAAAGAACCAATACTTGTTCCTAAAGATGGATAGAAAAGACAACATCTCTGTTAGCAGTAAAGATGTTAAGAAAATATATTGGGTGAACTGGTATATTCAGTCAATTTGAATGACAGTGTAGAACCACTGGAGTGAACGTTGGTGGTGCATCAGCCCTGGTTCAAATGCGGGAAGGCTCTGGTAAGTCAATGTTGAGGAAGGGTGTGTAGGTCAGAAATGCATTGACATGTACAAGGTTTTGGAAAGAGGAGGTGGAACAACTAATTTGTTTATGAGGTGAGGAAGTTATAGATGTATTTTATATTAATTTGTCAGGCGCGACATGATTTCACGCATGGCAAATTGGGCAAATAATGAATATTTTGAGCTAATTCCTGTCTTCCTAAAAAAGCAACCTTTGTCAAAGCATGTCTGTGTGCTTTTGCCCAGCTGGCAATTGAGCAGCTTCCACAGATGTAACATAATGTTTATAAAGGCATACCAAACATGGTACCTGGTTTAGATTTTGGCGGATGGGTTAATCCGTCACAATGGTGGTGGATATCGCAACCCTCGAAATCTACATCTAATGATTTATTATAGGATTTGGATTTCAGCATACAGGATGTCCGTCACCGTTGTGATGGAGTAACCCATCCGCCAATATCTAAATCAGGTCCATAGTCCTCTACCTTCATATAGCTGAATCCTTAAAACTGAACATCAAAAACCCTCACTTCTTTTCTAGTTATAAGTGGAAGTGTGACAAATGTGTACAATGCATTTGTATTTAATACTGATGCTGTGGTTACTTAAAGCTCATTTGGGTGTGATGGGAGCTTGCAAAGCTATTCTTTGTGCTTTGGTTGCTCTGTAAGCCTGTAGGAATTTTGAATTACTGCTGCCTATGCTTGTTCTGTGTATTCAAAACTAAATTACTGCCTGTAATTCACCTGATCTGTGCATTGTGAAGATATGCACTGTTGTTCTCTAAACTATATGCAAATAGTTAAATTAGAACTTAACTGTTTACTAGAAATTAATTGGATGTGTCTTAATGTGCCTCCGTTAGAAAAGATTGTGGCCAACATGTGCCTCATGATGACGTTTCTTTATGGCATTTGTACATACCAATTGCAAAAGCAACTTGACAAGAACAGTACACCAACTTCTTTTTTTTTTTTTAGTTGGGAGGAGATACTTTGGGAGCTCTTGTGACACTTGTTGATGCACTGAAAGGTATGCCACCAGTCACAGTTTTACACCACCCAGACATGGGACTGGCACTTATAGCAGGAAACATCTTTTTCCCGCTAGGCTAGGTATTTTCCCAGCATTTGTAGGTGGGTATAAAGAGTAGCTCTAGTGCCAGAAGCCTGACTTGAGCCTTTTGTGTAACTTAAGAGCGAACATTGCACCAGACTTCTAAGCATATACAATAATCTGGTTCTGATAAGCATTTATAGGTTTTGGAACCAGTACTACTTTAGTACTCTTTTACGTACTCTTACTTGCCTTTGTGAATCAGTACAGAATGGCCAACTTCCTATCAGTAAAAGTTCAAAGAAGGAGCAAACTATTCTAGTAATACATTATGAATGAGTAGTCTGTGAATATTCCCAATATTCTCATTTCAGGTGTTACAGGGCCAATACATTAGGGAATGTAAGAGTACATTAAAGAGTACTGCAAGAGCGACTAGCCCCAGAGATGTGTAAACAAAAGGATTGTGCCTTTTTGCACTTTTACTGGTAGGAGAATAGAACGTTTCAGGGCTGATTCAGAAAGGTGCATAAAAATAAAAAAGAGTACTCATGCAGTGCTACTTCACATACTCAAAACAAATTGTGAATCAACCCCATGCTGTCTAAAGTTTGGCCCTGTGAGGTCTATGTAACCACTCACATATTTCTTATGACTGAGATGTTAGTTTGTAAGATTTTGGGAAGAAACCTACGAGATAGCTTTGCTACCATAGTCCTGTGTCTGTAAGATCTACACAACCAGGTAACTAGCTCTGCTGGCTGAAATTAATATTTGTAAAATCTGTCAACAGAGATCTGTAGGCCTTATAGGTAGCTTTGCTCTCAGGCATGTAGCTCTCCAAGGTCTGTATTGCATGAAGGACTGCTATGCTGTTAAGCCAAGACATGTATGATATGTGAGTAGCGCTGCTGTAAAAAGCAGCATTAGTATAATCTGCCTCTTGAACACTGAGCCTAAATAATCTTTGTAGCTTGGGGGATAGCTGGGGGGCTTGATTTAAGATAAGATATCTGAAACCCCTCTGTGCTAACTCATCTTTTCAGCTTGATGCAAACAAAATATGAATGCTGTATTGGTGGAATTAGACTTAGGATAGTAAATCTGCCACCTCACAATATATATATATATATATATATATGTACACTTATATATATATTTTCCTCTGTGTTTGAGGGAATTAAGTTAGAATATTAAATTTGCTAACCCTCACTATAAGAACGTTTCCAAAGGCTGAAGGAATTGGAATTACACTAGTAAATCTACCCCGTCCCTCAATTATATATAGTTACTACAATAATTATGGAGTTAGGATAGTAAACCGACATATACAATTTTTGCATAGTTGGATTTAGAGTAGTAAATGAGATCTTCCCCAAACAAAGAAAGTTTCAGCACTGTTTAAGTCACTGGAATTGAATATCTGATTTTCCAAATTAAATGTACGTTCTCAATGTTTGTGAGACTGGAGCTATAATAGTAAACACCCCGTCTACTCAATACATAGTATATTTATTTTCACCAATGTTTATAAAATTTGAGTTAATATAGTAATTCTGATCCATTAACGTATTACAGTTTCTAAGATGTTTTTTGGAATGGCAGAACATTAGTAATACTCAACTCACATATCAATGCCTGGTTATGACCTACTGATTTATAGGTAAAATTTTGTTTGAAAAAATAATACACTACTATCCATACTATAATATGCTACAATAATTAATATAATAAAAGAAACACAGCATTTTATTTGAGTGCCTGATTTAGAGTTTGGTGGTCTGTCACTCCATAACAAATGTGACATCTATGTTTTTACAACATTAATTTCATTGCCTCACGGGCATCAAGAACAAGGTCTGAAATTTCCTGTTTTATTAGATCAGGTAAGAAAACTTAAAACGCATATTTAAATACCATTGAAATGTTGGGGATTCATTTTAAGATGTTTTAAGTGTGTTAGGTCATTCTACAATGTATGTACAGTTTTAGTACAAGATTAATGTGTCTTAGTTATTTTAGTGTTGATCGTGTGGGAGAATGAGCCACTATTATGTAATGTATATATTGGCTTCTATAAGGTAGTTGTCTGATGTATGGTAGTTACGTTTAATATTGTTGGACCTGGCCCTCTCTGCAGGGTCACCCTTAAACTTTGTGCCTTCACCCCTCATGTTTTTAGAACCTGTTTGTGTTGTCTTTTAGGAATCTGCAATTTACCATTGCTAACCAATGCTAAAGTGCTTGTGCTCTCTCCTTTAAACACGACAAAATTGGCTTATACCAATTGACATATTTAATTTACTTACAAGTCTCTAATAAGTTGGTACTATAAGTACCCAGGGCCTGTACAGTAAATGCTACTAGTGGCCACGCGGCTCTTATTGCACCACCTATTTAAGTAGCCCTTCTAAACATGTCTCAGGTCTGCGATTGTAGCCTGTGTGTGTGGTTTTAAACCATTTCAACCTGGCAAAATAAACCTTTTATCTGGCCTAAAGCTTTCTTTTTAATACAGATATATAACACCCATAGGGTAGGCTCTTGACAACCCTTAGGGCAGGGTGCAATGTATTAAAAAAGTTGGGCATGTACATACATTGTTAGTGAAAAACGCTCAAATTTGTTTGTGAATATTGCAAGGCCTATCTCTCCCATAGTATAACTTTGGGTAACCTTATTGCATTTAATAAGTGATAACTTTTGTTTGGGAGCAGGTCAGAATGTCATGTTTGGTGACTGGGTAATTATAAGTTTAACCCCTATTTAATGGTGAAGTCAATTTGTGAGTCACAATTATGAAAATGCAGATTTTAGAAAGTTGGCATTTTCTTGCCCTAAGCATATGGGACCTGCAGCCGGTGTCCTGGATGACATGAGTAGGTGTAGTTGGCAGCTCACACCAAAGTTTATGGGTGGTGGCAGGATGGGCCATCCTGCCTCGATAAGGGCGAACTGTCACCTACAACATATGCATTTCAAAGGGCTTGGCCCTGCTCACACACAAATGGGGCACTCAGACCCACTCTTCATTTCACTTCCAGACCTGTTGAAGGACTCTCAGTGGACTGCTCTGCTGTTTGTGTCCTGCTGTGTACTTCAGAGGACTACTCTGCTGCACCAATGGGCTTGCCCTGTTGTATGAGGCCTGTCTTGTGCCATCAGAGGACTGCCCTGCTGCTTGAGACCTGCTTTTGTGCTTGCATCCAGCACTAGCAGAGAGATTTCAGGGGCTAGTTTGCTGGCCTCTTGATGAAAGCCTTGGAACAGAAAGGGCTCCATCCATTTGAACCTGCACCTGGACCCAGCCTGAGTCAGTCCTGACACTTGAAGTGGTGCCCCTTCGGTCCAGTGGAGTTAAATGTGCTGCACCAGCTTAACTGAAGGCACCACCAAATCATGCACAGAGCGATTAAAAGCCCCGCAGAGCAATGCTGCACACCAAACGCATAAGGTACAATCCTCGGCATGTCATATTTGGTCTTGGGCCCAGCCTATGCTTCATCATGATCATCCTGAACTTGTAAGTTTAATCCAGTCCAACCCAACCAGACACCTTCAGCTGGCACTTTGCATGTTGTGGTGCTACTTTTACCTAAATCTTTAAAATTGAATATTTCCAGTTCTATTGATTGGATCTTTGTAGTTTTGTAGGTATCAAATAATGCATTACATTTTACTCCTTTTTTTCTAAATTGGTCAGTTTTGGCTGTTTTAGTGCTGCATAAATGCCTTACACATTGCCTCTATATTAAGCCAGATTGCTTTTGTGCCAAGCTCCCAGAGGGGTAAGCACTGGCTAAATTAGTGACTGGTTGCGGTTCACACTGACAAGTATTGTAACTCTTGCTTGAGAAGGGCTCACACCCCCTCAACCAACAACTCAATTTCTTACAAATGTTTATTTATATATTTTATATTTTTATGAATTACAGAGATTAATTAATTGTACACTGAACTTTTTGAAATAGTAAGCCCAAAACTATAGATATATTATTTTAGTGACACTGGCCTTTTGCAGTATAAGTTTGGCCAAAGGGCAGTGGCATGTTTTAAAAGTTCAGGCCATCAATGAAAGAATATGATTTGATGTACTGAACACTAGTATTCTTTTTTCATTACCATTATCATAGGTGTAGGTGCATGTCGTGGAAGAAATGCCTAGATCAGTAAAGGTGTTAGGCACTGGTGTTGCATGACATGCCACTCTGTTATTTTTTTCTGACAATAGCTGTTTTCAGTTTTTGCCCAGTGGCATTGATCAGACAGCTGTGGTGGTATTGTGGGGCATATTATTGTATGTAATTGTCCCTATAGGGGCTGTAGAGCTGGGTGTGGCTTCCTTTAAGGCTTGTACTATGGTTCTAATTTCTATGTCAGCCATTGATGGCAGTGTCGCCACAAAGTATGGCGGGTCTCTGTATTATCCATTTAAGTAAATTTTAGACAGCTTCCAATGTCTGTGTTTGTTTACATTTTTCTCTTGAGAGTAGTCATACCTTTTTGAGATGTTGTGTAAATTGGTTCAGTTGACATTTTGGATCTGTAAATTATATAAATATAATAAATATAGATATAGTTGATTACATGTGTATATTTTGGAGATTCTACATTGAACTTACTTTTTATTATTGTTACAAATATATAACTTACCACCTACAGGTTGCTTTATTGTTTTTTTAAACGTTCAAGTTAATTTACAGATCAATGTAGTAAGTATATTTTTTGTGACATAAGTAGAAGCTTTTTTAGTTCATGTACCTAAGGTGGAAATATAATGAGTACATTTTTGAAATTTTAAATATAAATATGTAAAACTGTAGGTGTTTGTTAGGAGTTTCTATGCTGAAAATATATTTCATTGTTCAACAAATTCAGATGAAAATTTTCTGTTAGGCTTGTAGTTCCTTCTGTCACACAGAGCAAAGCTATCCCCTCTTCTCAAGCACCAGCTTTCATTGTTTGATGGCTCATCTATTCAGACCCCTTAATAATTAATTCTTAATGTTTATTCTTGTACTTTTGAATGTGATTGGTACCCTAGCTCATTTTGATTTGTTTTGTGTTAAATGTTATTTGGTATACATTACTTTTAACTTAATGTAGGTTTTAAAATCCATTTACAAGTTTAATATATGCATTTTGGGGGGTATGCATTTATAAGTAATTATTTTTAAATGTTTCATTAACTTGTATATGTTGCCAATATTTAAGTTATCAATATGTTTGTATCATTTGATTGAGGTTTTTTGAAAATGTTTTGTTCTATTCTTAGTGTAATTGTATGACATTTTATAATAATATTTTTACAGTTCTGTCTTGTACGTGAGTGCATACAACACTGATATATTGATAGTCAATGCTAAGGTAATGGGTTTTTTGTATCACAATTATTTTTAGTGTCACATTCAACCATGAAAAGCTAAGACATTCCTTGACTTTTTATGGGTTGTTTATGAGGTGTTTATGTAAAGCTGGGAGATATTGGAGATAGTGTTAGGAGGTTTATTTGCTGCTTCTTTTCTTTTTACGTTTTATGATAGCTGATTTGTTAAAGATGAGTTCTTGAATGCACCAATATGAATACAGTTACAGTTTCATAGAGCACATCTTTATGGTTGAGCCTTGTTGGTTTTCATGGGAGGAGGAATGATGGAGTTGAAATTGCTTTGGAGTATGTTGTAGTTAAAGGCTGATGAGCTCATTTAGGAATTTTCAAGAGGACGTCTAGGAAGAAGTACTAGTATGGTGTGGTGAATTTTGATTGAGGGTGGTGGGTGTGATGTGTAGCCATTTTAGTTATAGCTCAATGCACGTTATTTTAACATACTAGGCCTGCCGCTGTGCACTTTAACTCAGATATATTTTATTCAGCTTTGCATTACTTTTGTTAGAATAGCCACTTTTATGGTCTTGTTTTATTTCTCTCTATCTAACTGTTTTTGCCTAGGCCAACTCTCTGTTCTCAAACAAGACATTTGTGCTCAATCTGTGCTTCTTCCAAGGCTGCAGCAAGATAGGTTACCGGTGAACGTGGTATAAGTTTAGTCTATGACATTCATAGAAAATACACATCCTTACATAGGGAGAGTTTCTCAGAACATCAGCTATTTTATTATAAAAACACTTCCCTGTCCCTTACACGTTAGAGAGAGATTCCAGCCAGAGAACCACGACTGTATGCTGATTGCTGAATGCTTCGCTACAGCTGCTAATGCAGACTTCAGGCCTTTGCTCAGGTATGGGGGATGATGTCTTCCCAGGGGAACCTGAAGGACATAATTAGAGCTTAACACACTGTGCTCTATTATAAGCCTAGGTAGGAATTAGTCTATTGACTGTCGTGACAATATTGTAGCGTTATTTCTATGCTTAACTCTCCTTGTCACAATTTTAATCTTGTCATGCTGTATCATCCTGGTTATTGCAGCCCACGCTTTGCTATCTAAGGTGCAGTCGCTTCATTAAAAGCCTTATTGAAACGTATACTGCCTCTGTTTGTCATTGTGTATCTGAGACTAATGTAACTGAGAGAAACGGATGAGACCTAAGTGACCACTGCTTCCCTGAGAAACCAGTTATGTCATGCGCTCGGCTGCCCAATCATCCCTGCCCTTGGGTAGAGATGAGGCACTGCTAGTTAGCCAGAGCAAAACCCGGATTTGGGCGACAGGTGTCACTTGTAGTGGGTCAGATTCAGTCTCCCACACCGCAGGCGATTTTGCGCCTCGAAATCCAGTAGTCTCATTAGAATAATAAGACCCTACGTTACATGGCGCCGCCAACGTTAGGTCAGGCTCTAATTTTCGGGTCCTCCTGAGTATCTCTGTCTCATTATATACAAAGACACCCGAGTACTCTATATATACGGAGACATCCGTGGTATTGAGCATTTCCTCCTCAGCTAAGTAGGACTTCCTTTCTGACGCTGGAGGTTGTTCAAGCTTGAACTCTAAAAGGAAAATCCCTATTTGGCATGCCTTCTCTGAACAAAGCTACTATCTATTATGGCAAATCTGCAACAGGTAGCAATTGCAGTCAATATGAGACAACCTCTGACTGCACATTTATTAGCAAACAGCCTAACGGCCCAGGGAGGTCTAGTCACTTTTGTGGTGGACGCCCATCTAGCTTATAGAACTGAACTTTTTTATTCTTGGGTCACATTTCCAGCAGCTGATGGGAATACAAATATATTTCATCACTATACACTTGCAAACGTACCTGGGCAATACAGAGCATATGCAAATTTAGAAATACCTTTATCTTATCAAGAACATAATAATTGGCTTGATGGCGCCCTACTCCACATGATTTTACCAGTTAGGTTGGGTCCTACCTGGCCTTTATTGGCCACTCACCCTGCAGTAGCAAATTTAGCAGTAGCTGAGGTTCGTTGCTTATATACTGAACTGACAGTGATATACAGACGATTAGTACCATTTGTAATGCAAACATTGAATACAAACCCAGCACGTGCTGCTCAAGTGCAACCACATGCAGTGACGCCAGGTATTAACCTGGCAACTGTACATTCGATCATGGGTAAGGTACCCGCCAAACGAGAAGAAATTCAGTTTTGGCTAGCTCAAAAAATAAATGCGCTGGAAGCAGTATTTCCTCATACCGGACCTCAGGATGAACATAGAATTCTAACGATGTGCTTGATGTTTGGGATGGTCCCTACAGTGGATAACTGTAATATATGGGGCATGGTGTTTGTCGCACTCTTTACTACCACAAACGGTACTCTGACACTTGCCAACTTGCCAGAAGTGTTGAAACAAATTCAAGATGAACATGGGGCTGCCTCGGCCCTAGACTTGGGGATGCAATTAATGGGCAATTTTGCCACAGTATCCTCAAATATTTTAGGTAATCTTAAATGGGAAGCAATCGCACCCGCAGTGCGCATGCGGCTCCGTGATGTTCCTCGACAGGATAAGGAAAGTGAGCTGCCAAAGATTATCGCAGAGACCTATTCTGGTATCGGTCGAGATAGTCTAGGGGCCAGACCAACTAAACCACTATTTCAGGGTAAATCTAAGAAAGATTTTTCCAAGCAAGCTTCTGAGGGTTACAACAAACGGTGGGATAAAAAACAACAAACGCCTAAAAAAGAAAGGGGAGACTCTCCGCGTAAGAAGACCCCGAAGACTATATATAATCTCTGAAATAGAGATAATATAAAAACGCCTGATAGATGTCAATATACTAATACACGCCAATCTCGTTCCTTTCACGACTCATTGGAAAAACGAAGTGAGAGAGGCAGGCGCTCAGAGCGAAGAACAGAGTACGTGAAACCAAGACAAGAATCACAACGCTCATCCGAGGTTTCTGTTAAAAAGGAAGAGAAATATCCCCAACACAAACCCAATTTAAAAAGAAAAAGGTGGCAGCAGTTGCAATAAGACATGCTGCTCAAGAAAAGGGTCCTCTTGAAGAACAGGAAGAGGGCACAAGCGCTGGCAGAGGTCACAATAGTTCACCAGAGTCTTCTAGAGCATCTGGAGGTGAATGTAACTGATGACTTTCTACAAGTAGAAACTGTGGACATGCGAGCCTCCACGCATGATAGGGTGTATAAAGTAACGCTACAGTTAGAAGGAGACATTGAACGCACAATAGATGCAATCTTTTGGGATCGCGTGGTAAATTTATATGATAGCTTGTTGGCTGAACAACATAGGTCAGCTGAATTTGTCCGTACCTGCCCATATGGGGAAGAGGTTATTAAACCTTCTTTCTCGCCCGTTGTTCCGGAGGAACTCGATGAATCCTACACCATCCACTCGGCATTGGCCCAGGAACCCACGTTATATCACAACCACGTAGGATAGGATAAAGATTTTCCCTACCATGTAATTCCTATTAAAAATCAACCACAGCCTCAACCTCAATATCCAATAAAACATGATGCTAAAGTACCCGTGAGAGAGCTTCTCATACAACTGGAGTACCAGGGCGTAATTGAACCCTGTGTCTCCGAAATGAATAATCCATTGTTCCCAGTAGCTAAACCGGACCATTCATACAGAATAGTCTTAGACTACAGACACTGAAACAGTCATACATGCACATATGCTATACAAAACTCACATAGCACAGCACTGATGAACAACATAGTGCGCCAAAAATACAAAATAACACTGGTCATTTCCAATGGTTTCTTCTGCCAGAATATAGCGCCTGAGAGTAGAGACTTAACAAGTTTCAGTGCACTAGTCTCTCAGACAAAATTCTGTTGTTTTACCTCAGGGGTACAAGAACAGCCCAGGACTGTTCGCAGCTCGTGTGATGGCAATTTTGCGCGACATTGACCCTGAAGCATTGTCCTACGTAGATGATATCTATTTTACGGATGATGAATTACTACAACATTTAAGATGGGTAGCCTGCATTGTTGTGGGATTTGAAGAATTTGGCTACAAATTCAACTACAAAAAAACAAAAATAGCCTTCCTCAGTGTCCTGTTTATGGGATATGAGCTATCGAGTGAAGGAAAGAGCCTAGCGCCACAATTCTTAGAAAAATGCGCACAATTACAACCTCCAAATATGATAAAAAAACTCCAATCTCTATTGGGTTTCCTAAATTTTGGCAAAACTTACATTCCAGATTATGCAAGACTCATAAAACCATTATATGACTTAATACGTCCTGACATTTCAAGTAAACTTTGGACAGTTGTTCACACACGCATTCTCAGAGACCTGCAGACAGACATGCTTGCAGCACAACATCTACACATAAGGGACAATAAAATACATTTGGTCATCAGAGTAATTGCTGGTGCCATTGGTTTCACTTTTGTACTTTTTAAGGAAGGTGAGACCGTCCTGATTGTTTACAAATCACACTTGTACTCAGCAGCACAACAACACTTTGCTCCCACTGAGAAAATACTCACTGCTGTTCAGATGGCTGTCATTAAAGAAAGACCTCTAGGCCAGGGCAAACGCATTATTGTTGTTTCTCCTGTCGCAGGCATAGAGGCTGTCACAAAGCCTAGCGTTCCTGAAGCAAAAGCATTACATCCATGTTGAATACAATTGGCCACGTCTTTGAGAGCCACTGATGTAGACTACATTTTTTACCCTAAGTTACAAACTCAAGAAGTTTTGCAATACGAACTACAATACCCAGTTCCAGCAATCACACTGCCTATTGAACAATATCATAGAGTTATGTACACAGATGGCTCTACACAACCTGCAATTGGCACAAAGCACCAATACTCCGCTGATTGCGCAGTCGTAAGTGGCTACATAGAGGATAGTACATTTTGTCTCCAACATACATCCACGCAAACCCTAGGGGATTGCACAGCACAACTAGCAGAGCTGAAAGCTCTGGTGATGGCGCTGGAACATACAGATCCTGCACAGCATACATTAATTGTATGTAATTCGTACTATTGTGTCCAGTCCTTCAATGAATACCTGCATTACTGGTGCCAGAATGGGTTCAGAGATTCTAAAGGCAACACCATTAAACACAGACTTCTGTGGGGGAAAGTACCGGATCTGAAGGATATGCTACCAAATTTCCAAGTTGTGCATACACTTGGACACCAGGGCGTTGGAATACACATGGCTGGGAATACACTGGCTGATGAAACCTCAAAGTCAGCAGTTGCTACGGCCACTATTGCTGCAGTAACCCACTCAGGAGCGAAACCGGACGCAGACATATGGGCTGCTGTGAATGCTACGGCTGATGGTACACCCTATCCAAAAGCTATTCCTACTGAATATTCCTACCGAACGGAAGGCTGCCTAAAAGTTAAGATACCAGGTGTAGGGGTTAGAGAAATTCCCAATAAAAATATAAGACCAGAGTTGATTAAAGCAGCGTATGAAGGGGGCAGCATCTGCCCATGCGGGTGTGGCGGCTACGATATCATTGCTACAGGCCCGTTTTTGGTGGCAAGACCTATACAAAGAGGCCAAGCAGTATGTCCTTTGTTGTGACATCTGCCAACAAATCAAAGTTTCCACTGCTAAGCGCCCACTGCAGACACCCCTCTTAATTTATAATAAACCTTTGCAACGTGTGTACTTGGACCATTGCATTCCCCTAACACCGGACAGTGCATACAAATACATCTTAGTCACTGTTGACTCCTGCTCCAGATTTCTATGGGTGTGGCCACAATGCTCGGCTGACACTCGGACTGTTATTAAAGATTTGCGAGTCTTTATCGGTACATATGCAGTTGCGGCTTTCCATTTGGACCAGGGCCCTGCTTTTGCCTCAAGGGCATTCAGGGATGCCATGTCTTCATTGGGGGTCCGACTCCAGGACTTGTCTCCATTACATCTCGAGGGAAATAGTGTCGTGGAGCGATTAAACTGTGCTTTAAAGCAATCCTTAACAGCCAGAGTCTTAGGTACGGCTCGTAGTTGGCTTAATCACCTGTATGGAGTCCAGAGAGCACTTAACAATCTTCCTAGAAGGTCCCTGGGGGGTTGTACTTTATATGAGTGCCTGTTTGGAACTCAAATGTATGTTCCAGATCTTGATGGTCCTGGCATGGAGGCGGCAGAAACACCTTTTGACATAAATGAACGTGTCACTGTCTCACAGGAATTACAACAGTTCCGTGATGACAACTCTTCTGCCAGTGCTGCCTCTATAGGAATTAAGGATGTACCTGTAACACCTACCGGCTGGATTCCTAGAGTGGGGTATCTAGTATGTGAATAGGTTGCTGTGAAAAAGGAATTTGGTCCTTCTCATCATGCACCTGTCCCAGTCTTGGGAATACACTGTACCAGAACTGTCATTCTACCACCGTTGGCAGATGCCAAAGAAAATCGTTGTGTCTCCATCGACAATGTCAAACTACATCATGTGGCCGATTCTGCACAGCCAACCAAAAGGAACAGCCAGTAGTTCCCCAATCCCTCTCCCTACTGGTCAAGAAGTTCCTCTACAAGTTGTAAGCAGCAACACTGACACCTCTCCGATCTTAGGGATGGTGGAAAATGATCTTGCAATGGTTCCACTAACAACAAATAATACAGAAACAACTGATCGATTTGACCCAACTTCGACACAGACGGATGGTGCTATTTATTCGGTGCCACCGTGGTAAACACCAACTCCACCAATTAACACGGCTCTGGTTTTTACATGAACCGCCTCTGGATATTTTGTTGACATCAATGATGACGTCTCGGACTCATTCGCCTCTTCAACACCTGAACTGTCAAAAACACGTAGGCTGATAAATTGGCTTAAAGTAACTTACTTCATTCTTCCATGGAACTATCTGTGGCTTTCCTTTACTGTAATAGCCTTCCTGCTTTGGATTGGGTTTGTCATCACTTTCCTTTTGTTAATACATGGTCACTTTCTTCCTGAAAAATCAACAGTTGAACTGGTGGATGAAGTCCTAAAACCACATTTTTCTTCTCACAATGTCCGCAGAGACTTGTCTTTTGTTAACATTTCTGCTATACCAATTCCTGATAGGATTGTTTGGGATAAAGTAACATTTGATATATATGGCCCCACGGAGGACATTCAAATACCACATGTGTTTAAACTTTCAATGAATGATATAATAATACCCGGGGTTGTTTCTGATGATTGGGATGTAAAAACAGTTGATTCTATGATGAGTGAATTGCAGTATTATACTGTATTTAAAAACAAGGATGTTTATCAATCTAGAGAGAATTATGGTGATATGTTTTGCTATAATTATTCTGGGCACCATTTCATCCACAGAGCAAGCAGCCCAAAGGCTGTTTTTAATTATACACAATAGGAACATTGTCTGACTCCACCACAAGGGAGTTCCAAAACATATTCTGAAAAGTTTACATATTTTTCTGTGCACGATGTTAAAAATGCTGAGTCATATTATTTTAAATTGCCACCTACAGGACACATACGCATATTATTGACAAATACGAAATTTATATATTCGGATTCCTTTGTTTCCCGGTTGACTATGGAAGGCTATGAATATCGGCTGAAGTCGATTGACTTAAAAAGTGTGTGGGGAACTAGACATTGGCAAATACAGGGGAAGGAAGCTTTATTTAGAGCATGCCTGATACCTGTTCAAATGATATTTTTCAAATAAAACTGTACAACAAACAGGTTGTTTAGGCTTAGCAAAGATTAAGGAATTGAACATGCCCAGTATACCTATCCCTGCAAAATTTTACAAATGGCAAAAATATATAAATGCCACTGAAGATCAGCTCGATGAATGGGTCCAGAATGGCACATTTAATGTTTCACTGACACGTCCTCGCGGGTGGTTATTGTGGCCAATAGATACCAATTGTGTGTCACAAACGTTTTATCAACTCCTCAGGGGGTTTTAGAACTAGTAGGCCGGACCCTCACTATATATCGTCCGAGCATGCGGGTATAGTAACAACATACAGTGTAGGGAAACTATGCCAGCAATGGTTAAGAACTTCCTCACTAGATGTGGTTAGAGTACACTTCAGTCTCCTGTCTAATAGCACTGACTTGCAGGATTTCCTTTTAGGCCCCATAAAAACAACGCAGAAAATGTTTCTTATATGAAGTATATAATGAAATCTGGAAGCTTTCACAACAAGAAGCTGTTGCCCGGTTAAGGCAAATAGACCAGGACAATTTAAAGAAGGCTTTAGCTGATGTAGGTAATGGGATTAATACCCAGTCCAACAGGATATACACCTTAAACAACATTGTTTCTTCTGCAATAGACATTATACAAACAGATATGTCTTCATTACATAATGGGCAGAGTCAACTTAGGTCCATTATGCAGTTGGGTTGGACACATTCCCTGGCAACATGTCAGCGCAAGGGAAGTATTTTCTTCTTTTAATTTAACCTGACAACATCCACTAATGGCTAAGAAAGAAGCGACTCATGTCATGCTAAATATCGAGAAATTAGAAACGTTGCCTTTTACCATGGCTGAAATACCATCTGCTGAGTTGTTAATAAACGGGCCGTTAATCTGCCTATTTCCACACTACAATTCACCTCCTGTTTAAAACACATTCCGGTAGGCAGATATGAAAAACTGGGAGATAGTTACATCCATTAGGTGTGGGAGCTACCCTTCGCATACAAATGTCTTAGTGGCATGAAAGTCTTTCTTAGCGGTAGGGAATGCAAGACTTCTGTCAGCCATTCGATGGTTTGTAAAGAGCTGTCCTTGCATGGGGCATGTAATGCATCTGCAGCAAACTTGGCTTGTTATCTGAAAGGAGTTCCAGTCCCCTTGATTAGACCTACGTTCCAGGTGCTTTCAAACAGCAGCTATGTCCTCCTCAATTGTGAAGACTGTTGTGGGATGCGAGCCGGAATAGTTTATGTTGTTTCGGTTTCTAAGATTGTTACATGCTGCGAGAATGTACTTTTTCCTCCCACTAAAATAAAAGAGGTAGCAGACATTTGGCCTCATATTACTACTTCTAATGTGAATTTTGACAAGTTGAGCAGACTCAAGGCTTTATTGTTTCAAAAACATGTGGCTCTTACGTCTGCACGCGAGACCTACGCACTTCAGGTGGCAAGGTCGTCAGCAGAGAGACAGTCCCTTCTAAGTACCAACTTTCCAAGACACTTTGGTAAACTCGAGGGATGGATATTTAATGCGTCCAGTACTACTGGAATCACAAAATTTCTTTAAGGCTGTTGGTTCTGGTTTCATTCACACCTTCTCCTCCATATTCAATTTAATGCTATCAACCATCCACTCAATATTCTCCAGCATTTTCGGGGGATTTCCAATAACTTTGGCTATAATAGTTGGTGTTTTGCTATTCCTATTTTTTATGCGCAATGGCTGTCCCGCCCGCAACAAGGAGGAATGAAAGCGCTCCCATCAGCACACTGTGTCGTGAACGCATGATGCAGTATTTTGGAGCAACACTCCTGGAGCAATTGGAGTGTGACTGGTCCCTGTCATTCAGACCGGTTTTACATTGTGTGCAGCCCGTGTTTCGGTGCCTTTGGTGCTCTTTCGAACATGCACTGGAAGTTTGTCTTTCTACGCAGCACTTGCTTTTATTGGACGCTGATCTGTTGATGTTCTTGCTGAGGGCTCATTACCAGACATGTGCGTTGAGGGTGCGTTTGCTACGGGAAGCTACTTATGAGTTGCCCTTCCTGGAGGATGTGGCTCTTAACTCATCAGTGGGCACACCACTGGATGCCGCCTTGGCTGAGGCTCAGCTTATGGAACACGACTGCTCCGTGGTCCTTCTCGGCGAAGCCTTTCCACCTTTAACACCTGCCGAAGTGGAATATTTCCTGTCCTCCAGTTTTCCGGAATCGATTGGAAATTCTAAAAATAACTTTGACTCTTGAAATTCGGTCCCTTTTATGTCACATGTTAACATTTTAAATTGTCCTTTTATACGCTCATGTGCCTTTTTAACTTGTCATTATTGAAATTTTTCTTTTACATGGATATCTTAGGTTGAGCTTTAGTGGCATTTTAGATGTGGTTAGGCTTTGAACAACCTTCAACCGACTAGGGGAGGATGTTGTGTAGCCATTTTAGTTATAGTTCCATGCACATTATTTTAACATACTAGGCCTGCCGCTTTGCACTTTAACCTAGATATATTTTATTCAGCTTTGCGTTATTTTTGTTACAATAGCCACTATTATGGTCTTGTTTTATTTCTCTCTATCTAACTGTTTTTGCCTATGCCAGCACTCTGTTCTCAAACAAGACATTCTTGCTCACTCTGCTTCTTCCAAGGCTGCAGCAAGATAGGTTGCTGGTGAACGTGGTATAAGTTTAGTCTCTGACATTCAAAGAAAATACACATCCTTACGTAGGGACAGTTTCTCAGAACATCAGCTGTTTTATTATAAAAACACTTCCTTGTCCTTTACACGTTAGAGGGAGATTCCAGCCAGAGAACCACGACTGTATGCTGATTGCTGAATGCTTTGCCACAGCTGCTAATGCAGACTTCAGGCCTTTGCTCAGGTATGGGGGATGATGTCTTCACAGGGGAACCTGAAGGGCAGAATTAGAGCTTAACACACTGTGCCCTATTGTAAGCCTAGGTAGGAATTAGTCTATTGACTGTCGTGACTTGTGACAATATGGCAACGTTATTTCTATGCTTTACTCTCCTTGTCACAATTTTAATCTTGTCATGCTGTATCGTCCTGGTTATTGTAGCCCACGCTTTGCTATCTAAGATGCAGTTGCTTCATTAAAAGCATTATTGAAACGTATACTGCCTCTGTTTGTCATTGTGTATCTGAGACTAATGCAACTGAGAGAAACGGATAACACCTGAGTAACCACGGCTTCCCTGAGAAACCAGTTATGTCATGCGCTCGGCTGCCCAATCATCCCTGCCCCTGGGTAGAGATGAGGCACTGCTAGTTAGCCGGAGCAAAACCCGGATTAGGGCAAAAGGTGTCACCTGTAGTGGGTCAGACTCAGTCTCCCCACACCGCAGGCGATTCTGCCGCTCGAAATCCAGTAGTCTAATTAGAATAATGAGAGCATACGCGACAGGTGGATGGCTATGGGGATGATGATTGGGATGGTGGTGACTAATCCAATGACAGCACAGGTTGAATTTGAGAGATTTCATAGACCAGATTGAGAATACTGATTTTGGTGAGTTCAGTGCTGTGGTTTTAACATTTTTTATGTGAAAAGGTCAAACAGTGCTTCTTGCAGAGTGTATGTGGATGAAATATCTGAGTGTATGAACTTCAACAGGAACATAGTGATGATTAGATTATGGATGAGGTGTTGATGAGGTAGGTGAAATATTTTCTGAATGATTTGCTAGGATAATACCCTTAGATTGAGTGGAAAGGTGGTGGTCTGACATGCTTAAAAGGATTATTGGCTAGCGAGGAGGTCCTTAAAGCTGATACTAGTGAGGCCCTAGGGGGTTCATGGCCAGATAACCTGCTAATCACCACAATGGAATGGAGATATGATGTAATTTCCAAACCTTATCATTTTCTAATGATCCAGGAAGTGCGCTGAAAATAGGTCTATGCCCAAGGCATCCAAAATCCAGAAGATGGCTCTCAGCACGGGACCCTGCATACACATGCAAAACAGTACCCTGCTTACACCTTAGAGAAAAACATAGCAACACCTCATGCAAAATTAGCACAACCTCCTACATATACACATACCAGACTCTCACACCACACAAACAGAGCACCGCATCCTGCACACAAACAGAACAGTAGCCCCAGCACACAAATAATGCAAAGTATCCTGAACAGAAGCAAAGCTCAGTACTTTACAAAGCACCGTATCTGCTATTTTAGACTAAAAGTCTAAGTTTACTCGTAGGAAAGTTAGACTTTTGGTCTAAGTTAAGACTTTTGGTCTAAACTTAGACCAAAAGTCCAACTTTACTATAAGTAAAGTTAGACTTTTGGTCTAAGTTTAGACCTTTGGTGTAAACTTAGACGAAAAGTCTAAACTTACACCAAAAGCCTATCATTACTACGAGTAAACTTAGACTTTAAGTCTAAACTTAGTCTTTTGGTGTAAACTTAGACATTCGGTCTAAGTTTACCTTTGTGAATCGGGCCCAATGTTTTTAAGATTTTTTTGTATACCTAGGGTACTCAACAATAAAGGGAATTCCCATGGATTTATCCTTAGGTATTTGTACTATCTGGATCCCTACTCTATCCAGCTATAATACTTTATCTAAGAACTCCCTCAGAAAATGGAGGTCGAGTCCACACTGGTAGTATCATCTTATCAGGTTAGGTCCGGAAGCCGAAGATGCAGCATGGCACATTACATATGTGAAGCTTCTTCATCCAGAACAATTGGATCAAGTTTCATAGCCTAGGGTAGCCAACAGGGAACACAAATTATTGTTCCATATCGTCACTGTGCCCTGTACCTTTGTATTTAGCTACTGAACAGGGGACATTAAGGCCAAGCACAATGAAGCCCTAAATATAAATCTAGCCCTTGATGTTATGGGTGAGGTTTGATTAAGTACAATAGAACATGAGGAGAAGGTTGGTAGTTGCATACTTACCTTAGTCAGATGGACACGAAATTTGTGAAGCAGGAATGAGCATAGATACCCACAAAAAGAGCAGGAAGATAATGGCAAAGGCAACAAAATGTACATTTCCTGCAGCGTCCATTTCATGTATCTATCTGCTGCCTCAATACACTGATTCGCCTACTGCCTCTATCATGTGTGGGACACAGGTATGAAAATAGTCAATGACTGGGAATAGGGTCCAAATACTGACTGGCATGCTGTCAATGTGTTCTTCTTTGGTGGTGGGTGAAAAAGCATGGCAAAGCCATAGTATCATTTTCGGCACTAAATGCAGCAATTACCCATGATTTCAGCTGGGGACACCTGGCAAAACTGGTGAGCAATCTGTCTTCTAATAAAGATTGAAGACATACTGCATATATAGTAAAATGACTACATGTTTAAGAACACAAACACTATGCAATCGAAAACCAACCTTAAGCTCGCCCTTTAAGGATTTCAGCCAACATGAAAAAACACAGATCTGAGGCTAACAATATTGGCGTTCAAAATTTAGTGAGGTTTCCTTTGACTAAACTGACTCACAACAAGTACCTCCTCCAATCGCATTTCACCTTGCATCTGTATGTGGGAGCCTTTTGTTATCTACCCATTTGTTGCATCCCACTCTCCACTCTATTGTTCACCAGCTAGGTTTCCCCAAGACGCAAAACCCTTATTGGAGCACAGTCTTCGGGGAACGTGTTTTGAAATGTCTGCGGCAGATTGGTTAAATGGGGACAAATACTTTAGCCATTAACTTCTTTATATTGCTATTAAGTTTCAAAATGTTTACGCAGTTTAACCCTGCTTCAGAATTCAGACTTTAGTCTCAAACATGTTCATGGACTGCTGCGGGGGCAACTGGCTCTCGTCTCGCGAGCAGAGCGTGGTGATATGAGCAAGGAAACTCAGACCTGGCAGCTTTAGAGCTGTGCTCGTCTGGAGGAGTTTATGAACATGAGACAGTCATAAATTCGCGGAATTAGCATTCACTTGGCACAAGAAAGTAAAAGCATTAATCAGTGTAAGTAACTATGGTTTTGAAATAATGGATGACGTTTTCCTCATCAACTGTAACTGATAGTCGCCTCCATATGCCAAGGTAGCACAGTAGCATATCCTTAACACTTGATACTGCGCTAGACAGCCGCAGAGATAGAAGCTAATGTTCCGTGACGTGTCTCAGGGATTGGATTGCTGTTTCCGATTCTCTTGCAACAGGGCCAAGAACATACTTGTAAATCCGAAGATTCAAGCATGCTGGCGCGCTTTAGACACTGTCGAGGTGCAGCCTGCCTGGGCATTTAGGAGGTGCCGGCAATTAGGAATGTACAGCACAGTATATAGCAGGGGTCTCCAACCTTTTTAGCAATAAAAGCTACTTATGTTCAACAAAAATCGTCCAGAGCCAATACTGTTATTAGTATTAACATAGTGAGCCCATTAGATAAGATTACATAAGTGGCCACCCCGGCCAACATTGGTAGCAGAGATGACCTCAGGGCATCAGGCAAGGATACCAACAGTGATATATGGAGAAGCTTTATTAATTTTGAATGCCCCCGCATGGCTGCTACATGACAGCCATAACTGCAGGGCCCTTAGCACCAAGATAATATTACTAATATGTCTGCAGACCTAGGGTGATTTATAGATTTTGGAAATTCGTCCATTTTTTCCCACCCACCCAGCTTATGAGTTCTGAAAATACACACGTGTACGACTGGAATACACGCTTTTTAAATTTGGTATGGATATATTAATTCAACAAAACAAAAGCTTTGGAAAACCCTTATCTATTGAAGACAGAAACGTCCAGCATAGTATGCATTCTAATGAAAGGAATGCCCCACATTGCGTGTGTGCTGAAGACGAGGTTCCCAAGAACTAAGGGCATGAAAGGTTAGCACCGCCTTCGCGTCATTTTTTTGACACAAAAGTGGCGCAAACTTACAATATATCACTATATTTTGTAAGTTTGCGCCGCTTTTACATAAAAAAATAACGCAAAGGCAGCGCTAACTTCATAAATAAGGCCCTCAATGTGAACTAGAAACAGAAATGCCCACCACCGTTCATGTGCTGGAGATAGGAATGCCTTTCATTGTTCATGTGCTGGCGATAGTAATGGCTGTGGGATGTGAGCTGGAGATAGCATAACTACAATAGGTGCATGGAGGTCCTGATTGAAGATTTTACTCCACTAAATAGCAAACCAAAAAGTCAAAAACTGTCTTTCCCCCGTTCTCAAAATACATTTATGGGAAAAGCAAATACTTAAAAAAAAATCAAGAAATCACCCTCTTCGGCCAATCGGGCAAAAGTTCACATCTTCAGAGTTAAATCCTCATAAATCATAGCTCTCCTGGACGCTTATAAGCATCAACCCAAACTTCTATTGCAAGTGGTTAAGCAGTCTAATAGCCAGACAGCCAATACCATGACCAAAGCATCTGAATCAAGTTGGGAAGACTTTGTAAATTTCTTTACTGTGAAAGTAAACCTATTGAATTATCACTTACACCAAGGTCCAACAACCAGATGACTTTAAACTAATCCGTAAAGCTTTCAACACTAAGAGGAGGATTTACCAAATATCATTAAAAAAGCAAAAACATCAAACCTCCGCTCTGGTACAATACCTAGTGTGATCAGCAAATACCTTGCCAAAAAACTATTACCTCAATGGACCCATATGGTGAAATTCTCACTTAAACATTGCATCTTCTATGACAGTCTGAAAACTGATCAATTCTCTCCACTTCTACAAAGACATCAGCTGATGCCCATGACCTGAACAACTACTGTTCTGTATCAATAACTATCTTTTTAAGGGAGGAGAAATGCAGTAGTCTTTCAAATTCTCTCTACATGCAGACAAAGAACCTCCTCAATACTTTTCAATCAGGATTTACCAGGGCTACATCAAACTGTTAAATCTTTGATCCGCATCCTCGACTCCGGCAACCACTGCATACTGCTGCTCTTATATCTCTCAGCTGTATTTGATACAGTCCATCAACACTCTATGCTCAACATCTTCAAAGAGCAGATGGGCATTGAAAGAATAGCCTAAACTGATTCACCTGTTATTTATTGACCTATTCTAAAATACTTAACATAAGGACCTCCTTATTGAGCAAAGTGAGCATACAACAAAGGGCTTCCCAGGGTGAGCTCCTTTCCCAAACTCCATTCAACATTGAACCATTTAGAAATAGGCGCAGTAATTTTTTTTTTTAATCTTCAGTATGCAGGTAAGACCCAGGTCTACCTGAATTCTTACTCAAATAATATTCTCCTACTTGCTGACAGCCTGGCAAAAGTTCAAAGTGGATGTCAAACCACCATCCTAAACGTAATCTAATTAAAACAGAATTGTTAATAATCTCACCAAATACATCCAGCTTCCCAGCTTTTCTCCACAAGAATGGATGGAATCCTTTTTTCCTCTAAATTGCAAATCAGCTATCATGGTGAACACCAAATCCCTGGATTTTATCCTTAGAAAAAGTTTAACCTCCAAAAGGAACCTCAGTTTATGGCCCAAAGTGCTCACATTCAAGTGAAGCTAATATGTGACCTCGGGTAGTTCATTCGAGACCAAGCCATAAAGTCTGTAGCCTGTGCATCAGTTCTTTAGAGACTAAACATTTGGGTTCCAAAAACTTCACCTCTTAGAGCAGTGCTTCACAAAGCAGCTTGCCGAGTTACACCATACAAGAAATGTCATCATATATCCTGGAGTACCACAATACTACCTAGGACAGGCCGCTGTACTAAAAAAATAAAAAATAAAAATGATTTTTGAAAAACACTCGGTATTGATAGGACGATAGGTACTAGCTTGGTGCTCCGTGAACTTTAAAAAATATATATAAAAAATATAAATACATTTCCATACCTATTACCATTTTAAGAAAGCCTACTACTTACCTATATCTAAGACCATAACCAAGAACACAGGCAAAGTGTAGTAACAACAATGTGGCTGCTTTTAGGTTGTAAAAACAGCCATTAGCCAATCACGTGCTGCCTTCTCATCAGCATGTACCACGATATACCTGAAGTTACAAAGGTATTCTGTGGCACAAAATATAACCAATGCCCATATATATCATTGTATTGCACTACCCTTGCGTCACACAGGGTCTTTCAAAGCAACACAAGGTCTCCATGCTTGGCCATGCGTTCCTTGGTAAGTCTGGAGAAACACAGCGCAGTGCAAATCGTTGCCATGTGTTACTCTGCACTCCAAATTGTACATTACTGCCAAATTTAATGTACATTCGTATGCCAATCAAATATATGGCACTACAATGTACGGTATTCCACTGTATTAGAAATGGGGTCTTTGGTTGGCAGTCAGGTTACCCCCTGTCCAAGCAAGGACCCTCACTCTAGTCAGGGTAAAGGAGAATCACCCTAAGTTAACCACTACACACCCCCTTGGTAGCTTGGCATGAGCAGGCAGGCTTAACTTCAGAAGCAATGTGTGAAGTATTTGTACCAACACACATAGTAATACAGTGAAAACACTACAAAAGGGATGCCAAACAAGTTTAGAAAAATAGGTAATATTTACCTAAATCAAACAAGACCAAAACAACAAAAATCCAACATACACAAGTCAAGATATAAATTTTAGAAAGAATAAGACCCCCTTAATCTTTACAAAACAGTAAAACAGTAAGAATGCTGTTGTTACACAAAGTGCCTGGTTAGTGCCAAAAATAAAGCTGCACAGGCGAGCGTTGCGTCGATTTCTCACTCGCAAGTGAGACCGTGTGTTGTTCATTCTCCGGTCGGGTCGGTGTGCGTCGTTTCTTCCCTTCCGCAAGAGAGCGATGCATCAATTCCCAGAAGGGCACCTGGGGTCCAGACAGGCTTTGCATTGATTTTTCACGCTCAGCGATGTTGTATTTGAAATCCGGTGCACGGTGTCAGGAAAGCGCACTGCATGCAGCACGAGTCATTAGCAGCCGCTAGCAGGTGTTGGACGTCATTTCTCCAGCCACGATACGTCAATCTCCCAGCTGCAATGCAGGTGGAGCGTCAATTTTAGTGGTGAGGCCAGTGGGGCATCATTTATCAGTCGCGTTGCGGATGGTGCATTGAAAATATCCCAGCACAGCAGTCTTTGCATGGATTTCTGTCCTTTTCCACCAGCTTCACCTTTCAAGGGCCAGAGACAGGTTACGGCACCAGTTGGCAGGGCAGGAGTCTCAGCTGAGAGTCCAGGTGCTGGCAGTGAGAAGTCTTTGATGTCCCTGAGACTTCAACAACAGGAGACAAGCTCAGTTCAAGCCCTTGGAGATTCTTCACCAGTGTGAAGTCACACAAAAGTCAGACTTTGTCCTTTCTCAGGCAGAAGCAGCTTCTGCAGGCCAACCCAGCAAAACACTGTCACAGGCGAAGGGGCAGTACTCCTCCTCCAGCTCTTCTTCTTGGCAGAGGTTCCTCTTAGCTCCAAAGGTAATCTGATTTTCAGGGGTTTTGGGTCCAATACTTATACCCCTTTCTGCCTTTGAAATAGGCCTACTTCAAAGAAAGGTCTCTGTTGTTTGCAAGATCCTGCCTTGCCCATGTCAGGCCCCAGACACACACCAGGGGGTTGGAGACTGCATTGTGTGAGGGCAGGCACAGCCCATTCAGGTGTAAGTGACCACTCCTCCCTTCCCCTCCAGCCCAGATGGGTCATCAGGATATGCAGGCTACACCCCAGCTCCCTTTGTGCCACAGTCTAGAGGATATTCACAAACAGACCAGCTGTCAAACTGACTCAGACAGGGAATCCACAAACAGGCAGAGTCACAGAATGGTTTAAGCAAGACAATGCCTACTTTCTAAAAGTGACATTTTCAAACTAACAATCTAAAAACCAACTTCACTAAAAGATATATTTTTTAATTCTGAGTCCAGATTTCTATCTGCTCCCAAAGGGAATCTGCACTTTGATAATATTTAAAGGCAGCGTCCATGTTAACCTATAAGAGAGGTAGGCCTTTCAACAGTGAAGACTGAATTTAGCAGTATTTCACTGTTAGGACATGTACCACACATCAGTACATGTCCCACCTTTAACATACACTGCACCCTGCCCATGGGTCTACCTAGGGCCTACCTTAGGGGTGCCTTACATGTAGAAAAAGGGAAGGTTTAGGCCTGGCAACTGGATACACTTGCCATGTCAAATTAGCAGTTCAAAACTGCACACACAGACACTGCAGTAGCAGGTCTGAGCTATGTTTACAGGGCTACTCATGTGGGTGGCACAACCAATGCTGCAAGCCCACTAGTAGCATTTGATTTACAGGCCCTGGGCACTTCTAGTGCACTTTAATAGGGACTTACTAGTAAATCAAATATGTCAATCATGGAAAGCCAATTACACATATAATTTACACAGGGAACGCTTACACTTTAGCACTGGTCAGCAGTGGTAAAGTGTCCAGAGCAAACAAAATAGCAAAAACACAGTCCAGCACACAGAAACAACATGGGAAGCAGAGGCAAAAAGTTAGGGGAGACCACGCCAAGGATGCCAAGTCTAACACACTGTATGCTAGTCCAGTGTGTTGTGAGGACCTTAAGGACCCAAGTTGGTTCCCCCTGTTTTTAGCTTCAAATAATATTTAATATTTTATGTGTTTTAGCTGCACTGCTTCTAGCAATGACACTTTACACACATTTCTTGATTGATATTGTTATAGGAATATGTAGTAGGAGTTGCTTGTTTAGTTAGCCTTTGCACTACATGTAATCAGTAGTTTCTGTTCAAGGCTAGGAACACTGTACATGATAGCCTAGGCCTTGTGTTGCCGGTTCAGAGGACAACTTCCAACATCTACACACAGCATTGCACCAGAGCAGTGCTTCCAACACAGTATGGCTTTATTATATAAACGGTGCACTGACCCGGGAGGGGCAGAGGGCACTCTAGCCACATCCATTCTGGGATGAATTCTGTGTTGAATATGCAGTTTTGCTGGCGCTGATCTACCATCTCCCAAGAGGATTACCATCTACACCCCAGGCCGACTCCTGGCACTGTATTCAAGTATGGGGGTGGTGCCAATCCCTTAGATCAGGCCAGGCAGAAGGGTACACCCCCTATGCTCTCAGAATAGTCTTAGGGTTAGGTAGCAACCTTTAGAACTTTTAGAACATGTAGAACTCCTAGAACACATTTACCATGGTCAGATTATTCCTTGTCTTCACCATGTTTGTCATGTTGGTTACTTTGTTTTGTTTTATCTGCCTAATTATTGCAGCTCATTCGCTTAATGTAAGTTTACGTTTGATTCAATAAATATATAGACAATTAATTTCATATAGCTTTGGTGTCTTTGCCTGGGCATGCATGAGTGATACAACAAAAGGGTCTGATCTCTTCTCATGACTTCCCTAAGGAGTCAGAATGTTGTGTTCAGGTTTCTCTAATCACCTTCCACCCAGGGAGGTTTGGGGGTTCAGGTGAGGCACTGTGAGCTAGACAGGATCTGGGCCAACAGTTTCCGATGGTGTGAACAGACTTAGGGCCTGATTTACACCCTGGCGGATAGGCATTTCTGTCAAAGATATCAGGTTATTCTGTCCACCGTATTTCAATGTCTACAGAATGTAATGGAATCATAATATGGTGGATGGGATATCCATCACATTTGTGACAGAGTAATCCTATCTACCAATATCTAAATCAGGCCCTTAGTCTTCCACATTCTGAAGTTCTGATGCGACCAATGTATTAATGTCAGGTACTTATTTAACGGGTCTTCTGGGTAGTTTCTTTTGTTTGCCCATGGTGCCCTATTCACCTTATATGGAGATGTCCGTGGTGATAGGGATCATATACTCCTCAGCAGTATAGGAATCACCTATATTTGTAGGTTGTTCAAGCTTTAACCTCTAAAAGGATACTCCAATTAGTATTTCCATCTCTGAATTCCATTCACCAAAATGGTGAATCCAGTGAATATTCTTGCCAACTGTAGACAAGCTCTAACACAACTTTTACTACAAAATGGGCTAGCTACTGGGGGTGTAGATGGTACGTTCTTGGTAGAGGCACACAATGCATAAAGAACTGAAGTATTTTACCCATGGGTCACCTTTCCTGCAGTTGATTCTATCATAAATACATTTCACTTATACAAAGTGGCCAACCTCCCTAGCCAATACAGAGAATATCAATACTTAGAAATAACTTTAACATATCAGTAACATCGAAATTGGTTCCAAGGTGTCCTACCACATGTTGTTGAACATGTCAGATTCTGTCCCCTCTGTAATGACAGGACCACATGGTCAGTTCTAGCTGCCTACACACCATATCCAAACATACAGAATTTAGCAGCAGGCGATTTATGCCTAACTATACAATAATCTGGTTAGGTTATACAGACTTATGATTTCTTATGTGAACCTTAAACACCACCGCAGCGAGGGCTGCTCCAGCTGTCCAACCACAATTGGCTTCGCCTGGGATTAACCCAGTCACTATTAATACTATTATGGGTAAAGTACCCACCAGACTGAAGGAAATTTCACTCTGGATTGCTCCAAAAACAAACAAGCTTAAATCAGTGTTTCCCCATACGGAACCCCCAAAACAAACATAGAATTCATACAATGTGCTTGCTACTTGGGATGGTATTATCTGTTGATAACTGTGCAACATGGGGTACAGTCTTTGCTGCATTAAATACCATACCCCATAGTACACCATTTCTTGCTGTTTTACCAGGTTTGTTGAAACAGATACAAAATAAATACAGGCTCCCCCTGCCCGGGACTTGGGGAGGAAGTTGATTGGCAATTTTGGCACAGTATCCTCACTTATTTTAGGAAACATAAATGGAGAAGCAGCAGGATTGGTGGCTCACCAAATTCTTGTGCAAGTTCATTTAATTGATCAGGAGTGCAAGTTACCAAACATTATTGCAGAAACCTTTACATCCATAGATCACAATAATTTAGGGACCAGAGCAAATAAGTCACAGCTTAAAGGTAATTCTGAAAAGAGTAATGCTAAGTAAACACAAGAGTCTTCTAAAAAAAGTTGGGACAAACAAAAATCAAATAAAGACAAAATAAAATCACGGGGAGAATCTCCACAGCCCTGGAGTTCTGAAAAACATTACAATTTAAGTAACTCTGATAACTTAAAACAGCCTGGCAGGTATCAGTATACTGATACGTGCCATTCTTGTTACTTTCAGGACTCATCCGACAAATGGTCTGAAATCTCAGGGCAGTTAGAGCGCAGACAAGAGGAGTATGTGAAACCAAAAAACAACTCACAACAGTCATCTGACATCATCGTCAAAAAGGAAGAGAAACTTCCTCAACAAAAAGCTTAATTTAAAAAAAGAAGGTTCCTGGAATTTGAGCAAAATAAGCCACACATACTGAGAACACTACTGCGGAACAGGACGTGGGCAGTGACTCTGATAGAGACAGCATGACAAAAGTCACAATAGTTTGCTAGAATCTTCAAGAGTTTTTTTATGTGAAAGCAACTAATGACTACTGAGAACTAGAAATCCCAGATAGGTGACTACTTAGCAGTATGAACCCCAGATAGGCAAGTTGCCCATCCAGGTAGAGTATACAAATTAAACATACAAGTTGAGAGAGACATAATGCGCACAATGAAAGTAATATTCTGAGAAAGACTGATACTTAGTTATGACATTCTCTAGGCTGAAAAGGATTGGCCACCAGAGTTTGTAACAACCCTCTCACAAGGAGAGGATGTGATTTTACCATATTTCTCAGTCCTCATTCCAGAGCAAGTAAAACAAGCCTAGGCCGTAGACTGGGCTCTTGCACAAACCCTTTGCACTATACTGCAACCATGTGGGCTGGGATGAGGATTTGCCTTATCATGTAATACCCATAAGATCCAGTTCAAAAGTGCAACCACAATGCCCAATAAAACATGAAGCAAAAACTCCAGTGAGAGAAAATCCTCTCACAATTCGAATACCAACTCGAGTACTATGGACTAACAGAATGATGGGCTTCTCCTATGAACAACCCCTTATTCCAGAGAGCCAAGTCGGATCACTAGTATAGAATAGTCTTACAGCCATTTAAATAGCCACAAATGTGAATTTGCAAAACAAAACTCACAGTACAGCATTAATGAATAATATTGTCAGAAAAACCAAGCCTGGAGATTTCCAACTGATTTTCCTGCTGAAACATGGCACCTGCAAGCAGGAATCTAACCACTTTTTCCATGCAAAGCTCCCAGCACTTTTTTGCTGGCTCCCCCAGGGGTACAAAAACAGTCCAGGGCTGTTCTCTGGTGTGTAACATCTTTATTGCATGATATTGATCCACAGGCATTGTCCTATGTGAGTTAGTAAATGAATGGTAGTGTGTTTGAGAAGAGTGCTCAACTATAACCACCAAATACCATAAAATAACTACAATCCCTGTTAGGATTCTTTAATTTTGACCGAACATCTATACCAGCTCATGCACAACACATAAAACCGCTGTATGATTTAATTCACCCAGATTTTTCCACCAAACATTGAGCACCAGAACATACATCAATACTCAGATCAACACAAACTGACATAATTGAAGCAAAACACTTACACACATGTAAACAAAACAAATTTGGTAATCCTGATAATACAGGCTACCATAGGCTTTACCTATGTCACATTCAATTAAAGTGACACAGTGCCAATTACATATAAATCACATTTTTATATTCCAATATTGAAATGTGTTTTGTGTACACTGAAACAATACTGACAGCACAGGGATCCACCTGTCAGATGGAGGCACCGGAACCTGGCCTTCAGGAGGCCAAAGGTCCTTTCAGTGATCCTTCTGGTTTGTCCATGTGCCTCATTATAATGTTCTTTTGCCCTTATCCTGGCATTCCTCACAGGGGTCAGCAGCCATGATAGGTTTGGGTAACCAGAGTCACCTGCAAATATTGAGTGACAACATTTAGCCACAAACTATCCTATATGGCATACACCATAGGCATACACCAACATATACTGGGTGGGAACCAGGGCTCACCTATTAGCCACACCCTGTGCCTCTGTAGTTGGGCCATCACATTTGGGATGCTGCTATACCTCAGGACAAAGGCATCATGCACCGACCCTGGACACTTAGCATTGACGTGGGAGATACACTGGTCCGCCAAGCACACCATCTGCTCATTCATAGAGTGGAAACTCTTACGATTCCTGAACACCTGCTCAATCTGGCAGGGAGGGAACAAATGCAATATGTGTTCCGTCAATATTGGGGATATGTCCCATTGCTTAAAACCCGGCCTTAACAGTGGCCAAATCCTCAACCTGGGAGAATGCAATGTAGATGCACATGTGTTCTATCAGGGCAGACAACACTCTTGTCAGCACTATTGAGAACATTGGCTGTGACATTCCTGCTGCCAAGTCCAATGTCAGTTGGAAAGAGCCAGTTGCCAGGAAATGGAGAACTGAGGATTGCACAAGAGGGGGGATCCCAGTGGGGTGACGGATAGCAGATATCAGGTCTGGCTCCAATTGGGCACACAGCTCTGTAATTGTGGTCCTGTCCAGTCTATAGGTGAGTATTATGTGCCTGTCCTCCAGTGTAGCCAAGTCTACCAGGAGTCTGTATATGGGGGTATGTCTCCATCTCCTATTCATCTGCAGCGGTAGATATCTAGGGGACAAAAGAGTGAGGAGGCTGTCACAAATTGAACAATGGAGCCACAACAGTAGTCCGCAATCTGTAAACATATAATGGGACAGTGCAATTTGTCAAGTATGTGCCTATTCATCCTGTGACACAGCATTATTCCATAGGCCCGCCCCCCCTGAAATGGCATCCGACTGTCCTGTGAGGAGGGACAGGTGGAAATGAGGTAATGCAGCTGACGTTGTGCGTCATGGCGGAAGGCGGTCATGAACCACCATGCCATTCCTCATTGGTTATTATTGGGCCCTATGGGGTACAGTGGCCAATGGTGATCTACGCCGGCGGTGACGGTATGCACTGTCGCAGACATGACCACCATTTTCTATCAGATTCCTCACTTGTTTCTTGACCTTCCATAGGAGAGGACCTACACTGCATGTGCTGCTGTGACCTGTGTCTGGAACCTACCATGGCCCGTGTGACGGAGGAAAGGGCCCCAGCCTTCACTTCGGAGGAGTTGGAGAGACTGGTGGATGGGGTCCTACCCCAGTATGGACTGCTGTATGGGCCTCCAGACCAACAGGTGAGTACACTGTGGGCACAATACATGTGGCATAAATGTATGGAGGTGTGTGTGAAGGCATCGTGTAAGGGGAGGGATGTCCTCTTGGCTAGGTACACGTTGAATGCTGGGCTATATGTGTGCCAATAGTGATGGAAACGGGTATGGTGGGTCATTCATGTTACTGACTGGACTGTTTGTCTAATGGTGTTCTTCTGTCTGTATTGCCTTTGCAGGTCACTGCCCATCAAAAGAAGGGTATATGGCATGCCATTGCCAAGGAGGTGCGTACCCTGGAGGTCTATGGCAGGCGGAGCAACCACTGTCGCAAACGGTGGGAGGACCTGAGATGTTGGGCATGGAAGACCGCGGAGGCCCAGCTGTGGATGGCCTCCCAACGAGGAAGGGGTGCCCGTCGGACCCTGACTCCCCTGATGGCCCACATACTGGTGGTGGCCTATCCAGAGCTGGATTGGCGCTTGAGGGCTTCACAGCAGCCACAAGGGGGTGAGTACAGTGGCCATCAATGAAGGAATGGGTGTGTGTCAGTGAGTGCCCCTAGGCCAGGCCAGACATATCAGTGTAGGTCCTTTGGTGGCTAAGGGTCTGAAGGGGAAATACTGCCTACCTAGCTTGTTAGCATCCACTACTGGTCAGGGCTGAGTGGGTCCCAGGTGTGCTCCAGTTGGCGGTGTGTGCTCCTCCTCATGCCTTGGTGGCTAGTAATATCACTAGTATTTCAATGCATAGTGTGTAGGCCTGTTCCCTGTGTGTGAGGTTGCTGTGTATGTCACTGGTGGTGTTGGTGCAGTCATAGACCCAGTGTATCCTTTGTTTCTCCCCCCCTTTCTTGCTTTGTCATCCTGTCCTTATGTGCATTAGCATCATATGGCAGAGGAGCAGAGGCATTGGCGATGGAGGGAGCTGCATCTCACAGGACCCAGGAGGCAGAGTCCACCGACGCTGAGGGCACCAGTGGGAGGGAAGGCAAGGGGAGCACCATGGCGGAGACTGCAGGAGACAATATAGACTCAGATACCTCCTCCAATGGGCACTCCCTGGTGGTGGCAGACACTTCTGTGACCACCCCAACTACAGTACAGAAGCCACCCCTGTACCAGCACAGCCCTCCCAGCAGCCCCTCAGCACGTTGCCCGTGTCCGCTCACCCAGGAGGGTGGGCATCTCCTTTGCCCTAGGCACCTCAGGCCCTGCCCCAGTTAGCCCTCCTGCCCTGAGTGAGGAGGCTATTGACCTCTTGAGATCCATCTGTGTAGGGCAGTCAACCATTGTGAATGCCATCCAGGGGCTGGCAGCCCAGATGCAGCTATCTAATGCATTCCTGAAGGGCATTCACAGTGGATTAGTGGCCCAACAGAGATCGATCCAGGCTCTGGCCTCCTCTCTGATGGCAGCCATTGTCCCTGTTTCTACCTTCCCACCTCCAACTTCCACTTCCCAGTCCCATTCTCCTCAACCCCAACCCATCCCAAGCACACAGCCAGATGAGCATGCACACAAGACAACACCCTTCATCTTACAAGCACTCACACAAACACCATTCAGTTGCAGACACAACAACATCCACTATTTCCACTGTCCCCCCCTTCCTCCTCCACCTCCTACCCAGTTATGTCCACACTCACACCTGCATGCACTACATCACCATCCACTACCAGCATCATCACCACACCAAACAGAACACACACCTCACTGGCAGACACCTCCACAACATCCATGCACACGTCCCCTGTGTCATCTCCCACAGTGTCTGTCCCCCCCCCAGAGTACACAAGCGCAAGCACTCAGACACGCAACAGCCATCCACCTCACAACAGCATACCACCCATGCACCTGTACCCAAATCCAGCAGACAAACACCTCCAACAACCTCTCCCTCATCCTCCACTCCCAGTACTTCTCCCTCTTCCCACTCCAATGTCCCTAAAAAGCTTTTCCTTTCCACTATTGACCTCTTCCCAACCCCGATCCTGCATGTATGGCCAGAGTATCAAGGGCCCAGCCAAGCACCACAGCCAAACAGTCCATGGGCCCAGTTTCAGCAGCACCTACTCGTGGTGGAAAGGATTGCTGGCCACAAATACTGAAGGGGAAGGAGCCTGCACTAGCCAGCAAGAAGGGGAAGGAGCCTGCACCAGCCAGCAAGCAGGGGAAGAAGCCTGCACCAGCCAGCAAGAAGAGAAGGAGCTTGCACCAGCCAGCAAGAAGGAAAAGGAGGCTGCACCATCAGCTGTCACAGAGCCCCCACCACCAGCCGTGGTTGTGCAGCCATCAGAGAATGCAGGGGCTGAGCAGGGGACTCCCACGACCACCACCACAGTGCAGCCATCGGAGGGTGCAGGGGCTGAGCAGGAGCCTCTTACAACCACCACCATAGTGCAGCCATCCGAGGGTGCAGGGGCTGAGCAGGAGCCTCCCACGACCACCACTACAGTGCAGCCATCGGAGGGTGCAGGGGCTGAGCAGGAGCCTCCCACAACCACCACCACAGTGCAGCCATTGGAGGGTGCAGGGGTTGAGCAGGAGCCTCCCACAACCACCACCACAGTGCAGCCGTCACCGCCGGCGGACGCCATATGATCCAGCCTCCATGGGCTGCTATGTGGCCTGCCACCACCAGAACCAGTGGGCAAGACACCCACTAGAGAGAATGTGGTCTTGCACTCCCCAGGACCAAGCAATGGGCATGTTTCCCCCTCCAGAACCAGTGGGCAAGTCACCCAATTGAGAGACTGTGGCCTTGCACTCTCCAGGACCAAGCACAGGGCATGTTGTCCGCTCCAGAACCAGTGGGCAAGTCACCCACTTGGGAGACTGTGGCCTTGCACTCCCCAGGACGAAGCAATGGGCATGTTGCCCCCTTCAGAACCAGTGGGCAAGACACCCACTTGAGAGACTGTGGCCTTGCACTCCCCAGGACCAAGCAATGGGCATGTTGCCCCCTCCAGAGCCAGTGGTCTTGTTTCCGCATCTGGCTGAGGTGCCCACCTTTTGCCAACTGATGCCCCTGCAGTGTTCTCTCCGTATTGGTGCAGTGGGGCCTTGGACTTTACCCTGTGGCCATGTGGCCTCTGTGAGCTGTGGACTGGGCAGTTTCCCTTCAACTTATTTTTTTTGATGTTGATCTTATTACAATCACTTTCATCAATTCCTGTTGTCCTTGCATTATTCAGCCAATTATTGGGGACAAATACTTTTCTTGTGCAGCTGGTAGTGTGTATGGCGTGAGTGTGTGGGGTGTGTGTTGTGCGTGTGTGTGCGTCTCTGTCGTTTTCCTCCCACCCAATTTTGTGTGCTAGGTGGCTGTACTCACCATCGTCACCTTCGCCAGCATTGGTGCTCGTGGTGGAGCATGACGTAGAAGATCATCGGAAAGACTTTATCACCAACAGCCAGGGTCATAATGAGGGCCTATGTGTTTGACCATGAACTACAATCTCAAGAATTTCTCCAGTTTGTTACCACATGTTGACTAACATTTTGCCTCTTGATCATTATAAATGCATTATATATACTGACGGTTCAGCTCAGCCTGCCATAGGCACCAAAAATCAATACTTGGCGCCTTGCAGAACCCTTTATGGAGTAATGAGGAATGGACAGTACCACCCTTAGCAAACTTTCACATAGTGCCTTGGGGATTGCACTGTGCAACTGACTAAACTAAAAGCTTTGATTCTGGCACTGGAGCATATGGATCCTGAATTCCCACTTAGAGTGTGTGATTCATATTACTGTGTCCAGTCTTTTAATGAAAAATAACATTCTCTATTTCCCAATTTGATCCTCTGCACTGCCCTTAAAAAGTGCTACAACTAGTAAAGTGGCTGGAGGTTCCTTCATTCACATCAACCTCTCCATCACTACTTGAAGGGTTACTTCAGAGGCGGAGATTGAATGAGCATAGGTTCTGAGATCCCTGAAATCTATTAGTCTTATCCCTTATAATCAGATGGTTGTATCTTTTTGTAAAGGTAATGACTCTACCATCACGATAATCCACTTAATCTCTCCTCAACTTCCTGGCCTGTCTCTGTTTACTACCATCCTGGTGTTTGCTAAGTATGTCATTTAGGGTCTTGAAGTTATTTTTAGTTGGTTCTGGGAGATTTAAATCCTTAATTTCTGTTTCCCGGGTTTGAACATCTGTCAGTAATTTGATTACCTTTGAATGGTGTATTCAAATACATCATACTTGCTGCAGATTTTTGCTCCAGACTTCATTGGATGTGGCCACAATGATTAGCTGACTATCGGACTGATTTGCAAGTCTTCTTCGTCTGGACATATGCAGTAGTTGCATTCCACTTGAACCTGGAACCATTGCCTCTAAGGCTTAAAGGATACCATGGGAACCATTGGTGTAGCAGTGCATTATTCTTCTCCTTATCATCCCCAGGGAAATTCAATAGTGGAAAGGAAAGATCAAGACATAAAGCAATCTTTAACAGCTAGAGTATTAGGCTCAGGTTGCAGTTGGATCCACCACCTTTATGGAGTCCAGAGAGAATTAAATATTCTGCCTAGAAGATCTTTGTTTGGCCTTACTCCATTTGAAGTCCTGTTTGGCACCCAAAAGTATGTCCCAGATCTTGATGGTGCTGACACAATTGAGGCAGAAACACCTTTTTAGATAAATTAATGTCTCACTGTTTTACAGAAACTCCACAACTTCCGAGATTAGAATTCCACTTTGTTTGCTGCCAAAGCAGAAGTGGGGGACCAACCAGAATCTACCAGCTGGATTCAAAAAGTTGAGGATCTAGTTCGAGAAAAAATTAGGGTGAAGAAAGAATTTGTCCCATCATACCGTGCACCAGCGCCAGGCGTTGGTCATCAAGGTACCAGAACTGTGATCTTGCCACCGCTTGCTAGTTGTAAAGACAACTGCTTTGTCTCCATTGATCAAGTAAAGCTTCCTCCTGTGGGCAATCCTGCACAGTAGGCCTTGAGGACTCTTGGATAGTTACCTAGCCCCTCCCTCTACCACACAGAAAATACCCCTTCAAGCATTGAACAATACTAACATTGTTTCCCCTAGGTTGGGGAGGGTGGAGAATGAAGTTCTGGTTATTCCAATTACCGCTACAAATACAGAAAACATGCCACACGTAAGTCTACAGTTTTCTAATACTTCTCAAAGCAACAGGGTTGTTTATGGTGAACCAACTTTAGATGTGTCTACCAGTTCTCTTTCACCTGCTGTGACTCCTGTTTTTACACAGACTGCTTTGACAACTTTTTTTTAGAATCTAGTGACACTTCTCTTCATGGTAAATGTAAGCTTTTTCTCTGGCTTAAACAAACTTAACTGATCTGTCCATGGCCCCATTTGTGGATTATACTTGCCTTGCTTGCTCTCTTCTTGTGGATTGGATTTGTGACAGTATTCTTTTTGCTTATAAATGGGCATTATCTTCCTGAACACTATGCTGTTAAACTGGTAGATGAGGTATTGAAGCCTGATTTGTCTTCCCACAAAGTCCAAAGAAACCTGTCCCTGGTGAATATTTCAGCTGTTCCAGTTCCTGATGGGATTGTTTGTGATAAGGTTCCATATGATATTTTTGGTCCTTCAGAGACTATTCAAATTCCATATGTTTTTACGATTGCTCTGGATGATGTGATCAACCAGGTGTTGTGTCTGATAATTTGGATGCTAAACTGTTTTTTTAATGGTTTCTGAACTTTATTATACTGTATTTGAAAGTGAAGATATGTACAAAATCACAGTGATTTTTTTTTACCATCATTATGCACACCATTATTTACATAGAGCTGGTGCTCCAAATGCCCTTTTGAATTACACACAATGGGAACATTGTCCCACTCCACCATTACTGAGTTCCAAAACATATTTAAACAAATTCCATATTTTCTGGGTGTGATACTTCAGATCCAGTATCCTATTATCTCAAATTGCTGTCAACAAAACCAAGGAAAAATATGCTGGCCGCTACTATATTAATTTATTCAAATTCATTAATTTCCCGACTAGCCATTAAAGGCTTTGAATATTGGAAAGAAACAATTGATTTAACATTAGTTTGGGGAACAAAAGATTGGCAAGTGCAGGGCACAGATACCTTACTTAAAGCGTGTCTGATTCCTTTACAGTTGATTTTTCAGTTCAGCAGACTACTTGCCAACAGTCTATCAAAAATTATTTAAGGAAATGAATGTGCCCAGCATCCCTTCAATTGCATGATTCAATATTTGTCAAAGCTCTGTAAATTACACAGAGGATCACCTCAATGGTCTGGTCTAGAATGGTACATTTAGTTTAACACATTCAGGTCCCACTGGGTGGTTATTGTGGCTAGTGGACACAAGTGGTTGTCATGCTCATTTTATAAACTCCTCACAGTATTTTAAAGCAAGCAGACCAGACAGAGGTGTAGAAGACACAAAATTTCTCGAGGGGCGGAGAGAGCATTGGGGACCTTCCTTTGACCCTGTACAAATCACCCTTTGACTGAGAACTGCAAGCTCCCCACATACAATTGCATAGTTCCGAAGTGAAACATTGGGAAAGGCAGCCTGTAGTCACAGTTTGCAATTATGCTTTATTGTTATTTATATTCACAAAGTAATTAGACCAAATGTGAAAAAATATGTTGATGGACCTTAGATTTTCTGGATGTACAAGTTGCTCACTACCTGGTTTCAGAAAGGGTATGCTATTTGCAATGTGACATATATATTAATGAGTCACATCACAAATTATCCACTGACATGGGCTCACTAAATGATCTGCCTAATGAATATTAATAAAGCGGGGCACAAATTGCCATCCTCTGTGAATGAAGCAATGGGACCTGCAAAGGACAGCAAATCTCCACCTCTGAATGCATATTTCCAATTGAGAAATTTGTGATAATGGTTATGATGGGGGTTGCAGTGTGTGGTAAGATCAACGCACTACAAGTAATGTTACTTTACTAATGATGTAAATTTGAAAGATAAAGGCTAAATAGCAGGTACTCAGACAACTGGAACTTTCTGAGTGGGTTGCCTCTTATGTCATGGGGGTGTTAGAGGGTGTCCTCTGTCATTTTCATCTCACTAACACTGAAATCGCACACTCAAGCCTTTCCAGGGGCTACACAAATGGGAAGAAAGCACCCTGTACTCGAATCACTCTTTCAGTGAAAAACTTGTAATAAAACTGGCAAATATGCCTCTGAAGAGGAAGATTCAAGCTAAAATATTGAGCATTCAGTTGAAATGATGAGTAAAGGGGTGGGGGATTAGCTCAAGACCATCATGCTTATTTATTCTCAAGTGACTATGGTGAGTTTCATATAAATGGTGAAGTCATCTATGGGGCATAATTGTTACTACCAAGAAAAGGAGTGACCTGGTTCGGAAGCGCTGATAGTGACAATCACTTTTTCAAAGCATATGTATGGTTGGTGTGTTTGGATTTATGTTAAGAAGCTCAGAGGAAAATACACTCTTTCTGTGATAATGCAGAAAATATTGAGATGGAGGGTGGGGAAGGTTTGCTGGTGCCCTGGCCCCTTTGAGGAACTATTTTCCAAATGCTTACAGAATTTAGTGATGTGTATTTTGGTTGCCTGCAAAAGCCTGACTGAAGATGCTCTTTATGTGTTAACATGAAAGACACTGAGACGTGGAGGAGTTAGGGATTTGCTATGTCCTTATGAAACATAAGTTTCCATACTTAATGGAATACTGCATTATAGATACAACCAAATGCCTTGTTGTCTGTGGCACTTCACAACTTCATGTATTTAACCACTTCTTTGTGGAACTGTGCATACTGCATTTAGGCTGGTGTTTTGTGTCTGGTGTGCAGAATCATGTTGATCTGGTTCACTATGAGCAGGGTCACAAGAATTATGTGATGGGTAGGACCAAATTATTCAGCAGGATTGACTAATTATGTGCAAAAAAGGCAAATTATGTGACTTAATGTGACATATTTTGTGAGGGAAACGTCCTAAACAACGCGTTGTGACAACGCAGACATTTACCACACAAGTGTAACAGCGCTTGCTGGAACAACAACTGCCTTTTTCTGTGCCTTAACCACACATGTGCCAAACTACGTATATGCACGATTAAGGTACAAAAAAGGCAGGATTGGGGGTAGTTTTTAGGGGTGGGGGTGGATTAAGGGTTTGGGGTGGGTGAGGGTGTCGGGCTATATTTTTTAGGGGCGAGTTAGGGAGTTTGGGTATTTTTGTCAGGCGTTTAGGGTGGGAGGCAAGGTAGTTTATTTTTTAGGGGTGGGGGAAGGTTTAAGGAAGGGTGGGAGGAGGGAGGAGAGAAGAGGAGGAAGGATCGGGAGAGGATGCAGTGTGGTAAGTGGGTTTGGGGCAGGGTTGGTGTGTAATTTTTAGTGATTGGTTGGATTTAGGGCTTAGGGTGTGTGGTGGGGTCAGGGTAGTTTAGTTTTTAGGGGTGAGAGAAGGTTTTAGGGCTCAGGGCGGGTGGAGGGTGTCTGGGCAGTTTACTTATTAGGGGTGGGGGTAGTTTTGGGCCTCAGGGCGGGTGTGGGGTTGTATGACGGGAACCAAAGCATGCCGTTTCCACATATGCCTTTACTAAGCATGCTTTTACAATGAAATTCATTGTAAAGGCATGCATAGTAAAGGCATGCATTGAAAAGACGTTGTTAAGGCATGCGTGGTTCCAGCATGCGTGGTTCTGTCATACAAGCAATTTGTGAATGTATTTCTTCATAATTTTGCTAATTTTACACCTGTTAACATTGTTTGGTAATAGGTTATGCCACATTATAACTAGCTGAACATTTGAAAATAGTAATAAGCAACTGAAAAATGACTGGTCAGCTTTTGCATGAGGCTTTCCGTTGCATAGCAACACAGGTTGCAGTGTTTTTTTAACTTTTGATCTGTTTGAGCTAGAAACACTGTGTTTGTTTGGTTAAAATCTGCAGATTATGCAGCAGGTGATGGATTATGTGTGAAATGCTACAAATCGATAAATATGTAGAAAACATCCCAAAATTGCATTATTCCAGTGGCAGTGACTATGAGTAAATATCACATGTATGTAAACATGCAACTTTTGAGGAATGTGAAGACAGAGAGAATTGTATTTGCCTTTTAACCAGCTTTACAGTAACATGCATTTTTTGAGGGGAAGTTGGGATAAAAAAAACACTGAGAAATGCCAATTATGTAGTTTCAGTAATGCAATTTTCTCACTTTTGACAAATTCAGGCTATATAGGGCTCAACTGGGTGAGACAATGCACCTTTAATGCATTTTTGCTTGAAAACAGAAAAGGCCTGCGTGGCATGGACAAGAAGGGGCAATCGTTGTTGATGCCAACATTCAAACTAGAGACAAATGATGGGCCAGAGCTGAGGAAGATATAATGAAATGCCATTATCTACACATTTCTAAACCTTCCAATGCCTTAATAGCTGTGGCAGCTTTATTTTTTATGCCTCCACTTTTATGTGTGTGAATTTTAGAGATTGACAAATTGACCAGATGGGCGAGTTTGAGATCTCTAGGAACCAAAGGTGTATGTGTACTTGCCTTGAAAATCAGCAGAGACCAGAACAGTTTAAGACCTGATTTAGAGTTTGGCAGAGGGGTTAGTCCATCACAAACTTGGCGGAGTAACCCCTCGGCTTCCCTGTTTCAACTAACGGTCTGATCCTAAACAAACACTGAATTTCAAAAAGCTTCCTTTTTATCTTATTTTGAGGTTGAAGCCTGGCTTGGGCAGTCTCTGTTCCCTCTCTTTCAAATTTTTCACGTTTTCTTCAGGATGCATATTCTAGGCAGCAGGTATGGTAAGACAGAGGAGGAACATAATACACAAAGTCAGGTCTCTTGTCCTCTCTGCCTTTGTCCTGACAGGTGCAAACAACAGGCGGCTGTACACAGGACAGTTTGTGGTGGCAAGGTCAGGTAATTGTTGGAGGGTTAGAGCACACAGAAAGGGCAGAGGGAGGTGACATCACCTTCATTCATTGACCATTATATTAGTAACAGATACCTGGAGTCAGATCAGCAGGTCGAGTGCAGGGCCATTATAGGTAGCGCATTCCTGAGCTAAAGGCAGTGTGAATCATGGTGATGAGAGGGAAAATGTATTTGTTCCCCTGCCCATGTCCCCGTATCCCCTCCAAACTCTGGCAGGGATAAATCCCCTGTATCCCTCACACTTCCGAAGCCCATGAGGCCGGATCCGTATTATATTGAGACACAACTCACATAGGTTGTCACTCCTTACAGCATAGGGAAGTTATGCCAGCAATGATTATGATATCCTACTTTTTCAGCTGTCAAAGAACACCTCTCCCTCTTCTCTGGTGACATGGATTTGCAAGATTCCCTAGGTCATCATGCTCCAAAGGATTCTTGTATGCCACCTACAATGAAATTTGGAAGCTTTCTCAAATAGATGCTGCTGTTCATTTCATTAAGGCAACTAGATCAGGCTAATTTAGAGAAAGCATTGGCAGTTGTTGATAATTAAATGAATACATTGTCCACTCGTAGTCACACACTAAACAACATTTTGTCTTCTGCAGTTGACATCATACAAAAAAACATGTCTCAGAGTCAGCTTAGATCTATAATTCAGTTGACTTGGGCATTCTAAGATCTAAAATTGAACTGCATGCCCAGGAAGTAAATAAACTCAAAATAGTTGTTTTTGCCTTTTAATTTAACACACAAACAAAAGATAATGGCAACGAAGGATGCAACATAGAAAAGTTATAAAAGTTGCCTTTCTCAGTGGCCAAAACACAGTCAGCAGTATGGCTAATACATGGAGTTATCTCTCAGCCAATTTCCACGTTTCAATTTACATCATGTTTGAACATTTTCAGATAGGCAGATTTGAGCCTTTACGGGTGAGATTTATACATGGTGTGGTAAATACATTTCGATTACAAATGTATGAGCTGCAAAAAAGGAAGTCTTTCTCAGTGGAAATGACTGTGAAACTTCTGTAAGTCACTCAAATATTTGTAAATAGGTGTCTTTGCAAGGCGTATGTAAAGCGTCCGTGGCAAATCTGGCATGTTACTTGAAGGGATTTCCCGTCTTCATGATTCGTCCAGTATTTCAGTTGGTTTAGAAAGGAAGTTACTGGATGCTAAGTGATCAAGGCTGTTGTGGTAGGAGATCACCGTATGTGGTTTCTGTTTCTCAAATTGTGACCTGCTGTGGTAAAGTACTGTTTCCTCCCACGCATAATATTAGGGTAGCAAGTTTGTGGCCTTCCATTCCTACCTTTAATGTTAACTTCGATAAGTTGAACAGGCTGAAAGCACTATTGTTTCAAAAACTTGTGGCGCTAACATCTGCCAGTGGAACCTTCCAATTACAGAGGCAAGGTCATCTTCTGAAATTCAGTGGCTTTTAAACTCCAACTTTCCAGGACACACCTGTTAACTTGTGAGTCACATATTTAGTGCTTCCAACATTGCGGGTGTTGTACATTTTTGAAGGCAACTGGGTCTGATTTTGTCAGCACCTTCCTGACTGCTTTCAGAGTGATTCCATCATTTTTTATTCTCCTTCTATTCAAGTGTATTTCGGGACACACAGCTTGTATTGTAAATAATTGGTGTTTTTTTACTCCTCTTTGCTCTACAATGAATGCTCCATTTCACAGCCAAATGGCGATGGACCTACCGCACGTCCAGCTGTGTTGTGAAAGCAAGATACTGTACTTTTACATGCCTTTGTTAAAAGTATTAAATGACAACTGGTCTTTGTCTTTCCGGCCAGTGTAGTCCTACTGCATACAGCCCGTGTTCAGCTGTCTTTGGTGCCCTTTCAAGTGTGCATTGGATGTGTGTCTTGCAATGCAATTGGTACTATCTAGGGACATGAATCTGATAATGTTCCTGTTGAGGGCTCATTTACGGAGTTGTTCTATGAGACTATGATTTCTTCAGCATGTCCATCAATGAGCCACCTTTCATGAATTTGGATGCTACAGCTCCAGGAATTCCCTCATTTTGGCTCACCTACTGCATGATTTGCACAGGATGGTGCTTCCTCGGCGGAGACTGAGACTCTTAATCATGTTTCTTCCTTTGACAGACTCACCAAGGCTCTGTGGGTTCTATCATCTGCCGATACCTGGATTCCATTCTGGATTCCCTTACCAGTGACATCATGGACGGCTCCACTGACTTTTGGATTTGGCCCTTGTTCTCCAAATCCACATATTTTATTTGGGTCATTTTTATGGCTTGTTTACTCTGCTTGTTGACGTGAACATTTTAGTGTTTTACTTCCTTAGAATCTGTCTTTATTCTTGGCATGGGGAGGGTGTCACAAGGACCTTTTGGACCCGAGTTGGCTCTCCCTGCTTTTAGCTTCATTTTATATTTCATATTTTATGTGTTTTAGCTGCTCAGCTTTTAGCAATTACATTTTACATGCACTTCTTGCATTATATTCTTCTAGAAATATATGGTACGAGTTGCTTGTTTAGTTAGCCTTTGTGCAACATGTCATCAGTTCTTTCTATTCAAGGCTAGGAACACTGTACACTATATCCTAGGTCTTGTGTTGTATTTTCAGGAGACAGCTTTCAACATGTACACACAGCATTGCAGCAGAAGTCCACAACCGCCCTGGACGAATACTATGTTTAACATGCAGTTCTGCTGATGGTAATCTACCAGCTCCTGAGAGGATTGCATCCACACCTCAGGCCAACTCCTGACACTGTATTCAGGTATAGGGCTGGGGCTAATCCTTTAGACCAGGACAGGCTCTCAGCACAGTTTTAGAGTTGGGTAGGAACCTTTAGAACCTCAGGAACCTGTACAACTCGTAGAATGCATTTACCATGGTTAGATTATGTTTGTCATGCTGGTTACTTTGCTTTGTTTCATCTGGTTAATTATCGCAGCTCATTCGCTTTATGCAAGATTACATTCATTTCAATAAATCTATTAAAAACTCAGTTTGTATATCTTTGGTGTCTTTGCCTCGCCATGCATGAGTAATACAACAAAAGTGTGCGATCTGTTTCCACAACTTCCCTGAGCAGTCAGAGGGTCATGGTCAGGGTTCCATAATCACCTTCCATCCCAGGAGGTTTGAAGGTTCAGCTGAGGCACTGTGAGCTGGCCAGGGATTGAGCCAGCAGTTTCTGATGGTGTGGACAGACCAAGGGGCATATTTATAAGGCCCCTGTGGCACAATAATGTCCCTGGGGCATCACTTTTGTGATGTTTGTGATGCTCTCACAGCGCAGTGTGCCCCCACATATTTACAAGACCGCATAAAGTCACCTTGCATTGCTTTTCATGGCCTTGTAAATATGGCCCACTTTCACGCTTAACTCTGCGTGAAAGGGGAGTTCCATGGGTGCTGCTGTGGGTGTTCCCATGCAACACCCTGGAATCTGAACATGGAAATGTTGCAGATTCCTACATCACCCCAGAGATGACGTAAAAGTGACGCAACAAGGAGAAATAACTTTTTTCTCCTCATTATTTGCTCATTCCATGTGTAATGCAGCACACACAGAAGAAGGGAAATGCCATTAATGATTGTTTATGTGCAAGAAGGTGTACTATCCTGCACATAAACAATCCTCCCTGCAATGCAGACACCCTTGCACCATGGTGCAAGGGTGCATGCATTGGCACTAGGCAGCCAATTGTGTGCCAGTGCAGAGGAAAGTACAGGGATGTGTTGTATTGCTGTAAATACGATGAATCCCTGCACTTTCCTAATGGCGCGGTGCAGCAAGCTGACTTGAGGTGCCACGCTGCATCATTTTCTTGTAACTATGGGGCTTCGTCTTCTACATTCTGACGTCCTGTCATCCTAAATACGCAATCCTATTATATTAGAAGGAACCGTATAACAAGTGTACAGTACAACACTCTATGCAACTCCAGTATATGCCACTCCACTGTACACCACTCCAGTGTAGTTAGTCTACTTTACAGCACTCCACTGTACGCTAATCCACTTTATGCTACTCAACTGTATGCCCTCTAGTCTACCCCACTCCACTGTATGCCATTTCACTGTATGGTCTTCCCTTGTATGCTATTTCACTCTATGTCACTCCCCTCTTCGTCACTTGACTGTACGCTATTCCACTGCATGCCACTCCACTGTACTTCACTCTACCGTACTTTATTCCACTCTACACCACTCTGCTCCACACCACTTCACCAAACACTACTCCAGTCTACATCACTCTGCTGTATGCCACTCCACTGCATGGTACTCCACTGTACACTATTTCACTCTGGACCAGTCCACTCTATGCTGTTCCACTTGTATCTTTCTCCTCCGTTGTTACTCTCCTGTACACCACTCCACTATACACCCTTATAGTCTACAGCACTCCTGTCTACGCCATTCCATTGTATGATACTCCACTGTACATCACCCCACTCTACACCATTCCACTTTATGCCTCGCCACTGTATGCTATTCCACTCTACACAACTCCATTCTATGCCACTCCACTCTATGAAACACCATTCTATGCTACTCCACTATACCCCATTCCACTTTATGAAATTCCACTCTATGCAATTCAACTGTATGCCACTTTGTTTTGAGCCACTCCATTCAATGCCATTCCACTCTACCCCATTGTACTATACGCTACTCCAGTCTACACTACTCTAATCTATGCCCGCCCACTGTATGCTACTCTTCTCTACACTATTCCACTCTACGCCATTCCACATTATACCACTCTAATCTACGAAACTCCACTCTACATGTCTACTGTAGGACCCTCCAGTGTACACTAATCTACTGTATGCCAATCCACTCTCTGCTATTCCACTTTACACAACACCACTCTATGCTATTTCACAGTATGCCACTCAACTGTATGCCTCTCCACTGTACGCCACTCCACATAATGCTACTTCAGGCTGTGCCACTCCACTGTATGCCGCTTCATTGTATGGTACTCCAGTGTATGCTTTTTAACTCTACACCACTCCACTGCACTCTATGCTATTCCACAGTATGCCACACCACTCTACTCTATTCCACTCTACACTGTTCTACTACATGCCACTCCACTGTATGTTAATCCACTCTATGTCACTCCACTGCACTCTACTCTATGCCACCCACTCTAAGCTATTCTACAGCATGCCACTCCACTGTACATTACTCCACTCGACGCCACTCCAAGCCACTCCACTGTATGCTAGTCCCCTCTGCACCACTCCACTCTATTCCCCTCTACTCTATGCTGCTCCACTTTATGACACTCCATTCTACACTACTACACTGTACACCACACCACTCTACGCCACTCCACTCTATGTTATTCCACTGTATGCCACTCACCTCACTGCCACTCCACTCTGCTATTCCACTGTACACAACACCACTCTACGCCACTCCACTGTATATTACTCCACTCTGCCCTACTCCAATGTACACTACTCCAGTACCCACTCCCCTATAATCTATGCTACCACACTCAATGGTATTCCACTCTTATCAACACTCTACTCTACTCTATGAGACTTTCCAACACTCCCCTATAATCCATGCTATAACACTCGATGCTATTCCACTCTATGCTACTCCACTATACACATCTCCACTCTACACTATTCCAATGTATGTCACGCCATTCTAAGCCACTCCACTATATGACAGTTCATTGTACACTACTTTACTCTATGCCAATCCACTGTTCACTGTTCCACTGTATGCAACTCCACTCTTTGCCCCTTCACTTTTTGCTATTCCACTCTATACCACCCAGTCTATGCTATTCTAGTCTACACCACTCCACTGTACACCACACCACTGTATAATACTCCACTCTAAGCTATTCCACTCTACCCCACTCCACAGTATGCCACTCTACTCTATGCCATTCCACTGTATGCCACTCAACTCTACGCCACTCCACTGTATGCCATTCTACTGTATACTACTCAACTCTATGCCAACCACTCTACACTATTCCACTGTACGCGGCTCCACTCGATGCTATTTCACTGTATGCCACTCCACTGTATGCTACTCCATTCTAAGCTGGTCCACGGTACTCCACTCTATACAACTTCACTATACGTTATTCCACTGTATGCCACTCCACTGCACGCTACTCCATTGTAAGCTGGTCCACTGTACTCCACTCTATACAACTTCACTCTACGTTATTCCACTGTATGCCACTTCACTGTACACCACTCCATTGTACACCAATCCACTCTATGCTATTCCACAGTGTGCAGGTCCAATCATCACCACTCCACTCTCCTATTCCACTCTACCGCACTCCAATCTATGCTACTCCTGTCTACACCACTCCACTCTATGCCACTCCACTCTATGCTACTCCACTCTATGCTATTCCACACTATGCCACTGCATTGCATGCCACTCCACTCTATGGTATTCCTTTTTATGTCACTCCACTCTATGCCATTTCACTGTATGCCACTCCACTGCATGCTACTCCACTCTACTAAACTCCATTCCACACTACTCCACTCTACTCCACTCTACACTACGCTACTCCACTTAACAATACTCTACATCCCTCCAATCCATACAATACTTAACTCTACAACACTCTACTGTACAACACTGTACACCAGTCAATCCAAGTGTGCATCACTCTAGTTTACTCTATGCAACTGTACAACACTCCACTCTACAGCACTCTATGAAACTCTCTCCATACAGCTCCACCCTGCTTTACTGCACTGTACTCTATGACATACTACTCCACCCTACTCTGCTCTACTACACTATTCCAGTCTACAACACTCCACTCTCGCTACTTTATGCAACTCATCACTATGAAATTATGAAACTCCACTCTGCCACACTCAATCACATTCTAGGCTGCTCCACGCCATTCCACTGTAAAACACTTCAATCCACTCAATGGCACTCCTCTCTACTCCGCTCTATGACACTTTCTAACACATTATGAGATGCCAGTCCACTCCACAGTATGGTCATAGCGCTCTATTCTATGATACTTTACTCCAATGTATGACATGCCTGGCCACTCTTTTCCACTCCACAGCACTCTAAAATATAACATTCCACTTCATGAGGCATTTCTTCACTCTATCCTACGGGGCTCCATTCAACTCCCCCACCCTATATAATTCCACTCTACAAAACTCTTCTACACTCTCTGCCACTCTACAACACTCTAATACACTCTATCCCCATACTCTCTTCTGTTCAACTCTGTACTCTTCCCTATGTCCATATACTCCAATGTACAATACTCTACTCCACTCTATGAGATGAAACTTTCCAACACTATACAACCCAGCACTCCACTCTACTGTATGAGACACCCTTCCAATTTATGACACTTCAATCAACTCTACACTATACCACTTCACTCTACCCCACTCTACTGTATGACATGTAGATCCACTCTATTGTACTTTACTCCACACTACAATAAGACTCTCAACTTGATTCCACTCCAGTCTACTCCACTGTACAACACTTTTACTTACTCTATGCAACTGTACAACAATTTACTCTACACTGCTTTACTGCACAACACCCTACTGCAATCTATGCAACTCTGCTCTACAAGACTACTACACTCTATGCCACTTTATGACACTCTGATCCACTATATGCCCATCCACTCTACACCACTGCACTACACTGTATGACACTCATGGACACACCACTCCACTCCTTTCTACCACACAACACTTTACCTCACTGCACTACCTCAATCCACTCTAAACCACTCCACTGTATGGCACCCTACTGTACTTTATGCAACTCAATTCTGTAAGACTCTACTACACTCTATGCCACTCTATGCCACTCCACTTCACTCAATGCTATTCTACCCGATGCCACTCAGTGCACACAACTCCACTCTATACCACTCCTCTCTATGCTGTTCCACTCTACCTCACTCCACTCTATGCCATTCCAGTCTAGGCGACTCCTCTGAACACCTTTCAACTGTATACTACTCAGCTCTACCTTATTCCATTCTATGCTACTCCACTATATGCCACTCCACTCCAAGCTCTTCCACTATATGCCACTCCGCTGTACACTATTCCACTCTACACTGTTCAACTACATGCATCTCCACTGTACACTACTTCACTCTACTCTCCTCCAGTATTTACCACTCTATTCTACACTTTTCTATTGGACCCCACTCCACTCTATGCTATTCCACTGTAGGCCACTTAACTCTATGCGCTCCACTGTATGCAATGCTATGATATGCTTTTCCAGTGAACACCACTCCATTCTATGCCACTGTACTCTATGCTATTCCACTGAACTCCACACAGCTGCACTCAATGCTGCTCCACTCTATACCACTCCATTGTATGCCACAGTACTTTACACCACAACACTCTATGCCATAACACTCTACTCCATGATAATCAATGATTGACCAGCCACTCCACACCACTCTACTCTACAACATAACACTCCATTCCATTAAGCATTTCTCCATTCTTTCCGGCGTGACTCCACTCAACATCTCTGACTTGACAGAACTCCACTCTACAAAACTCTTTTACACTCTACACTACTCTACAACATTCTAATGCACTCTATCCCCATACTCTCTACTGTTCAACTCTGTACTCCACTCTATGTCCATACACCCCACTGCACAACACTCTACTCCACTCTAACAGACTTTTCAACACTCAACACAGCACTCCACTCTACTGTACGAGACACTACTCCAATTTATGACACTTTACTCCACTCTACTATACGAAACATCATGCCACTCCACTGTATACAACTTTACTCTACTGTAAGCTTTGCCACTCCCCTCTCCTCCACTCCACTATAGTCCACTCTGAAACTCAAGACTCTATTACACTAAGGCCCTCATTACGACCTTGGCAAGATCGGACCGCCGGGCGGCCGCCAATGCACCCGCACTCCTGCCGCGGCTATTTGGAGATCCCAGCTGGGCTGGCGGGCGGAAACCTGGTTCCCCAGCGAGGATCTCGGCCGCAACACAGGAGCCGGCTCCAAATGGAGCCGGCAGTGTTGCTGCCTTGTGACGGGTGCAGTTGCACCCATCTCGCTTTTCACTGTCTGCCAGGCAGACAGTGAAAAGCTGCATGGGGCCCTGTGGCATGGGCAGTGCAGGGGCCACCAGGGGCCCCATGACTCCCCGTAGCTCCAGCCTTTTCCTGGCAGTTCAAACGGCCAGGAAAAGGGTGGCGGTAGGGGGACTCGTAATCCCCTGGGCAGTACTGCAAGCAGCGCTGCCCTGGAGGATTACTCCCGCCGGGACCACCGTGGCGGTAAACCGCCGGTCACTGCGGTGCGACCGCGGCGCTTCCGCCGCGGTCAAAATGCACAAGATTGCACCGCCAGCCTGTTGGCGGTGCAATCGCCAAAACAGCCCTGGCAGTCTTTGACCGCCAGGGTTGTAATGACCCCCTAAATTGTACAACACTGTCCTCCACTATACTCTATGACACTCTATTTAACACTCAACTGAATAACCCTCATCACTACGGTTTGCAAACATTGTCATTAAAAATTAAAAAAAGAAAATAGAAAGCAAAGGTTGAGGATGAGCTATAGTCAGGAAAACTTTAATTATTCTTCCTATGCAAACCCAAATTAAACAATATGAACATTAGAAATTCTAAAATTATAGTCATAACTTAAATGTATAATTTACTCATCACCTACAATTAACTATAAGTCACGCACCTCTGTACAAATTTCTGTCATCTTACTCACCACGCTACATTTACTATAACTCTCCACTGTACCGTGCTCTGTGTTCTCAAAAATGATGTAATTTGAGATGTCATAAGTGTTTTTCACGTTATAAGTCATGTAATATGCAAGGGTATAACCAGTGCATGGAGAAGACTTGAGTTATAGTTAATATAGTGTGGCAAGTGAGGTGACAAGGCCAAGTACTAATCTTACTCCAACTAGGGCTTACCACAAAGAAGGTGCTGAGCAATGGGAGTCAGGTCTTACCTGTAGAAAGGTGCTGGACATTGGAAGGAGGCAGATTTACTATTCTAACTCCAAACAGGACTTCCTTCAGAGAAGTGGCTGGGCACTGGGAGTGTGGGCATATTTACTATTGCATATTTATACAGAGCTTACCTCAGGGAAGGTGCTGGACAGTGGCAGGTGGCTTTAGCTCCAATCCAGCCCTCATTTAAGCATCCTTATTCCTCTTCCTAGGAGCTGCCTGGGGAGTAATACTTGCATTGTGGGATTAGGATCGCCCATACTGCCTACGGCGGTAGTGGCTGTCAGAGAACTGCAATGGTGCCAGCTGCAACTGCGAGGCCCAGAGCAGTGATGCTGGGCCTGGAGGTGCGGCATGTGTGCAGCACCATAATGCGTGACACAGCTTGCAGGCTGGATGATCCCTCCTTGGCCCTCATGATGTGGTAGATGGCTGCCAGGCTCCTGTGTCCAGGTATTGCACAGGAGACCAAGGCTCCCCTGAGCCTTGCTGTATGTAGTATGAGGAGGCGGAGGGGTACTGCAACTGCACTCTCACCAGTTCATGCCTTGAGGCGTGTCTTGAGGCCCCATCACCAGATCCTGGACCCTTGAAGTGTGGCAGTTAACTGCAGACCCCCCTATGACTGGAGACTTTGTGGAGGATTGATGCTGAGTATTGGGACCTTTGCCAGCCCTCCTCATGCAACACTTCTGTGGGCCCTGAAAGAAGCGGCCCAGGCCCAGCAGTGAAATGCCTATTGGCAGAACAGCCTAATTGACATGGTGGCCTGAAGGGGGGTCCTAGTTGGGGTGGAGGGGCCCAGTGCTCAGTGCAGCCTCGCTGGGTTGACATCTGTGACTTGTCAATGCTCTTAGACCTGGAGGTGGACCATTGGATTAACTGCGAGGCGCAATGGTGTTTACGCAGTGAGTGAGGGTCCTGAGGATGTTGCTCCTGGTATCCTACCCCACCTCTCCTCTTATGGAAGACCTTTACCTGCAGGGTGCTGGCGGTGGTAGCCCTGGTCCTGCATGTGGTAGAGAGACTGAAGTTGCCTTGATACTTTGGAGGGGGGCACGGGGAACAGTGACAGGGCTGTGAAAAGAAATTTGCAAGCAGATTGGAGATTGCTCTTGATGTAGTTCAATGCCTGCCGCTAGCTGTGGGTACTGTAATGGTTTAGATTTAAGGACACATGGCTGAGCACCCATAGAGGGTTGAATTGCCACATGGAGATGCTGACCTCCCAGGATTGCTGGTGGCAGAGGAGTCATTGCTGAGCACGCTGATGGCTGGTGGGCCTTTGTGCTGCATGGAGGTCCTGAAACGATGGACAGATCCAGGCAAAACGAGGGAGGCCCATCAGCAAACAAGGGGGAGGACCCACTTGGGGTGTCACTCCCCGGACTCAGTCTGGGACTTCTAGTGCCGACCCTACAGCTGACACTCAATACAATATTGGCTGGTATTGCAGACTCAAAGGAAATACTGCAGCATAAGATTTTGAGTGGTGGCAATGGTAATGGGACTTCTCAGGGCAGACTATCATAAACTAACTGATATGGTTAAAGCCACCAATGTAATTGTAGAGGAGCTCTGGCCGGCAGAGCACACTTCACAACAGCAAATGCATGATCTGACAGAGCAGGTGGGGATCTTGGAACGTAGAGCCAAAGACGTGGAGAGGTGCAGTCGATGCAACAATGTCCGGATTGTGGGGCTGCCTAAAGGGGCAGAGAGTGGCGAAATGGTCACCTTTTTGGAACACTGGATGAAGACAAGGGTAGCACCCACTCAGCTTTCTCCATTTTTCACTCTCAAAAGGGCTCACAGGGTCCCCGCCAGGCCTCTGGCCCCGGGTCGGCCACCACAGCTGGTAGTGGGCAAGTTGCTTCATTATAGAGACCGTGACATTTTGCTTCAGAAGGCATGTATGAAGGGTCCCTTTCATATTGAGAATGCAGCTCTCAAGCTGTTCCCTGACTTCACAATGGTCGTACAGACTAAGAGGGCCTCCTTTACAAAGGTCAAGAGTGGACTCTGCAAGGCAGGACAATTGTATTCCCTTTTGTTCCCGACAAAACTGCAGGAGATTCTCGAGGGGATCCTGCACATCTTCCTGACACCTTGGAGTGGTTTGAAGAGTTTGGCTGAGGGCATTGACAGAAGATTTTGAGGGATGGGGCCAGACCCCTCCAATGTGTGAGAATGTGGAGTTGAGATTCTGCGAGTGCTGCACACATCCAGAGGCAAACGAGGGAACAAGCTGATGAGGACAAGGCAGCTGCTCTGCTGGCTGCAAATGGACTCATAAGAGGGGGCTCTATGGACTTGGATGACTGGCCAAGTCTGATGCCCATTCAGAGTGGTCTGCCTTGGATGTTACCTCCTCTAGCAGACAGAGCCTGTCCCGTGGGACACCGCAAATATCTGAGGACTTGATTTGACATTACAGACCTGGTGGGGGTGAGCTGGTCCCCAGGTGGTGATGTATTGTGGACTGCACTTTACATTGTTGGATGCTTTTAGGCGGGGCATGTGAGGGTAGCCTGTGGCGAGGGGGGGTCATGGTGCCTGGTCATGGAAAGGAGGAGGTCATGTCTCAGCCTGTAGTGGACGGGCTGGACTTGCTGCTGTGGCCCGCTTGTAGCTGGCCGAGATTTGACTTTCACTGCTTTGTACTAGATGGGTCATGTGCATTTGGTGTTTGGCTTTCCTCTCCGATTTATCGTCATGTCTGAATATTATTGCTGATGGGGACGTGCTCCTTAGGAGAGATTTTAACTGCGTGGCTGATACCAAGGCCCATATTTATACTTTTTGACGCAAACCTGCGCTAGCGCAGGTTTGCGTCAAAAAGTATAGTGTCGGCTAGCACCATTACATGACGCCGGCCGGGCACCATATTTATGGAATGGCGCTAGCCGGAGCTAAGGCCCTGTTAGCGTCCTTTGAAAGGACGCTAACAGGACCGGGGAGGCGTAGGGGGAACTGGGGCTTCTGCGCCAAATTATGGCGCTACACTGTTTAGAGGCAAAAAAATTGCCTCTAAACAGTGTAGCACCATTTTCTGGCGCACAACCTCCCATAGACATGGCTCCTGTCTTCGTAAAGACAGGAGCCATGCCCACCACCCAAAATGGCCATGCCCAGGGGATGAATGTCCCCTGGGCATGGCCATTGGGGCCAGCACCGTGCAGGGGGCCCCAAGTCATGGCCCCAGAGCAGTGTTGGGAAAAAAAATAAAACTACTCACCCGGACTTACCTGGGATGGGCTTCCCATCCTCAGGTGACCTCCTGGTGTGGGTGGGGGTGGACCATGGAAATATGCCTATAGGTCCCCTTGTGCCTCCCAGACCCAGGCGTTAAATAGTGGCGCTAAGCAAGCTTAGCGCCATTATTTAAGGCCTCCATCCCCCATGTTGGATTTTAGCACAGGGGATAAATATGGCGCAAAGGCCATATTGTCCTTTTCTGGACGGGAACGCCTACTTTGTATCTCATTGAAAATCACTGCACTCCAGAAAACGACCTAAACTCTACAACTTTGGTGTTAGACGTGTCTAGCGCCAAAGTATAACTATGGAGTTGGGTTTGCGCGGAATTAGCATAAAACAAAATTACGCTAATTCAGCACAAACAGAGTATAAATATGGCCCAAGTTTCCCCGTTCTACTCCGCCTTTGCCTGGATGCCTCTACGCATAGGGCAGTAAGGGGCTCCGGGCCTGGATGAGAAGCTGGAGGGTAGAAGATGTCTGGAGGGCACAACATGGCCGAGAGAGAGAATACTCTTATTATTTCAGCCTGTAAGCGCTGCATGTCTCCCTCTATAAATTCCTTTGTTTAGGGTCACTGTGTCAATTTATTAATCACACTGAATACCTCAGTCACACAATCTCTGATCATAGCCCATTGTTTCTGAGCCTCCACCTGGGAGAAGAACACCTTGCGGTCCCCATCAGGCACCTGAACCCCAGCATGATGAAGGGCCCACCTTATTGGGAAGATCGCTGCAAGGCTATTTTGTGTTACTTCAAGCACAATCAGGGCATGGCATTGGACTGCCTTGTAAAATGGAACGTGTTCAAGATGGTGGTGTGGGGACACTGAATGGGAGCATCAGTGGGGATCAGGAGGGACTTGAAGCATGACCTGACCAAGCTACATGTGAACATCGGTAACCTGGACAGCCGTCTGGGCCTTGATGATGAGGCAGGAGTGAAGCTAGCGGAGTCCAAAGAGCAATACAGTGTCCTCCTGGAGAAGCTCTGGTAATTACCAGTAATTATCGGGAATATATTGCGCGAGCACACAAGGTCAGGGTGGGGCACCTGTTGGGCTGGCTGATATGATCAGACTGTAAGGGATCTCCGATTATACAACTGCAAGTGTGGGGCTGGTGTAGTCTCAGGCAGCTATTAATACCGCCTTCGAGATTAGTATCTGACTTTCTATGGCAGGAAGGTGGAAGAGTCTGGGGAAGCTGCTGAGTCATTTCTGGACCCTTTGAAAATACAAAGGGTTGATGCAGAGACTGCAGAGGGGGACCCCATTACATTACAGAAAAAATCAAATGTGCCATACAAGATATGGCGCGTGGGAAGACCCCTTGATCAGATGGCCTTCTATTGAGCCTCTGTTGGGGTACTAGTGCCGAGGTTAACTGCCATCTATTCCATGGCTCTGGAAATGCAGGTACTGCCTGCCTCCACTAAGGACACAATGGTTATCCCACTCCTGAATACCCAAGTGTGGGGGACACCCGTTATGGGATACAGACCCTTGTCCATGTTGAACATGGACTTCAAGATTCAGAGCAAAATTGTAGGGATCCGGCTGCTTTTACACATGCACACATTGGTGCACCCTGATTAGTGCGTATTTATCTCTCAATGCAATAGCTTTCTGAATTTGTGCGATCTATAAATGATCCTGCATTCTCCATCATTGCAGGAGAGGGGACAGGTCGAGAAAGTGTTAATGAATCTGGAAAAGGCGTTCAACATGGTAAGCTGATTGTTCTTGGAGAGCGTTATGCTTGCAATGTTACTGGGTGTTGCCTGGGTGTGTTGCGGGTGTTGTGTGCGCCTGCTCCATACTGGCTCAATCGCAAGAGTGCGAATGGGGCAGTGTGTCTCCAGTTCATATAAGGTTTACAATGGAACAAGGCAGGGGTGCCTGTTATTTCTGCACCTATTTCCCCTCACTATTGAGCCACTGGCAGAGCTGTGTAGGGACTGGGTTTGGGGTAAAGGCCTAGTATTGAATGGGTCTGAAGACCTCATTTCCACGGATGACTTGTTGCTGTATGTGGCCTATACGGAGACAGATGCCCCCTTCATGGTCTAGCTGCTCTGGGAATTTGGCAAGGTTTTGAGGCTGCAGGTAAATTTAGCAAAGTCCTGTGTCTTCCAGCTGTAACAGGGGCTGGGCAGACCCCACATTGTGGTGCCAGGTGTCTGGTGGGCACCCCTGCACCTTCTGTTACCTGGAGATATACATTTACCATGAATTGGAGGAGGTGAGGGAAGGTAACCTGGATCCTGCCCTGCATTTGTTTGGTGATGTGGCCTTTTGACAGACCCTGCAGCATTCCGTTATGGCACGAATCGCACTCACTAAGATGATCATGTTGCCTCAGTTGCTTTATTTCCTAATTAATCTTCCTGTGTGGATCCCTGCCCAGGGGTTCACACAACTGGGCTCACTTCTTCAGGAGTGTATATGGAACAGGGAGCACAGGCGGGTGGGTCTAGACACTCTCTAGTGGCCATTCTGGAAGAGTGTGTAGGGGTGACAGATTTTGAGACCTGGATTCTGGCAGCCCAGTTGCAATGGATTACCCGGTAGCTGGATGGGATGAACCTGGGGAAGTTGGGGAGCCTGGGAATTATACCTAACTAGGGGATGCTACTAGCAAGGCTCCTGTGGCAGGTGCCTCAGAGTAAGGAGAACGGCCTTCTAATAACTAAGGCCCTCAGGTATTACTGATGGTATGCGTGCCGCACGGGCTTTGCCAGTTTGATGTTCCAGCCCTCTCTCTGGTGGAATTGCCACATGGTGTTCCCCAACCATTTTACAGCAGCACAGCTGGCAGCCTGGACATAGGTGAGGCTGGTTACTGTAGGTGATTGTTTTGGGGCTTCAACACTGATACCCATTGCCACCTTGATTGTCTCCCAGGCCTGCCAGGCATTGTTCCTTTAGCGTGGAATCTTGCTCTGGTTGTACCTTTATGTTTTTTTAAACGTGGACCCTCTTATGTGGTCAAACTGTACACCCATATCACTCTTACCTACATTAGCTAAGGTGTTGGAGAAACATGTCAACCTGTACTCACATCTTATATCAAACTAAATGGTCTACTGCACCTTTCGAAACCAGGATTCAGGTCTGGTCACAGTACTGAATCAGCCCTATTCGTTGTTATAGAATATCTGTGCTGTGAGTTAGACAAAGGTGGCAAGGCAGCACTGATCCTTTTGGAACTAAGTGCCACATTTGACACTGTGAACCATTCCATTGTACTGTCCAGACAAAGAAATATAGGTCTGTGGGGCACAGCCCTGCATTGGTTGAGTTTGTTTTTACACAACTGCACCTTTCAGGTACACTTACATCATCAAAGGTCTAAATCACACCACTTAGGCCCTCATTATGATCTTGGCGGTTGAGCACCGCCTCGCCGGTGGCGGCGGTATGACTGCTGACAGCATGGCGGTGCTCGATCACCATATAATGATGCAACTAGTGAACTGGCTGCAAAGCAGCCAGTTCACTACTCCCCACCGCCAGGGCTGAGTCGACCGATGGGGCGAAGGTAGTTACCGTCGACCTGGCGGTCGACCATAGACCGCTAATGGGATAATGATCCCATTTCCACCAGGGATTTCCTGGCGGGATACCCCATCAGGTAATCCCTGGCGGAAAGTATACTGGTGACAGGAATTCTTATTCCACAACCCCCACCCACCCCCCCAAGCCCCTAGACCAACCCCCATCCCCCCCAAACCCTGAAAATCATACCCCCTCCCCTCCTCCCCCGATCTCCCTGTAGGTCCTCCCCAACACCCCCTCACTATCCCCACCCCCCAGCTCCATTAAGGAACCCCCTCTCACTCGAAAACAACATGCACACACGTGCACCAACACCCTAAGTCACACATGCACCCATTCACAGACATACACACATACATACACGGAGACACACATCCCCCTTCACACACACACATGCACACTCCCATGCACGCACTCAATCACTCCACACAAACCTTCCCACCCCCCTTTCCCTCTCGGACAGCACTTACCTTTGCCATGGTGCTGCTCCAGGAAGGAACGGGCTCCCTGGATGCTGCTCCGCTGGCAGCGCTTCGTCTCCATACACCGCCACGCCTATTATTACATCATAATATGCGTGGCGGGGTTTGGCTGACGTGGCAGTGAGGGTGGAGCAGCATCCACCTCTGCCACCGACCGCCAGTATGGTGTCTAGCAGTTCACATCGCCATCAATGGCGGTGTGCCACCAGGCGTCATTATGTGGCTGTCATAAGACCACCAGCACTGAAGGTCCTGCCGCGGCGGTGATCTCGGAGGTCCACTGTTTGGACCGCCAATATCATAAAGAGGGCTTTGTCTCCTGGGTGCCGCGTGGTTCTACCTTAAGCCCTCTTCGCTTCAACCTCTGCATGAGATCATTAGCTCAGACTGTAGAATCCCATGGGCTTACATTTTTTTCATATGCACATGATACCCAAATTCGGGTATATTGTGGTACCCTTATCATCTCAGGAAAACCACAAGACAGAACCTCTTAACACCTGTCTTGCCCAAGTTCCATCTTGGATGAATATGAACTAATTAAAATTGAATGGGGACAAGATGGAGGTCCTGCTGGAGGGCAACCAACCTCACCTTTGGGGCCCTCATCTGTGGCCAGTTACCATGGGTAGCACACCCTCACCGGTTTATGTGGTTAAATATTTGGGGGACATGGCTTGATGATGAGTTGTCCATGAGCCACCAAATCATCAAAGGAACTACTGCTTGTTTCGCCATTCTTAAGGAAAATCATGATGTGCCTTACAGCACCTGCTAAAGCTACGGTAGTCCAGGCTATGGTAATCTCTAGACTGGACTACGGTAATGTCCTATACTTGGGTGCTGCAAAATCTCTGCTTAAATTGCTTCAGAACATACAAAATGCACCAGCAAGGCTCCTCCTTCATCTACCCAGAGTCACTCCATTAGCAGGCATGTTACACACTCTTCACTGGTGGCCAATTGAATGTCAGGTTCGATTGAAAGCATTATACTACAATTCTAAGCATTATACTCCAATATAGTTCCATGTACCTAAAACCCTTGTTGTGCAGTCATTATGAGCTGGCTGTGGTTCCTAGAATCAAGAGAACCCATCAAGGTGGTCATGCATTTGCATTTCTGGAACCAAAACTGTGGAACACCTTGCCACAATCAGTGAGAACTTGCAAATCACTTATAGCCTTCCACAAATTGCTCAAAACGTGGCTGTTTCCACCTCTTCTTCTTCACAGTCACCCTCAGATTTGGAAATACCAATTGGTTTAGTAGGGAGGCCAGCTCTGAGAAACTTTTTAGGTAGCCATGCGCTCTACAAATTACACAAATAAAAAAAATAGTAATTAAATAGGGAAAACGTTCAGTACATTATGACATTTGTTGTAACCTTCAATGAACCCTGTGGCACAGTTCAGAGGTAGGTAGCTCATAATATACCACTGCACATTGTCACCATCATCCTCTCTGTCCCTAACTTAAGAAGGATGATTCAAAGACCAAACCAGGCAATCCTCATCTAAGGAAACCACACACTTTTTTATATATCATCATACCTCGAGCTAACACAATTTTAGTAATGAACGACCTCTAACGTATAATAACACGAAACAAAAGCTGTAAACTTCGCACTACTCACCCGTTAGGGTCTCAACACACTGTACGCATACCACTGTGGAACTCTTCCTGGCTTTTCTCTGTGAGGTACCCACTCCTGGGCACCCCCAGGGTGAAGCCAGGCATCCAAGCGCTGTCAGGGCCGCTGTAGAGATTAAGCAAGCTATTGCCCAGAGTTACAGAGTGAGACCCATTAATTAGATTAGGCACTGAGGTGAGAATTATCTGGTCCAAGGGAATTGAGCCCAAGACCAACCAAGGTGGGAATGGAACCCTGGTCCCGGGCCGGATCTCTGCATCAGGGTCTGCCACTCTAACCATTGTGCCACACTTCTCCACAAAACAAGATAAATGCATACTAATATCCTCTACCCCTAATAACACAGTTATCCTTGAAAACAGTGATATCTGGGCAATGGATAGTACATTTAAATCCACTCCACATCCTTTTGCCCAGTACATGCATCTGTAGGTAATACAACTGTTCCACTAATCTGTGCAGTACTGCCTGACAGACAACTAGATACACCGAATTTTCGTCAGTTGTAAAAGCTAAACTTTAGAAAAAAAGCCCTAGGAAAATTATTATTGACTTTGAAATTCACATGATTCTATTACTAAATTATATCCCACTACCCCAATTCAAGGATTTTTTTCATTTTTCAAAAACCACACTTAGTTCAAGACTACATGCTAAGCAGTAAACTGCCATCTGAATTTTAAAAAACTGCTTTGTGTTTTGAGCCTCCTTAATGTGTAGAGGAGTACTACACTTCAATTATGCAATCAGAATGTTATATGCAAAATGAGGAAAAGTTGCCTCCGTTACTAAGGACCCTATTAAGAGTCTGGCGGTCACAAGACCCCCAGACTCGCAGTGGCAGTCGGACCGTCGTGGCTGTGGTGGTCCGGCCACCACATAACGACCTTGGCGGTCAGACTGCCATCTCCGCAAGGATCTTTGATCCCGATGAAATGAAGGCGGTTGTGGTTGGAATCAGTCACAGCGGTGTGGAAGTCAGCGTCACCATGCTGATTACAACCATGTGCTCCGCCAGCCTTTTCATGGCAGTTCAGCCACCATGAAAAGGCTGGCGGAGAGCAAGTGCAGGGGTTCCCTGCCCAGCATCGTTGGTATGCGCACTGTCTGCTGTGCAGACAGTGCACATTCCAAGGATGCTAGGGAGGCCCCTTGTGTGACGGCATTGGACTCAGCTCCATGTGAATGTCATCTTTTTATATTTTTCTAACTCAATCTCATCTATTCCTGCTTTCCAAGCAGAGGTTCGTTCCTTTTCTAAGCTTTACAGCTGTAGATTAAATCAGATCAATTTGAAATAATACCTCTTACAAAATGTTGTAATAAAGATTCTGTTAAGACTTTGGAATTTACATGGAATTCCTATAAGATCAAATATTTCTGAGCCTCGTTCACAAATTTTATAAACAAAACAATTAAAATAAACTTTGAAGAAATAATGAAGAAACTGGAGCATTTATGTTCAAAGTGGAATCCATTATTTTTTTCTTGGTGGGATAGACTCAGTTCCATTAAAATTATGCTTTCTCCTCTGGTGTTATATGTAATCCCCATGATTCCTATATGCATTCAAACTAATTTATTTAAATGAATAGATTCTATTTTGCTCCATTTTCTAAAGCACAATAAAACATCCACAGTAGCCCACTCACGTCACACCTCAAATTATGTAAATTGGTAGGAGGTGTAAACTTCTAAAAGTTTTTAAAATATCATACTCCTTGTCTAAGACAAAATGCCCTATGGATTACCTTTAGCAAAGACTCACCTAAACCTTTATGGCTGCCTATAGAAAACGTATTCTTGTCACCTATTTTGTTTGCAGATTTGCTATCTTTTTCTGTCAAAAAAACTTCTCTCACTATACCTGCCATTTGTCACACACATGTGAGATCTTCTTTGTTTCTAAATCCAGGCAGGAAACTATTTTTAATACTTCGCTATGGTACAATGAAAATATATAAGAATATATAATGAATAGGTTTAAGGATAAAATTATATACTTGAAAGCATGGAATACTGGAGGCCTTAAATTGATTGATTAGTCAACTATTAGTAAATTATAAGGTTATTCCCTTTTCTGAATTTCAATCCCTTTTTGGTTTTCCTAACTCTTTTTTGGATAAATACAATTCATTAGCTGGCATTATTTCTAACTCTATTTCACACTTAAATAATAAAATCATGGCATGTCCTTAAGAAACTAACATGTCTCCTTGTTAAAAAGTGAATTCCAAAATGTCTGTGCGATATAAACATCTAATTTGTCCACATGACGTAGGCCCAAATCTAACTTTGAATTGCATTAGGAAGACAATGTGTGTTTTGTTTTGTCTATACCTCGTTGAAAAAAAATAGAGAGCAAAATTCATAAATCACCCAGAGCAGCTAACATTATGCAAACACTTTTATTTGTTTACAATAGATTATTGTGACACCTGTATTTTTAATGGAAATTAAACTTGTGTCACAGGGTGGTTGCTGGTCCTGCAATGCACAACACAGTGATGTAGAGCATGTGCTATTGAGTTGTTTACCCAACTCTAAATTCCCAAAAAGGTTTGGAATCAGATCAATATGATCTTTAAGGTTAATATTCCTTTTACATTACCTAACATTTTTGTGGGTTGCAATTCCCTGTTTGGGACATTTTACCTCATGAAGTCAATTTAATAGATCTTCTAATATCAGTGGCATTTCATCAAAGGACTTCTAACTGGAAAAAATGGTAGGTTGGTATTTCAATCTTAGGATGGACAGGGTTTATATTAACCCTATTTTGTTAGCCATCAAGGGGCATATTTATACTCCGTTTGCGCCGAATTTGCGTCGTTTTTTTCGACGCAAATTCGACGCAAAACTAACTCCATATTTATACTTTGGCGTTAGACGCGTCTAGTGCCAAAGTTCATGGAGTCAGCGTCATTTTTGGGCGTGAACACCTTCCTTGCGTTAATGAGATGCAAGGTAGGCGTTCCCGTCTTAAAAAATGACTCCCAGGCATGTGCGTGGTATTTATACTCCCGGGCAAAAATGACGCCCGGGAGTGGGCGGGGCAAAAAACCCCGCATTTGCGCCTCTTTTTAACGCCTGGGTCAGGGCAGGCGTTAAGGGACCTGTGGGCTCAGAATGAGCCCAGGGGTGCCCTCCCCTGCCCCCAGGAACACCCCCTGCCACCCTTGCCTACCCCAGGAGGACACCCAAGGATGGAGGGACCCATCCCAGGGAAGAAAAGGTAAGTTGTGGTAAGTATTTTTTTTAAAAAAATGTGTGGCATAGGGGGGCCTGATTTGTGCCCCCCTACATGCCACTATGCCCAATGACCATGCCCAGGGGACAGAGTCACCTGGGCATGGCCATTGGGCAAGGGGACATGACTCCTGTCTTTGCTGAGACAGGAGTCATGTTAATGGCGTCTGGGCGCCCAAATAAAATGGCGCAAATCAGGTTAAGACGATTTTTTTGCCTCAGCCTGACTTGCCCCATTTTGGGACGCCCAAATGCCATTTTTCCCTATGCCGGCGCTGCCTGGTGTACGTCGTTCTTTTTCACGCACACCTGGCAGCGCCGGTCGGCTAATGCCGGCTAACGCCATTCAATAAATACGGCGCCCGCATGGCGCTTCAGAATGGCGTTAGCCGGCGCTAATTTCTTTGGCGCAAAACTGCGTTAGCGCAGTTTTGCGTCAAAAAGTATAAATATGGCCCTAAATATGAACAAATGTGGTTACCTTTAATAATTGTAGTGTTCATAACAGACCCATAGATTTTTCTGTTGAAGAAGTCCTTCAATATTTCTTAAAAATACTTAGGGCCTCATTTTAACCCTGGCAGTCACCGACCGCCAGGGTTAAAGTGGCTTTCGTACCGCCAACAGGCTGGCAGTATGAAATGCCACATTTTGACCGCCGCGGTCACACCGCCGGGACTGGCAGTTCCAGCGGTCGCAATCCGCCAGGGCAGCACTGCCCTGGGGATTTTGACTCTCCTTACCGCCAGCCTGTCCATGATGGAAGACACCACCATGGAAAGGCTGGCAGTAAGGGGACTCGCGGGGCCCCCAGGCACAGCCCCATTGTGATTTTCACTGTCTGCTTGGCAGACAGTGGAAAGCACGACGGGTGCTGCTGCACCCGCCGCACCGTCACATTGCCCCCGGCTCCATTAGGAGCCGGCTGCAATGTTACGGCCCACATCTCCGCTGGGCCAGCCTCCCGCCGGCCCAGCGGGGATGTTGAAATGCGGCCGGCGGGTTTGTGGCCGAATAGGCGGCCTTTTGGCGATTGAACATTGGCGGATGGCCTCTGCCGCCCGCCAAGGTTGAAAAGAGGGCCTTAATATGGCTATTATATGAATATACTATATTCTGTCAATGCTGCTTACAACATATCATTTTCTCTATTCATAATGATGTCTCAGTTGAGATTTCATATGAATTTCTTCTAATCATTAGTTTATATATGCATGCTTTATCATATTATATACTTTGTTTTTTCTTTCTTTTGTGCTACTTTTTATTTATTATGCTTTATTGAATTGCTTCTTTTTTTCAGCATACATTTTGTAGTTCACCTATTCCATTACCATTTCATGCCAATCTACATTTTGCTTTATGTTTCTCTGCGTGATATATGACACATAATTTTCTTGTTCTGCATTAATATTGTATTTTGTTTTCTATTTCCATACTCTGGGTTCATCTGTAAATAAAGCATATTTAAGCTTGAAAAGGAATGAGGCCCATTTGAAAGCATCACATTTAGAAAGTCTGCTGTGTGAATTCTGCATGCATCTCAGAGGATAAGAAACAGATTTGCATGTGTTCAATGATGAACACAGTACTGAATACAAATACTCTAATGTGGTACCTTTGAACAGAGTTTCAGTAAAGTAATCTTCAGAACCAGGTCTACCTAAAGCATTACGAGTCTTAATTACATGGAAAAGTTATTGGCACTATTATACTGTTTGTTTTGACAATGTGACAGAGAAATCCACTGTGGTGGTCAAAGCAGGGATGAGTAGCTATTCACCATAGAGGCACATAGAACCTAATTTACAAGAAACTGATACATCGGCTTCGGTGCATCAGATTTTTTGCATTGCACTGTGCCCCCCTAACGACACCATGGTAGCGCTGTAGTTACTACAAAGAGCTCCATGATGCACATGTTCCACAGATGCGTCAGAAATTCTGATGCATTTGTTGTGCTAAAGTAATGCATTGCTTGACTAACATAAAAAAATTACCCTACTCCACAAATGCATGGAAGGCTGCCATTTTAAAAATCCTTGCATCAGTTTAACGTCTGATCTGAGCAGGCGTTAAATTTTTGATGCAATAAAATCCTGTAGATTTCACTGTGCCGGTTTGCATGGCTTTTAACAGGGGAACGCCTACCTTGCATACATTATACCTGGCACCGGTATAATGTGGCACAAGGCTTTACAAACTGGTGCAATGGTCTCACTGCACCTGTTTGTATATATGGCACACTATAGGGGACTGCTTAGAACCACCTCCTCGTCAAAATAAAAATTATGCAACGGTGGAGCTAGGGACTTGTAAATAAGTCCTATAGTGCTAATCCCCTAAAATGGTAGTTCAGTGGAAATTCTATCAATGGTTTACTTTTTTATGTATACACGTTCAAGGTGGACATTTCTTTGCAGCCAAAGTTTGCATATAGAATCTTGTGTGTGTACTGTGTACACCTTTATTTATATGAGTAAATTGATTATTGCTCCTTATCCCAGATTTCAACTGACCTTCAGTGGAACGATAATGAATGGTGCAGAATATTCAATTTATTTTTAATATGGATTTCCTCCAGCTCCAAGACGGGTATTTAATTTGAGGAGCTTGTTATGCTCAGGTTCGGCGCGCGCTGATGCGTGCCGAACCCGGACTGCCGGTGTCGCGCGGTGGGGCTCGTGAGGGCAAAAAAGCGGCAGTTAGTGAAAGGGGAAGCTACGGGGGAGACGCGGTCGCAGCGCTGATGTTTGTTTGCGCATTAAGACTAAAGACAACTTAAAACGTTACCTGAGTGTCTTTAGAGTTGATTATAACAACTCTAAATTGGCGACGAGCTGGTTTCCTACTACGCGTGCATCGTGGGAAGATCAGGACGATATTCATGGGCAGTTTCTTCGTGGATGGTGTCCTTCATACCATTTCTACGAAGATAACAGACGTATTATGGGCGTTTCCTTCCGGAGGTTGGTGAATCAGCAAGCATAGAACGTGTACTTATTTTTTTTACTGGAATTGGCCATTTCAGGGGCCATCTTGGAAGTACTTCTTCCATGAACATTTACTGAATTATATCACCAATTGAACTGTATTGTTACATTGTTCAAAGCACATTGACTGTCAACGTCACGCCTGGTTTTAAGTAATGCAGTCTGTCAATCCCCCACCACCGTTCTTGGAAACTCCTGGGGCTCCTCCTATTCCATGGAGACAGTGGTTTGATGGCTTTGAAACCTACCTGGGTGCAATAGGAGCCTCTCGTTTTCGTCCTGAGAGAAAGAAGTGTTTGCTTTTACATTCATTGGGGTATGAAGGGAGAGAGATTTTCAAACACTTACCTGAGGTACCGCAATTTGATGAGGAAGAACTAGATGAATATTTGATGACTACAAAAAAATTGTCCACAAGATTTGATGTTTCACCGAGTCTTGTAGTTTTGCGGCACAAATTCTTCAAGCGTCAGCAATTTCAAAGCGAGGATGTTGATGCATATGTCAGTGCTCTAAGACAACTGGCTTCCAAGTGTGAATTTCGGGATTTTCAAGACCAACTCATAAGGGATCAGTTCATTGGTCATTATTCAAATAAACATATTCAGCAGAAATTACTCACAATGGGTAATCCAACGTTGGATGAGGCTATCAAAGTAGCCAAGAGTGTGGAACTTGCCCAGATCTCTTTGTTGGAACTTTCTTCTAGCTCTACTGTGAAGGGTTTGGATCCTCTTCATGTCAGCGTTGTTACAAAAAGGGGTGTGGCAAAGAATACTGATATGAAGAAGAGTGACAATTTTTTTTTTAAATCTTCGAACATTTGTTTTAGATGTGGAAACATGCCTCATTTCAAAGATGGCAAGTCTTGTCCTGCAAAGAACGTTATGTGTAGAAAATGTGGTAAAGTCGGTCACTTTGCTAGAGTCTGTCAATCCACTAGTAATAAGCAAGGTAACGTCACATCCATAGTGGAGGAAGAGGAAGAAAATAGAGAAGAATCGTTTGTAAAAGCCTTCCAAGACATGATTGTGGTGGTCACAGATAAAGTATTAGGGGTCAAGGAATATAACCAATGCATAGATCCCATGGTGGATATTTGGGTTGGTGATAAGATGCTTCACTTATTGGTGGATTCTGGGGCACGCATTACTATGATTTCATCAGATCTGTTCCATAATACTTGGGGTGACAGGAATTTATTCCCTCCTGATAGATCTCCGGTCTCGTATGAAGGCAGGAAAATTGATTTAGAAGGTTACATAGAAGACAGTTTAGTGTTCAAGGGTCGCAAGATTTTTGGTAAGATATATGTGGCCTACAAAGGTTTGAATATTTTGGGGTGGTATCATCAGGGCTTGTTTGGCATGGTGCTGAAACCTGGAACAAAAGAGCGGGTTTTGGTGGTGGAGTGTGCAGATTCCAAGACACCGTTTGAGGATGAGTTTCCTGGTATTTTTGCTCATGGTTTGGGGAAGATTACCGGATTCAAGCATAGAATTAAGGTTAAGGATAGGGCCATTCCTGTAAGACATAAAGTCAGGTCAGTACCATTTAGTTTAAGAGAAGATCTTAAATCTGAATTGGACAAGCTTCAACAGAATGGTGTAATTGAGCCAATTGAATCCAGTTTGTGGCTTTCTCCTTTGGTTGTTGCCCGTAAACGTAATGGAGAGCTGCGTTTATGTGTGGATCTCAGGAGTCTCAATAAGGAAATATGGGTAGACTCATATCCCTTGCCCAAGATCAGTGACCTACTTGAAGGGCTCAGGGGCTCAGTGTGGTTTTCAAAGATTGATCTGGCGTCTGCATATCACCAGGTTGAACTGGATGAAGATTCGCGCCATTACACTGCTTTCAATTCACCCTTTGGCACTTTCCAGTTTTGCAGGATGCCATTTGGGTTGGCTTCTGCGGCATCAGCTTTCCAACGCATCATGCACAAAATTTTGGGGGAAATCCAAGGTATTTTGATCTTTCAGGATGATGTGTTGATTCACACAAGGGGTTTAGAAGATCACAATGAGAAAATTAGATCTGTGTTTAATATTTTTCAGTCTTTTGGAGTCTGTGTAAAGAAGGAAAGGTGTGAGTTTTATTTTTTTTTAAAATAGAATTTTTGGGCCATTGTGTGTCTGGGGAAGGCATTACACCTCGTCCTGGGTTAGTAAAGGCGATTGTAGATTCCCCTAACCCTAAAGATAAGGATGAATTACGATCTTTTGTTGGTATGTGTGAATACTATTCAAAGTTCATTTCCAATTATGCTAGCAAAATGAAGGTTTTGTCCAATATGCTCAAAAGCAAAGTTCCGTTTAAATGGGACAGTGAGTGTCAAATCATGTTCGAAAGTGTGAAGCAAGAGTTGGTAAATGCCAGGCCACTGAGTCCTTACGACCCCAGCCAACTGTGTACCATTACGGTGGATGCTAGTAGGTATGGGTTGGGTGCGGTGTTGTCGCAAGGTCTAGGGAAAGATGAGAAAATTATAAGTTATGCTTCTAGAGTGTTACGTGATCCTGAATTGAATTATTCAGTGATTGAAAAAGAGTTGCTAGCATGCTATTGGGCTAGCGAAAAATTTAGGAGTTATGTATGGGGCAGAAAGTTTGTAATTCTAACAGATCATAAACCGTTGGTTTACATTTTAAATGGTGATAAAATTAACTATACGACTCCTCGTATCGCACGCCTCACCACAAAATTGTTGCAGTATGACTTTCAGGTTAAGTATATTCCGGGGAAAGACAATTTCACAGCAGATTTCCTATCTCGTCTACCTATATGTGAAGAAAGTAATATTGATTTGGAGGATGATGTGGAAGATTGTTTCATAGCTGCAATTGATGCTGATGAGTCCAAGGTGTGCACTGAGACGGTGTGGAGAGAGGCTAAAAGCAGTGATGAGGTGTTGTCCATTGTTAAGCAGCATATTATCAAGGGTTGGCCTAAAGAAAGAAATGTGAATCCTGAAGTTCAGCCATATGTCAAGGTGGGTGATGAATTGTCAATTGAAAATGGAGTCATATTGAGGAATGATAAATGTGTTCCCCCATGTGGGATTCGTACAAGGTTGGTGGATCATGCTCATGAGGGTCATCTTGGTGCCACTATGACGAAGAGACATATTAGGGCTCACTATTGGTGGCCATCCATGGATAAGGATGTAGAAAGAGTGGTTGGTGGGTGTGTGGTGTGTAATGGTGCAGAAAAAGGGTTGAGGATTGCAAAACCTCCATTACAACCCATATCGTTACCGGACAAAGCTTGGGTCAAAGTTGGGGTTGATATGGTTGGACCTTTCAACTTTCTCCCCATTCAGATGCGTTATGCATTTGTGTTAATGGATTATTACAGTAAGTGGCCTGAAGTGCGTTTTTTTGCAAAGCCTACTGCTGGTAGTGCGATTCAGTTTCTCAAAGAGATTTTTTGGAGGGAAGGTTTTCCGGAAACCTTGATTTCTGACAATGGTGTACAGTTTGTGGGTCATGGCATGGAAATGTTTCTGAGTGTATCTGGTGTGAAACATTTGAAAAGTTCTCTATACCATCCTCAAACGAATGGTTTAGTAGAGAGAATGAATAGGGTGGTTGTGGAGTGTATCAAATGGGCTAAAGCGAGTAAATTGGATGTGGAAGAAGCGGTGAATTCGATGTTGTGGTTCTATCGCACCACTCCACATTCTGTGACAAAAATCTCTCCTTTTGAACTGCTCAAAGGAAGACGTAGCACCTCAAGACTGTTTCCAGCGTGGTTAGCCAGAGCTGTCTCTGGTAAAATTCCCGATTCTGTGAACAAGGACGGGCTGTTGGGGTGAAGTAAAAAAAAATCAAGAAAAAGTAAAAGCTAGGTATGACCTGAAGAATTCTACAAAAAAACTCTCACTCCAACCTGGAGATTTGGTGCGTGTCAAGTTACAGACATTTGTGAGGAAAGGGGAAGCCTGCTATGGTTCTCCTGTGAGGGTAATGAAAGTTTGTGGTAATGCCATCATGGTTGAGGGTGGTCAATGGTCTAATATGGGGAAGGTTGTAAAGGTTAAGGATGTTGGGCACCGTGAAGGGGTAGGAAGTGACTCCTCTGGGTCAGAGGGGTCAGAAGGCATTCATCGAGAACGCAAGGTGTTAGATTATCATTTGTTAGAATCCGACACCTTGAGGAGGTCTGTCCGTGAGAAACAGGTTCCGATCAAACTCAGGGAACATCATAGTATTTAGCAAGTTTGTTTTATGTTTTTTTATTTCATGGTCACGCTGATGTGATTGTTAAATGTTATGTAATGCCTAGGTTATTCAATGCTTTTATGTATTTCCTGCTTATTGATGTTTTAATATGGATTTCCTCCAGCTCCAAGACGGGTATTTAATTTGAGGAGCTTTTGGGGAAAAAAGTATTATTTAAACGCTCCAATGTTGGGAGCTCCATTGAAGACAATGAGGTAGCGCAGGGCTAATAGTGGGTGGTATAAGATTTCTGCCCCAACATGCCAATGCTTGTCTTTCTTTTTATTCCTTTTTAGGGTCGAGCGCGTAAGAGCTGTAGAGACTGTTACAATCTCTCTGTGGGCTTTTAACCACACCCACTCTTGCTATTTATTCTTTGCTGTGCTTGTTTTAAATGCTTAATTTTTATTGGTGGATTTTGTGATATGTCCCTCCTTTGTGTGCTGAGTTCCCTCCCCTGGTGTATTAACTAAGTGAACATTCCTGAACATTTCTGTTGGCCATCACACTACGTAACGCTTCCTCCGGTTTCGGTTTGCCTTACATCCCAGCCGTGATCCTTTCTAGATATTCATGCAGGGAGCTAATAACTCTTGCGCCCAGGGCAGCCATGGTCCTTTGAATCTGCTTGCTTCTGTCAACTGTTTTACACTTCATTTTTAATTCATGTGGCAAGAAAAGTCCAGTTAGGAATTTACTATGCCAATTGCTCTAACTCAGCAAACGCGAGACCCGTTGCATTGCAAATGCTTATTTTAATTTAGGAAATTCTCCATCAGTGGGTAGCATGCTCTAATAGCCATATGTCCCTTCTGCTTCTGGCTATACCTGTTTCTCTGCTGACCCCTGAAAGCAGGAAAGGCCTGAATCTCGTCTATACGTCCTCATCGAAGTCTGACAAGGCTAGGCATATACTCCCTACAATTGCACATAGATACGCTGTTGTTTAGAATATCTTTTCTTACATGAGATATTAGCCTGAGACGACCTCCTTGAACACAGAATTGTCTTGCTTGTGTAAAAGTTCAGTGTCGCTTCCTGTGACCTTGTGCATGTCAATTTGTCATCTAGTCTTTACGCAAATGGAATGAGCAAAACATACATTAATAATACCCACTGCCTCCCTATTTCAAGAGCAGCTCTGAAGTTTTAAAGCACTGAACGAAACGCGTGTCCGTGCTCATCAAAAGTGACTGCTCGCTGCACGGATGTCATGCTGAGGTAATGGGCTCGCAAAGTGCTTTAAGAGCCCATCTAAATGCAGGGCACTATATAAAGAAATCTTTTTAACATTATCATTGGCAATCAAGTGGGAGGCTTCTTTCCTGCCATTCAAGCGGAAAATGATTCTGATGGACGTGTATACGTAGGGAAATGAGGCCTAAAAATAAAGGAGGAAAAAACTGATGGCTTCATTCAGGATTGGCTACGTCGACTAGAACCGTGCTTTTCTAATTTCAGATTTTCTAAAAAGCTCTTTGCCAGATGCTTGTTGACCGCTGAGGACGAACAGAAATTTAACAGGAGGGCTTCGGACAAAGTGTATTTCGGCGCAGTTTATCCCCTAGTATTGCGTGAAGTGCTCGCCATTAAAGCCAAGGTTAGCAGATATTTGAATTTACAAATGACCCTTTTCCGAGCTTGGCCTTTCCGTTTACAAACCGGGTGAGTCCATTAATATGAACGAGACTACCAGTACCACTGAGTATATAGTTGTAAAAGGAAAGCCCAGGAACGGTGCATAGCACACTTTGAGGCATGGAATCACCCCGTAACTACAAAGAAGCCGTAGTTGTTCTACACAGGGGCGGCTTTAGGGCGGTGCGGCAGCACCGGGTGTTGACCTGGATTATTAGGGGGCGCTGACCTCAGGGGGGCGCTGTGTTTAGCAAAAACTTGCGAAACTTTCAACTTAAAAAGCATCTGCTGAAAAAGTTCCTTTGGCGTCCAGCCTTCAGGATGCAATTAAAATGTCAAGATACCTCTTGTGATTAATGTTCCTGCTAGGAAGAGAGATGGAAGTTTTCTCTAGTGGCAGTTTTGACTCTCCATAAAGTAGGTCAGAGGGTTAATATGCAGCTTCAAAGATTTTAAGTGGATAGCTGAGTGGATTAGTAAAGCCAGCCTTTACAAGCTTTAAAACAAATCAATATATGTGAAAGTGCACAGAACTTCCCTCAGTGAGCATGTATGTTTGGCTGGCTGTCTCGGGCCTGCCAAACACACATGCGCAGTAAGTTCTCTTCAGCCCAGCAACACAGTTACCTGGCTGGAGAGAGTATGCACAGGCTCCCAGTCTGCCTGGAAGTGCCCTGGCTGGGAGCTCCCAGCCAATCCTGATGCTGCTTTGAGCAGCATCAGGATTGTCCGCAGGGCAGGCTGTGAGCCTGTGCCTGCAGGAGAGGAGCAGATGGAGTTGTGCAGCGGAGGCAATGGAGGTAAGTGTTTTTTTTTATTAAATACATTTTTATGCCCCCGGCCCCCTTCACCTTGTGCCACCTCACCCCTTCTGTGCGCTGCGAGCCACGACTGATCGTACACAGATTCCAGGATGTTATCTCATGCATAGTGCATAATAAGGTACAGTATCAGCATTTCTCCAAAAGGTGGCTCTGTTCTGATTTATGTTATGCACTACTACACTCAGACCTACCATCTTCGAAATCGGAAAGGGGGGTGTCCAGAATGGGGGTGGGGAAGCCTTGAGATCCACACTGGCATGGTGGAACACTGGAGCAGGCAGGGCTTGGCAGGTGCAGGGTCTACTTGCCAGTCCTAACCTACAGCAAACAACAGATTAAAGGCTTCAGATTCCACCTGCCCATCCTAGGCAGGTGTCAAAATTTGTAATGGTTCTGAAAAATGGCAACAACCACAGGTGAGCTGGAAACCTATTTTGTATAGAGGTTTCTAGCTCACCTTGTGCTTACCATGTGATTTTGTCTCCTTGTGCTTACCATGTGATACCATCTCCTCGCCGGGTGATCATGCTAATTGTGGCAAAATCATGTGACACACAGTGGAAATGTGTGAGATGGCATGTCCATACACTCCATGTAACACAGTTCTTTAATAGGTGTTTACGGAGCTACAGCAGACAACACACCCTTGATGCTAAGGGGCATATTTACAAGCTCCTAGTGCCACAGGAGCATCACCTTTTGTGACGCTCCAGTGGTGCTGTTTACTGCGCCTTATTTACAAGGCGGCATTAAGCCACTTTTTGTGGCTTTACACCGCCTTGTAAATACGGCCCTTTAACATGCAGCACTTTGCGTGTAAGGGGCGTGCAAAGGGTGTAGCTGTGGGTGTTCCACAGCAACACCCATTGCATTTTGACGCTGCCCCAGATTTGCAAGATTTGGTAAACCTGAGGCAGCGCAAAAATCGAACTGCACCAATGGGGTATTGTTAGCATGGCGCAACAAGGAGAAATGCGCTCATTTCTCCTCGTTTTTTGCTCCTTCTATGTGTGCTGCATTCTGCAGCACACATAGAAGGAGCAAATCACCATTAAATATAGTTTCTGTGCAGGAAGGTGTCCCTTTCTGCACAAAACAATCTCCCCGCAACACAGCCATCCTTGTACCATGACGCAAGGGTAGTTGCATTTGCGGTCTGCAGCTAATTTAGCACCGGCGGGGGGGGAGAAACACAGGGATGTTCCGTATTCTTTTAAATATGGCGCATCCCTGCATTTTAGAAGTGACGCAGGGTGGTACTGCCAATTTTGACACAGCGGCCACGCTGCACCACTTCTAGTAAATATGCCGCTAAGTGTGGCACCTCTGGACAAATATTATGTGACTCTGTACGCTTGTGGCAGTATCTTGGGGCCAGATGTATCAAAGGGTTTTACCCATTCTGTGTCTATGGGAAAATGCTTTAGTACATATGGCCCTTAGTCCAGAAACAGTATAATTGTGTGAATGCTCTCCACTGATCACACAGCTGCCTGGCACCTCATCTGGCTGTAACAGTAGCAACCCCATCTGAACTAGACATTCTCTTCCTGCAGCTTGGTTGGAGCTAGAAGATTTTATTTTTCGTCCATTTCCTCGCGTAATTGCAGTTAACATTGCGGCCCTAGACTTCCCATCCCAAAGGAATGCCCATGACCAATTATTGAAATGCATCACAGAAATGTGGAGGAAATATGAGCCGCAAAGTGGGAGGAGGATGTGTTTGTAGAGGGAGGGGAACATGTGTGGTCAGTGGTTTAAGGAGCAAGCGGATGGTAACGGTGGGGAGGACGGAAACGGCAACAGAAAAAGTGTTCGTATTCATTGTTTTTATGCTTAGTTGATTGCAGCAATCGGTGGCACCCACAACACATCCTATAATCAGTAAAAGAAAAAATACAATTATGGGTCTTTGCTTCACTTTGGGTCTTGAACAGGAGCGCAAGGAATAGGGGTTTGACTCGGCATTAGCACATATGACATTTGCACGTTTACTCAAGCCATTCGTGGTAGTAAATATTTTAATTTTCTAAATGCAGCAAATTAATCCTGGCGTAGAAAACATTTATTTTTGGCGTATTGAAAGTGCATTCTTATCTGATTCACCGCTGACATATTACTTCCTTTAATGGGGAACAAAGTAGTGACTGAAGCTGGTAAAAGGCTCCTAAAACGAGCGAAAAGCAAATAGATTTTGCAACGTCAGAGAAGGGTTAATGACAATAGGAGCCAAGGACAAGAATGTATATTTGGAATTGTGCTAATGGGTAAAGTGTCTGATTACTTCAAATTCATTCTGACGCTATATTTTGGCCTAATTCCTGTAAAACATGATTGTCTGTACTGCTCTAAAGAGAACTCTAAGCACGGGTATAAAATAAATGTTCATATATTTCCATGGTCGACCACTATTAAGTCTGGTCTGGTCCACCATTTAAAAAGCACACTGGACATTATTCATAATTGCCGCCACATCATAGTATTTCATGTGCGCCTTATGGAATACACCATAAGCCGGGAGGCTACCACCCTTCCAAACTCGCGGTTTGCCAGCCTCATTCAGAGTTGGGTGAAAATAATGTTTTTGTTAGCCTCAGTGGACTCCAACAATGGAAATCCTCAGGCCCGTCTGTCACTTGGTTGCCAGGCGATAGTGACGTAGTCCCACCCTATTCTGAGTGCGATCCATCGTTACTAGATTTCTGAGCCAGGCATCACCGTGGGAGGCAGCATCACCGTGGGAGGCAGCATCACCGTGGGAGGCATGGTAGTACCGGGCAGGGAATTCAATTAATGTCTCCCGTTCAAAGGGATAAAACCTCCTGCCTTTGTCTTTCAAAACTATATGCACGAAGATGATGGCATTTTAATTATTCATAGCAGGTATTAGTATGAAATATGCACAAAACAAATCAAAGGAAGATTCAACCATGGTAAAATCATATAAAAGTGAAAAAAACATACAGCTATTAGATGTCAAATATTATCAAATAAATATACATGTAAACAAATCACAAAATATAATAATTTACTTCAATTATTTCATCTCAACACCTAGCATTAAATGTTCTCAATGTACCAGGCCAGACTCCTTCTTTTAGATTCATAAATTAAAAATTCCCTATTTAAATTAGAATTTTCTAATTCAGGTATTTATTTAGAAGCCAAGGATTAAGCCAGTTTTCAGTGCAGAACAAGCATAAGTCTTGCAAAAGAAGGTGCTATAAAAATCATAGCATTATTCTTAATTGAAATGCTTGGGTTGCTGCCAGAAACAAGCCAAAGCATACTGGACATGAAATACTGATCTTAATTGAACTAATTTGCAGGTACATTAAATACCACAATTAGGAACCCGACAAGTTGCTAAAATGTGGGTCAATGTGCCTTCCTCCTTGCAGTTAAATGTACGGCAAAAACTCTTAGCAGTGTAAAGTATAATGTGAAATACAGAAAAACTGTGCTTTAAATATATCAGAGAATAATTGACAAATACTTTACTTAAACCTGATTTGGAAAACTGCATTTAAGTGTCCCCAATTGGACATTCCTTGGATCTCTGAGTGTTTAAAGTGCAGCCAATTGACTTCTCTTTTTATAGTGTACAGCAGTGGTGCTTAACCTTTTGACTTCTGTTAACCCCACCAAAGCATTACTAGAATTCGGGGTGGAGGGGGGCACTGAATAATTATCGGAAGCCGAGAATCCCCACTGAGTCCTTACTGGAAGCCAAAGAACCCAACCTAAGCAAGTATGATAGTGTCAACCACAAAACAATACACAAATGATTAAAAAAATATATATATTTCCAAGCAAATATTAAAAAAAAAATCTCAATTTTACTTTTAATTGGAAGGTTGGAGCTTTTGTACATTCAATTAAGGCAACCTACCAACTGTAATATATTCTGTTGGACACACTTCCACTGTCCCACAAACCAATCTGAGGTTACCAACTTAGGGTCTACTTTAGATCTTGGTGGTATTACAGGCAATCTGCCTCAGCGGTGGACCTGAAAACACTGCCAAGGCGACAGTGTTCTGCCTGCTATATTTAGATGTATTGAGGCTGAACCAGAGGCCACCACAAAGGAGAGCTCTTTCTAGATATCAGGAGGAGGGGTACCTGCTGATCATATTTAGAAGTTACAGTCCTGCAGGTGGTGTACTGGTGGTGGTTTGCTGACGGAGGGAGCCCCTCAATGGACCCAATGAACATCGTACAAGGGAAATGGCAATGCAATGGAAGCAAGTCACAAACACACCATACCTTACCCATATGTGTCCCCCTGTACAACACACCACATACACACAATTACCCACTGCCATTCCAATACCACACAACACGTGCATGCAGAAAACACACATTGCCATACATCCATGACACAACACACACACACACACACTGTATTGGCACTGCACCCACACATGACACAACCATAACAACCGACACAGCTACACACTCAGCTACACAAACACACTCACACATGCACAACTACACACATCATGGCAATGACCACCACACAGCACAACACTCACCTGAACATTGCACACTGGAACACAACACACACTCAAACATACACACCAAGCATGTGGCACACACACAGACACAACCACATCAAACACTCCAGCTCCCTCCACCTCCACCAGCCAATCCAATCTCACAGACACATTCACGTACTGACTCACATACACAACTGGACTCACAAGATCACAGGTACAGATTCACTTGCAGTGTGCACACATAGACATGGTAACAAGTGTGATGCCATCGCTATTGTGATGCTAGTATTCATTAGGCAATTAATACAGACACCACAATAACAATTGTTTATGTGTGCAATATGTATCCTGCACTAGTGTGTCCCCATCAATCTCTGAAACAAATGTGTTCCCAACATGTGCATGTCAGAGGTATTTAATAAAAATACCTGCAGCATATATATTTATGCAGCGGTCCCAAGCTCATTTGCAGTGCCCACAAAACGTTCCCAGTACATGCAGTATCCCTACCTTCGAGTCTGGCAACAGCAGGGATCATGTATCCTCCGTGGTCCAGTGGCAGCAACAACAGCAGGTGATATCCAATCAGGTCCAGTCCAAAGCAGAAGCGGAAATGTGGGAAAAGATACATTTTTTGCCCCTTCCCCCTCTAATCCGCCAACTCAGGTGTGGAGGTTGGACCGTCACAGTTGGCTTGGCGGTAAGGCACATCCAAATGTGCTCAGTGGTAAAGGTGGCTGGAGTCCCATCATAAGCTCCTACTCCCAATGCCGCTGCCATGGCGGCTGGAGATCCTTGACGGAGCCAGTAGATCTCAGGCAGTGTTTTGCCTATGGGACTGGCAATATCTAAATTGGTTGGGTGGACCACCAAGGCAGCAAACAGGTTTTCCAACAGAAAACAGTCTGTGGGATCGTTACTGCCAAGATCTAAATCAGACCCTTAATTTTTAGCGACCTACTTCAAATTCCTTCATATTTGCAGAACGTGTTAAAATCCTCAATTATACATTTGACTTTTTTATTTGTATACACTTAATTTATCTGTTAATGTCATTAAATTTTCTAAACAGTAGCAAACCCCTTGAGTAGGCTTTGCACACCCCCAGCGGTGCCAAGACCACAGGTTAAAAACACTGGTGTACAGCTTTAGTGTGACTTCTTATTCTTCTATCAGCAGCAACATATTAGTCACTATTTAGGCTTTAGGGCAGTCTTTTCTCACAAACTATGCATTGAAAATACAGACACAACCACACATTGAAGCACACAAACAATAAGGGTTCAGACTTGACAATCCCACACACCTGTTGGTGCAGGGCAATGTAAGCCAGATTACCACAAAATAGTATAGAAGTGGCAGGTTGGTTTTGGATGTATACATTACTATGGTTGATTGGGCTTCCCCCTCAGCAAGGCAAGTTGTGGAGCTCGAACAGTTATGTCTGAAATGGCAGCTTTTGTGGAGGAAGCAGGAAGAACACTGTGGTGGTGGGTAAGAGTGTTTATTAGATTGCGCTCAAGGTGAGAGGCCCCATCAGGTGGGAATGAGTTGCAGGTGAGACACCAACACTCTGAAAGGACAGGGAACTGCCAGCTACAGGATGCTTCCTGAGCAAGTCTATAGCAGGATTTGCAGCCTGCAAGATATCATTCTATCTAGTTTTCAGTATTCTATCCTGGGTGCTAATTTACCATTGCTGCCCATACAGACAAGCAGTAACGGCTGTTAATTACCCTCCATCACAATTATAGATACATGCTACAGACAGGCACATAACTGAGTAAGGGTAATTAGTAACTTGTATTGGCTGAGACTCACCTAAAGCCACAAAGTCAAAAGTAGGTCAGTTACTCAGCTTGATTGGAAAGGGGCTTCTTTGAAAAGCAGTACAGCTCATGCTTCTCTCCATGTCTCACTAATTAAAAGCTGCTCTCCTTATCAGCACCTTGAGACCCTCATGGGTGAGTAGTGTGCTTCACAAATACTCTGATTCATTGATTGATTGATTATGAACTTAGGACATGGCAGCTTCACAGCTTGCCTTGCTGAGAGGAAAAACAATGCAGAATGCCACAGGGAAGAATAAACACACGTTTAGTTTGTTTTTTGTTTTTTTAAATCCAGCTCTGTGGCATTCTGCCTTGTACCCCTGTCAAAAACATCTGGAATTGTGCTACCAGGCTGAGAATGGAGATGTATTTGGGGTGTAAAAGAAAGCTATCTCCCTATGGAGAAATAAAAAAATGTTTAATGTGCAACTAGTGGTACATTTACCCCAGAAATAGCAGACATTTTATGTGATTTGATTCTGTCTCCTAAACCTCCAGATTTGTGTTTTGATGACAAAAGGGAGCAGCAGGAATTTGTGTGTGTTTTTTCATCTGAAGACTCCTTGGTTACAAAAAAGCCTCAGACACTTGTGTGTCCCCTTCTTTAATACTGTGCACTATAAAGAGTCTGTTCCCCATTTGCCTGGGGTGTGGTCCATTGCAAATGAGGTAACACCAATGCCTTTATGCCCATGACCTGTTATCATATCACTTTTTAAAATGTTTTTTTTAAAATCTATTTTAAAGCGCCTGGTTACTTCAAACAGTGTGTCCCGGCGCTAGTATCCAAACACCCACCAAAGTAGCAACTTATTTGACCCTACGGTTTCCTGAAAAAACAGGTCTTCAGTTTCTTGCAGAAATCCGATTTCGAGCCTTCCTACCTCAGATCAAGAGCCAAATAATTCCATAATTTAGGGGCCAAAAAGCCAAAGAAATGTCTGCCCAGCCCAGATTATTTTACCCTGGGAGAGACAATGAACTAAGCCCTAGCAGATCTAAGATTTCTGCTCTGTAAATACAACTTTGCCAAGGAGTGTGAGTGTAGGAGTACCTTCCCATTCATATTTTTATGACAGAAACACAATGCTTTGAAATGAACTTTCCTCCTTACAGGGAACCAGTGGCAGGTGACAAAAGAGTACCCAATGGGTGAACACCTTAAGATGTTAAGCAGCAACTGTGCAGTTACATTCTGCATTCTCTGAAGTTTAGCCAGTGTACCTTCTGAGGCACCAAGATACACCACATTACAGTAGTCCAGGCTGGAAATTATCGCTGACTGGACTACTGATTTCCTGGTCTCCTCCAGGAGAAAACCTAGAATTTTACTCAGAATTTTCACAATTCTGAAGCACTTTCATGCCAAGCAAGAAATCTGGCTATCGAAAGATAGGCAGGCATCAACCATATGCCAAGGTTCTTCACTTTCAGCTTAGGGATCGGTATTGGCCCTAATGCATCTGGTCACCACACAGAGGACCAGATAGATGGTTGGTTCTCTACCAGTAAAACCTCAGTTTTTACAGTATTTAGCTGCAGGCAACTCTGGGTCAACCACTCCACGAGGTGAACCAGGCAAGAGCTCAGCCAAGCTGCAGAGTTTCCTTCATCCTGAGATAAGATGATGATAAACTGCATGTCATTGGTGTACGACACAATGCTAAAGCTGTGACACTCTATGACATCAGCAAGGGGGCGCATATAAAGATTAAACAGGGTGGGACTCAGAGCAGAAACCTGTGGCACCCCCTGCTGCAGAGAAACAGCCTTTGAAAAAAGGAGGCTGTCCAACGCAGATCCAAATCCCTGACTCCGTTTGTCCACAGCCGTTCCAACAGAAGGCTGTGGGATATGGTATCAAGAGCTGCACTTAGATCCAGACCAGGCACCAAGTAGGTTTTGGGAAGACACACTAAATGGATGCCACCAATTGTGTTAGTGCAACAAGAGTATTGCTTTGAGTGGGTATATAGTAGAACTCGAGAATCACCCTTTTAGCACCTCCTCAACAGGGAGGTTAAGTCAATCTCTGCACTTGTTTGCAGGTGTAAGGCCCCTGCCTGCTGCCTAAAATAAACGTGTCTGATCTGTAGTGAAAAAAAGTAAAATTGTTTCAAAATGCTGCCTTGCCACCCCATATGAAACCCTCAACTCTCCAACTTTGTGCAAGCAATGCAGAAAATGCTTTTTTACTGTAGCAATCCCAGCCTACCCTAAGCACACCCACTGAAGTTGTGCTGTGATTGCTTGGGCTGTGACTGTGAACCTTCACCTTTGTCATGTACAGGGGCCCCTGTCCTGGTCTGTGTCAAAGTGCACCTTTAACAAGTTGTGCTGTAGTGCAGTTAGGGGGTAATTCTGACTCCCGCCGGCTGCGGTAACCGCGGTGCCGGCGGGAGCCGCCAGAATACCGCTGCGCGGTCAGAAGACCGCCGCGGTTATTCTGTGTTTCCCGCTGGGCTGGCGGGCGACCGCCAGAAGGCCGCCCGCCAGCCCAGCAGGAAACCCCTTCCCACGAGGAAGCCGGCTACGAATGGAGCCTGCGGAGTGGGAAGGGTGCGACGGGTGCAGTAGCACCCGTCGCGATTTTCAGTGTCTGCATGGCAGACACTGAAAATCTTTTAGGGGCCCCCAGGGGCCCCACGACACCCATCTCACCGCCATCCTGTTCCTGGCGGTCGGAACCGCCAGGAACAGGATGGCGGTCGGAATCCCCATGGCAGGGCAGCAAGGTGCGTCGCCATGGAGGATTCCTCAGGGCAGTGGAAAACCGGCGGGAGACCGCCGGTTTTCCGTTTCTGACCGCGGCCATACCACCGCGGTCAGAATGCCCTTGGGAGCACCGCCAGCCTGTTGGCGGTGCTCCCGCGGTCCCCGGCCCTGGCGGTCCATGACCGCCAGGGTCAGAATGACCGCCTTAATGTGCTGCTTGTACCTACCCTGGAGAGAGAGAGTTAGGGAACAGTGTACCAGCTGTTTGGAGCAGCAGGTCTGTCGGCAGGCGGCCACATGGCCTGACTTTCAAAGGACGACAGAGAACCTCTGTAGATCTGTGCAATGAGTGACTGCACCCGCCTGTAGAGGGATGTCTGGAGAGTGCATGGGACCCATTTTTCCCACTTTCAGGCAGAGCCCCTAAGGGGGGTGCACCAACTCTAGGCCACCTCATAGGTGGTACACAATCAGTGCGCCCCCTAACTGCTCCATTGCCTTTGCACCCAGGTTTATAATATAGATACTGATGCAGAGGAAAGGTGTGAGAGAACTCCCACTTGGGATTTTGCCTATGACACTTGAGCATAATAGTTGCACCATCACTAGTGCAATATAGGAGATGCTGAGTTGCCCCACTTTGGAAAAGGGGGCAAAGCTTCTGAAGACAGCAGCCCCTGCTTTCCTGACCTCCAACTCAGAAAAATGTCCTAGTTCAAACAACAAAACCACTTCTTAAAGCATGCTCTCCTAAAACATCAGAATACAAAAATGCATTGTCCACACAATAAACATGACAATTGATAGAATATGTAATTGAACTAACACCTGAGTGTATTAAGTTGGTATAAACAATTGTTCTTTACTTTCTTTAAATTGGCAGCCTTTATTATGTATTCGCAGTGTTCAAAGCTAATAAATATAACTCGAAATTTCTCCAAGTTAATGCAAGGAATATGGACAACATAAGTTGGAAAGAGTGAGTTGTGGTTGTGTCTCTCGGGTTGCTTAGATAGTGTTGCTTATGTTTCCTTCTACAGTTGGCCTGGCTGGTATTTTAGGCAACACTGTTTCTACTAGTGCAGAACCAAGACAGATGTATATATGACTGGTCTCTGTTCAGAGTGGCATTGTGGAATAAACGATGCACTAGAATCCCCCCAAGTACTTACCAGTGGCTAAGACTAATTCAAGAATTCTACCCTTCACTCTTTTTCTTACTGTATTCGTAACTAGCAGCACGGATCATCCCATATTTTTTCTGAGGCAAAAGAACAGGCTACAGTGGTTGCATAGGTATAGGCTCCAAGGTTTAACATGGGCATCAGTGAAGTTGGTGTACTGAGTCTCTGTAAACTCAGCATTCAGGTGCCCAACTATTTTTTTTAATTCTTTTTTATTTGATTTTATAAAATCAACCCATACTTTTTACCTTCTCAATCGTACAAACAAGAAAATACAGACAAATACAATATTTTATGTTGACCCCCCCCTCATCCACCCACACAGCCCCACCAATCAAATAGGGATTATTCCTGATTATCCCACAAGGCAGCCCATATCTTGTCGGATGTATCCTTTCAACCCTATGCTTTATAAACGCTTTTTTCTGCAGCTGCCCATATGTCCATAACACAGGTCCACTATTTTGGGAGGAGTAGATGATATCCAATGCCTGGCAATGTCACGTTTCACAAACAGAAACCTAGTGGCCACCATTAGGAAGTCTCCCACAGGATCCACCCCTTTTGACTCAATACCCAGGATTAACTATTTGAAGCGTTGTGGTGAATTGTGTATCCCACTATTATATTGAAGCCATGGTGTATGTGGTCCCGACATCAAGCGATGACAGGGCAGACCCTTATCATATGGTAAAAGTCAGCCAGCTCAGCAGGGTGGCTCAGACAACAATGATCCTTCGGTCTACCCATACATCATAGTTTCGTTGGATCATAATATATTATATAAAAATGTTTGAATTGAATCAGTCTTAATATGCCGATATGGCTAGGCATTTAGCCACCATTTTGGTATCTTCAAGCGCAACTGTGTAATTCTGCCACTTATCCCTCAGGTGCACGAAAAGAGCCAGGAAATTTACCACCAAGAGCATATAGATGAGTGAGATCCCTTTCTCCAACAGCGATTCCATCACAACCTTGGCTTCTATCGGGTTGGACTCATAGACATTCTCCAGGATCTGGTCATGTTGCAAAAGTGTGTAGCGGAGTTGCAAGTAATGAAACAATAGGGATTTATGTACAGTACCTTCTTTTGTCAGTTGACCAAGGAGTTTAATTTGTCTATCTGACCACACCTTAAGAACTCACCAGTTATAGTTATTTCAAGTAACTATAACTCGTGCCGTAAGGTAACTATAACTGCAAACAATGTTAATTAAGCCCTTAGGAGGTGGTGGTCCCCGGGGCATAAAAATGTCCTGGTGGGAGCCTTGTGCACCCCCTCCTTTATTTTTACATGTCCCTTGCCCTGGCCCACCTGGGAGCTTTAGTAAAACAAGAGCGGGAACCCGCACTTGTCTTTTTTTTTAAATGTTGCCACAGACTCATGGATCCACCCTGAGTTCACGGCAAAAATAAAATAAAAATGCTTCTTTGCTCGGCACCAGAGCTAAGGGGTCAGAGTGTCCCTACCCAGGCCCCTTTTCTGTTTTTTTAGCTTTTTTGTGTGGGATTCAGCTGAGTCCCAAGATAGCTGCCAACACTTCCTTGTTGAAATGTTGGCAGCCAATCGGAGCTCTGCACTTCCCTGCATGAGCTCGTTATTATTTGCGCACCCTTCGGGCCTCTAGATATCTATATTTCTTTTTCCTTTAATATCTCAAAAACTACTTAATGGATTTACACCAAAAGATAATAAGCACTCTTTCTGGACCACTACTTTTCTCCCAAATTTGGTGTAATTCTGTCCAGCGGTTTGGGCTGTAGTTGTGTCTAAAATCCCTATCGGAATTATAATGGGAAACACACTTTTTTTGACCCACCCTTTTTCCCAGCCCTGCTTGACGGATCACGCCGAAACTTCCCATGTACAACAACATTCTTAGGAACACTTTTTTTGGAAAATTTCATGAAGAATAGTCAAACGGCGCCACAAATATCAGTCAATAAATGCTTTTTCAATGGAAACATTGGAGTACGACCAGCGATAGACAGGAGAATCAATTGAGCTACACACTTATGATTTATGATTATATATTAAGTGGATGCTGGTTTATAAGAGATAAGATATTGTTTGATGTGAGAAGGGAGATGTATTGAGTAATGCGGTATTATATCCATAATTTGATCCTTGAGTTAAACCAAGTAAGGACAGCTGCTATGTGAATTGAAATTTGAATGAATTGTATTATATTTTAGCTGTTGGATTTCTGATGTCGAACTTGTGAATGGTGGCTAATTTTTTACTCAATTAAGAATCATACTAATTGATTGATAGAATCTGTGCTAAAAGAGCCAAAATCATGGTTTAGCAATTTGATGCTTTAATTTATTATTTTTTGCACATATTTTTATGGTGAATGAAATGTGGGTTGTGACTAGGAATTTAATGAAGATACACAAGATATGAATTGTTTTTCTTTTGAGAGATGTTTTTCAAATGAAAGTCTTTCCTTTATCTCAATGACAGCCAACAGTGTGACACACCATTGTTATGAGAATCTTATAAGAACATGAAAAAAGGACTGTGGATTAAGTGATCAAGACCCCATGTGAGGTCAAAACGTGTCTTGTTGACGTCTGCCGATGTAGCAATAAATTTGGATTACAAAACAGACCAATTCAGAGTGTCTTGTTTCTCTGCACAAAGGAGGGTGGGGAGGAGTACATTGGATACATACATACATACATACACATATATAACTTACCTTAATTATATTATTGTTGTCAATATTCTTACCACAATATTTTAATCAGATGATATTAACTCTTCAACATCTTCATTAATCACCACCTCAGGCCAAAAAACAGAGAAAGTCAGATGCTCTGACACAGAGATGTTCCTTTAGTAATACACTAAACCATTTGATATATTTGTACCAACAAACTAAGGAGGCCTTAGTCAGCTTCAATATCTCCCAGAGGCCCAAAGATCCATACATAACAACCTCCAAGGCCGAAGACTGCAGATAATCTTCATCCAATTTATAAGCAAGGTCTCCCCAGTACCGGAAAATCTAATAATTTATTAGCACGAGTTGCAAAGTTCAGGAATACAGGCGCATTTGGGGGATACCCAATTCACTATCATATGGTGCCTGTATGCACTTAATAAGAAAGACCTGAGGCTTTGCACCAACCCAAAGAAATCTATTCACTATAGTATTAACCTCAGTGAATAGAGACATAGCTATCATATAGAGAACATTTTAGAATATGTATAGAAAGTGAGGCAGAACAAAGCACCTAGACCCATGATTGAGAGGAACATCTTGCACAAGCTAACACCTCTCAGTGCATTTTTATCATTAATGGGGATAATTTAAGATCCCAGAATTGTTGTGGATCCCTGGTTATGGTGAACCCTAGGTATTTAAAGTAGCCTTCAATTTGCCTGAGAGAACTGTGATATAGGAGGTCTCAATGATGGCCCACTATCGGGACATACAGTTTAATTTTAGGATGTGGCCATCCCTGTATACATGGGACATGTCCAGAACTCTGGTGACTGAATGTGTGGGCTCTGCACATACACAGTGAGGCCGTCAGCATAAAGAAACACTTGTCTCCATGTTCTAGACACCACTAAACTCTGATGAGTTTATCATCTCTTCGGATCCACTTCACTAGTGGCTTGGCCGTGAGTGCAAAAGACAGAGGGGAAAGGGTGCACCCCTGTCTTGTACTCCTTTTGATCTGGAAAGGGGGAACAGTACACCATTAACTCTAACCCACACTCACAGTTCGCAATACAATGTTTGGGCAAGTTGTAGCACACAGGGCCCAAAACTCATTCTTTGCAGAATTTGAACATGTAAGGCAAGTGAATTCAGTCAAAAGCTTTTTCAAAATTAATCATTACCGGGGCCGTCGCCTCCTGTACCTCCATCATTCTGGCCATAGCTACCTGCAGAATACTTATACAGTATCTGGTCCCAGGTATCGACATAAAGTCATTCTGATCTGCACCTCCCAGAGACCAAATCACTTGTAGTAGCCGTGTGGCAGAGATTTTTACCAAAATGTTTGTCTATTCATTGATGTGGGATATTGGGTGGTACAAGAATTAGTCAGTGGGCCCTTCCAGGTTTGGCAATGACTACAGAAGGAAGCATATTATTTGAAAAACTCTGCTCAAAACCCATTACAACCTGTTGTATTACCAGTGTTCATAGAGGCGATAGCCTCCTGAATTTCATCTAGAGGTATCAGAGACTCCCGGTCACCTTTTTGGGAAAAATCTAAGAGGCGCATTCTTTTCATTATTTGCTATGGGAGCAGACTCTTCAGACCATCGAGGGTCTGGGCTACATTTAAGGTGGTATAGTATCCTGTACCTATTCTGTGTATGCCTCTGCTATGGACACGGCATGAGAGACTATTTCTACATTGCTTCAGCATACTTCAGGCATCACAGTCTTGCGTTGCCAGACAGTATATTATTGGACCAGCCTTGTCACCCCAGTAATAGATCGCATGTTTTGGTAGCAAACTAAGTGAGCTTGGCCAGAGTCTCCATAGTTCTTCCACTGCCACTTCTAATCGCCGCAGTGTGCCCTCATTTCTAGTTAGAGAGCTACTGCCCTCCATCTCACTGGTTTCTGCCTCTAGGGTTTCAGCCTTCTTCCCTTGTTTTGTTGTCCTAGTAATTAGTCATTTGTTATGGTCTCACCTCACTAATTTAAAGGCCTCTGACATGGTGGCCAATCTACCTTGCCAATACCGGCCTCAAAGTATGCAGTCACTTCACTTCTGAGGCTGTCAATGAATTGATCACCATTGAGCCACCACATGTTGAAATGTCAACCACCCAGAGTGGTCACCAGGTTCACCCCTATGTGTATATCCACTGGGGAGTGATCTGATAGGCTGCATGGAAGCACTTTTCCATCTCGTCCTCCACTTAGATTGACTGCTGTAATAAAGGTAGGTGTAGGTGTGAAAATGAGAAATGGGAGAAAAATGTGAACTGCAGAATGTCGGGGGGGCATTTCTCCTGACAACACAGAAACCCAGTGAATCGGCCCATGATGCAAGTAGGGTCACTCTAGTCATTGCCCTGTTGCTTGGGATGTCTCACAATGGGTTAATCTCTGCATTCAAGTCACTTTGTACTATTTGCCCAATTTGTGCAGCTAGGGCTGGAAAAGAGGACACAATTAACGCTGGGGGGTATGCATGCACAGATGACGGATCACATCCACCCTACCAGAGACCCTTATTAGTAATGAGGTGGTCTAGCAGATCAGAGTAAACCCCTGATGGAATCATTGGGAACGATTTGCACAGAAGTATGGCTGCCTCTCCTACTCCCTTAGTGCATACTCCATGGCACACACGAGTATAGCCTTTTTGACTGAAGAACACAGTTATTGCCTAGTAGATGTGTCTCCAAGACCCACTCTCTTGACATAACCAAGAACTGCAGCTTTCCTAAAGTTCTTATTGAGCCCATTCACATTCCATATAAGGAAGCTGTGTAGTCTGTGACCAGGCACAACATGAATATTTGAGCAGTGAGAAAGGAACTAAATCTAAATTTACCTCTGACCGGGGTGGTGCAACCAGCATCCCCTTCATAACTCTTTCTGGCCCCCCCAAGCTAGAGCATCGGCATCTAATAACATGTGACAACTCCCCCCTGCCTAGTTTTCAACACCCAACACTTCTCTCCATGAAGCATCTGTCTCCCTAACTTTAAACTTCAAAATACTAAAAGCCCTAACTAAAAGTTATGCACACTAAATGACTAGAACCAACCAGGGATTAGACTATGTCACAAAGATTGTTGGCAATTGTATCACATACTTAAGCACAATAACAATCACCTAAGATAAAATGAAAAAAGTCCCAATGCAGCCCCTGTCAGGTTTCACCAGTTCCAGTCCTCAAACTGTGCCCTATGGATTAGGGCGGTGAATACGTGGGACTGTTAGACGTAGAGTCTTCCCCTCAATGCCTTCTGCTATTCCTCCTGATGTGTTATGGCAGTGTCTCCCAGCATTCAATGCTTTTTCACATTCCTGAGGATCTTGGGGGTTCTTTTCATCTGCAGGCAATGTGTGGGTGCTCCACCAACCAATTCAAAGCACTTTCTAATGTATCAAATATCAGTGTTTTATCCTTATCGATGACCTTCTCCAGCATGGATAACAACAGCATGACCTGCCCTTGCATGGCCTGAAGCTTTTGCTTCAACTCCAAGAAAAAGCGGTGCTGTTGCTGGACCATAATGGTGTAGGCTTGGAAAAAAAAATTGCGGAAGCTGTGCCACAGAGTAGTCTGCCCTTCTTAGAAGATGCTCGTAGGATCACGTCTTTGTCCTCAAAATTAAAAATCCGGGCAAACATTGGCCAAAGAGGGGTCCCAGGCAGCTGATGTATGACCAACAATCTGTGCACTCACTGTACAACAGTGGTGCTCCAGTATTTGTTAATAACATTACATGATATGTGTATTTTTAAAACTCTTGAGCACCCCTTGGGGCTTCTTGGTGCTAAGTAGCAGATGTTTATTGTTCCCCAACTAAGTGGAACTCACTTTATTGATCTGGAATGATCAAAGGCTGATTGGGAGTTGAGAATATGACCATGAGGTGAAACACAGATCCCTGGGTGGATGCATTAATCCACTGAGCCCACAGACCTGCACTATTGTATCACAAAGTCCTCTGGAAGGGGATCCACAAGCCTAAAGAGAGCTCTGAAGCTCATTGGGGTTGAAACCTCTGTCAGGTCCCAGTCCTAGCATTGGTCTGGACCAGAGTGCAGTCACCTGTGTGCCATCTGTCTTCCTTTGTTGTGACAAAGTACCCATGATGGGGTTTCAAAGGTCCAAAGATTGCTCCCGAACTTCTGAAGGGTGAAAGGTTCGACTGGTCCGAGTCAGATCTCTATCAGGCCTGGGCCCTAGGCCTTGGACTCCAAGCACCGCCCATTGATGTACCCTGCTAGCCAGGGCATACTTAACACAGGCTTAGGGAGGCTACCCGTCCTCAGGCAGGGTGGAAGGTTCTGATAGGGCCCAAGTCACAGTTCCAAGATGCCCATGGTGCAGGCTACCCTCTTTCCCCTGGACTCCATCCTCCAGCCCATGATGTCACAAAGTGCCATTGTCAGCTTTCCACTGGCCTGTTAAGCACTCCCTGGCTCTGGTAAATAAAAAGGTCCATCCAAGCTTCTGTTAGAGCTTTTGGCGTTGCTGCGTGCTGGAGGGTTTGGGTGCCATTTAGGAGCCGAGGGGAGGAGATGAGAGGGAGGGGAGGTGCAGCCATTTCAACCTTCCAGAATACCAGTTGGGACTTACCAGGCACTCAAAGGCAAAAAGCTTTTGCAGACACCAGCCAGCACTACAGCTGTGTCCCAGGACCCGACCTCCAAGGCCCAGTCTCAAGTCATTGGCCTGTGGTGTCCTCCATGCCCTACCTTCCTCCTAAGTGCAAGTCACACCCTTCTCCCATTGAAGCACATGGTAGGGCCAGATGTCCAGATTTGAGGTCGGCACATTCGTGTTGTGACAATAGTGATGACATTTTTAAGCCAGCGAAAGACAAATAAAGCAAAAGCAGTTCCCATGAATGATAACCGTCTCATTGCAGCTTTTGGCTAGGGGCCAACACCCGCTATTTTCCCAGTGCAGCTGTCAGCCAGCAAAATGTTGCACTGTCATACGGTAGGCAGACATCACAGGTGAGAAAGTGAAACCAATGGCACCATTAGTGCTTACTGGTTTCACTTCCTGGTCAATGCCAGGGGAGATCACTGCCTCCTTTACAGCAGTCAGGATGGAGGAGGTAGTGTCTGAAAGGGGAGAATGTCCCATTTACAGTGTTGCCTTTCTCTCTCTAGTGAAACCCCTCTACTAACAGTGATCCCTCTACTAGACACAAGGGATATTAATGGGGGAAGCAGCCCCTTTGGAAGGGGTCTGAACTCTCCCCCAATCAAGTCAAATGTAATTAAGTCTTTTTAGCTAGGGGCACAAAGGAATGTTTTATTTTCATTTTTTTAAAGGGTTGGAGGTGGCCCACCCTGCGTGCATAGGGTCATACCCCGACTCTTAAAAAGGCTCAAATCTTTCTGCCTCCTTCTAATGGAAAGACCCACCCCATGTCATCTCCCAATCTAAAATGGTATCACACTTGTATGACAGCACCATTTGCCCTGTACCGCACTAATTGTTCAGGACCAATTGCGACAGGAACAGATCAAAACAAAGAATTTGGAAAGTCCACCTGATTTTTGTGTGGTCCCTGGTTTGTTCCTGTGCTGAAGCAAGTGCTAGACCCAAGAACAAAGATGGTGTACTGTTTTTATTGGGAGATGTGTGGGAATGCTGGATTTTAGGGATTTTGTGGATCCCTGAAACTTCTGGAACTTTCTTTCATGGAGATGTGGGGAAAATCAGTGTTTATAGCCAAAGCTTAAGATTTGCAAGGCCTTGTGGGTAGAAAACCATTTTGGGATCAACACACATCATACCACCATGAACACCACTGGGGATCTACTTCTCAGAAATGTTTGGATTTAGCATGTTTTCCTGATTACCTGAATCTGGTGCAACTGTCAACTTTGTAGACTATTATCGGTGTGCCCGACCACATTGCACTGTATTTATCCACCTGACCCATCTTGAAATACGGAACAAAGTTTTCATTGTGTCAGTTGGAGGGTCAATCAAATGCAGTGGCACAATGAAAGTGAGAGCCAGCATGAGCCAGCTGATGTGTATATCCAGTGCATGTTCCCAATGGGGGCACCACTGGCTTTTCTCACCTGTTCTGTGGGGAAGGTGGAACATGATCATGTGTGATAAAACCTGAGAGATGGTGAACTATGCCGGGGCAAGACACCTCTAGGCCACCCAGTTCAAATAGACTCTTGTTTGAGCTCTGTGAAGCCTGCATGGATGCTCTGGGCCACAGTAGAGGAAACTGCCAAAGCCATCTTTCCTCACCAGGCTAGGGTTCTCCCAAACCAGGTATTAGTCTGACATGAACACAGTAAGAGCTCCATAAAGCCACACAAAAGCGATGAACATGGCACCCCTGGCCAGGACCACATGCACCACCCAACCCAGCCTTCAGCCCTAACAAAGAGCAATGTCTTGCCAGCCTCTAGGTTCACAATTTGTTTGAAAAAAACTGTTACAGTTTATCAGCCTTGAAATAATATAATACTTTATCCAACAATTCATGAGATACTTTGCTCACTAAAATCCTCAGAATTTCAAACGTTTTCATACTGACCTTCTTCACTGGGCTCAGCCCCATTCAAGTGCAAAGGAGGGAATGTCCTCTGATAATAGCGCTGGCGGGATATATGCACCAGCGTTACCAGTATTACAAAAGGGGCCACATAAGCAACTCTAGCCCCTTCTGTAATGCCAAAATCCCCCAGGGGCAAGCAAAGTGGGCGCAAACGGCCATTGCGCCACAGGTCACTTTATGTAATATGGCCCCAGATAAGCACACCCCTTGTGTATGTCCTTCATATTTATATGTCTACTTAGCTCTGTTAACAAATACATGTGCTATGAATCCTGCACTGTGGTGGTGGTTGGGGGAGGCTCCTGGGCAGCCCCTGCACTCAATGATGGCTGCATTGTGGTGGTGGTTGGAGGAGGCTCCTGGCAGCTCCTGCACTCACTGATGGCTACACATCCACAGCTGGCGGTGGGGGCCCCGTGACATCTGGTGGTGGTGACGGTGTTAGCCTGACAGCTTCCGCTGGTGTAGAGTGCCTCGTCTCCTCCTGTTCATGGGTCGGGGATCCTTTAACCTTCCTGGCAGGGGTGGATGGGCTCTTCCCCTCTCTGCCTGGTGGTGCAGGCACCTTCCACTTCTTCACAGTTGGTGCAGGCTCATTCCCCTTCTTCACAGCTGGTGCAGGCTCCTTCCCCTTCCTCACAGCTGGTGCAGGCCCCTTCCCCTTTCATCCCTGGTAGTGCTGGCTCCTTCCCCTTCAGTGTCGTAGGTCTGGTACCCTTACCACCACGAGTAGGTGGTGCTACCATTGTCCCCATGGACAGTCTGGCTGGGGTGCTGGGCTGTGTCCTTGGTACCCTACCCATACGTGCAGGATGGGGGTTGGAGGGGTAGGGAAGAGGTCAATTTGGGAAAGGAAAAGCTTTTTAGGGAAGTTGGGGAGGGAGGAGAGAGGAGTAATGGGAGTGGAGAATGAGGGAGTGGCTATTGGAGGTGTATGTCTGCTCGATTTGGGTGCAGGTGCATGGGCTGTAAGCTGATGTGAGGTGGATGGCTGTTGGGTGTCTGAGTGTTTGCCTTTGTGTCCATTAGAAGGGGGGTACAGACACGGTGGGAGAGGACACAGGGGGAGCGTGCATGGCTGTTGTGGAGGTGTCTGCCAGTGAGGTGTGTGTTCTGCTTGTTGTGGTGATGGTGATAGTGGATGTAGATGTAGTGCATGCGGGTGTGAGTTTGGACATGCCTGAGAGGGAGGTGGAGGAGGAGGACGAGGAGGAGACAGTCGAGGCTGTGGATGTTGTTGTGTCTGCATTGCTATAGTGTTTGTATGAATGCCTGTGGGATGAAGTGTGGTGCTTGTGTTGGCCTGTGCCACCCTTGTGTGTTGCCTTGTGCGCATGCTCGTCTGTCTGTGTGCTGGGTTGGGGTTCAGGAGAATGGGACTGGGAAGTGGAAGTTGGAAGGGGGATGGCAGAAACAGGGACAATGGCTTCCATCAAAGAGGAGGCCAGAGCCTGAATCGATCTCTGTTGGGCCGCCAAACCACCATGAATGCCCTCCAGGAATGCATTGCATTGCTGCATCTGGGATGCCAGCCCCTGGATGTCATTCACAATGGTTGACTGCCCTACAGAGATGGATCTCAGGTCAATAGCCTCCTCACTCAGGGCTCACTGGGGCAGGGCCTGAGGTGCCTGGGGCGAAGGAGATTCCCACCCTCCTGGGTGAGCGGGCACGGGCAACTCGCTGAGGGGCTACTGGGAGGGTGGTGCTGGTACAGGGTGTGGTGGCTGTACCTGCAGCTGGGTTGGCCACAGAGGTGTCTGTCACCACAAGGGAGCTCCCATCGGAGGAAGCATCAGAGTCTGCGTTGTCCGCTTTAGTATCCGCCTTGGTTCTCTCCTCGCCCTCCGTCCCACTTGTTCCCTCGGCGTTGGTGGACTCTGCCTCCAGAGTCCTGTGGGATGCATGTCCTTCTGTTGCTGGTGTCCCTGCTCCTCCACCAGATGATGCTAATGCACACAAGGACAGGATGACAAAACAAGAAAGGGGGGAGAGAGACAAAGGATACACTGGGTCAATGACTGCAACAACACCACCGTTGGCGTACACAGCACCCTCACACACAGGGAACAGGCCTATGCACTATGCATTGCACTACCAGTGAAATGGCTAGTCACCAAGGCATGAGGAGGAGCACACACCGCCAACTGCATCACACCTGGGACCCACGCAGCCCTGCCTAGAAGTGAATACTAGCAAGCTAGGTTACCTGTTTTTGCCATGCAACCATTACTCTTCAGAGGAACCACGCTGCAATATCTGGCCTGGTCTTAGGGGCACCCACTATCACACAACCACCACATGAATACCACCCCACTGGCCATAAGTTGTAATAATACCCACTGTACTCACCCCCTTGTGTGTGCTGTGATTCCCTCAAGCGCCCATCCAGCTCAGGGTAGACAACCGCCAGTATGCGGGCCATCAGGGGGGCCAGGGTCCGACAGGCACCCCTTCCTCGTTGGGAGGCCATCCCCAGCTGGGCCTCCGCTGTCTTCAGGGCCCAGAGTCTCAGGTTCTCCCACTGTTTCTGACAGTGGGTGCTCTGCCTGCCATAGACCCCCAGGGTCTGCATGTCCTTGGCGATGGCACGCCATAATCCCTTATTTTGATGGGCGTTGACCTGCAGAGGTAATACGTACAGGAGAACTCCATTTAACAACCAGTCCAGCCTGCTACACACATGGCCCACCATACCCAATCCCATCACCATTGGCACACACATAGGCCAGCTGACAACATGTACACCGCCAACAGACAATCCACCCACCCTAACACGATGCCTTCACACACATCTCCATGCATCCATGCCACATACATAGTGCCTACAGTGTGCTGACTTGTTGGTCTGGAGGCCCATACAGCAGTCTGTACTGGGGTAGGACCCCATCCACCAGTCGCCCCAACTCCTCCAAAGTGAAGGCTGGGGCCCCTTTCCCAGTCACACGGGCCATGGTAGGTTCTAGACACAGATCACAGCAGCACATGCAGTGTAGGTCTTCTCCTGTGGAAGGTCAGGAAACAAGTGAGGAATCAGATAGAAAATGGTGGTCATGTCCACGGCGGTGCACACCATCACCGCCGGCGTAGATCCCCATTAGCCACTGTACCCCATAGGGCCCAAGATTATCCAATGAGGAATTGCACGGCGGTTCACGACCGCCACGGCGCACAACGTCAACAGAATTACCTCACTTCCACCTGTCCCTCCACACAGGACAGGCGGTCGCCATTTCAGGGGCGGTGAACAGGCCTATCGATAATTGTGGCGTCACAGGATAAATAGGCACATACTTTAAAATTACACTCTCCTAATACATGATAGCACAATGTGGACTACTGTTGTGGTACAGTTGTTCTAATTGTGACAGCCGACTCACTCTTGTGCCCATTGGATACCTACCGCTGCGGATGAATAGGAGATGGAGACATACTCCCGTGTACAGGCCCCTGGTGGACTTAGCTACAATGGAGGACTTGCACATAATACTCACCTATAGACTGGACAGGGCCTGAATCACAGAGCTGTGTGCCCAGTTGGAGCCGGACCTGATCTCAGCTATCCGTCATCCGTCTGGGATCCCCCCTCTTGTGCAGGTTCTATTAGTGCTCCATTTGCTGGAAACAGGTTCTTTCCAAGTGTCAGTGGGTTTGGCAGCAGGAATGTCACAGCCAATTTTCTCAATCGTGCTGGCAAGAGTCTTGTCTGCCCTGGTAAAACACATGTGCATTTACATTGCTTCCCCCCAGGTGGAAGATTTGGCCACTGTGAAGGCCGGATTCTATGCAATGGGACATATCCCCAATATTATTGGAGCGATTGACGGAACACATATTGCATTTGTACCCCCCTTGCAGAATGACCAGGTGTACAGGAATCGTAAGAGTTTCCACTCCATGAATATGCAGATGGTGTGTCTGGTGGACAAGTACATCTCCCACATCAGTGCTAAATATCTTGGGTCAGTGCATGATGCCTTTTTCCTGAGGAATAGCTGCATCCCAAATGTGATGGCCCAACTACAGAGACAGGTGTGTGGCTTATAGGTGAGCCTTGGTCGCCACCCAGTGTATGTTGGTGTATGCCTCTGCTGTTAGCCAAATAGGATAGTGTGTGGCTAAATGTTGTCCCTTGCTACTTGCAGGTGATTCTGGCTACCCAAACCTATTGTGGCTGCTGACTCCTGTAAGGAATGCCAGGACAAGGGCTGAAGAACGTTATTATGAGACACCTGGGCGAACCAGAGGGATCATTGAGAGGGCCTTCGGCCTCCATCTGACAGGTGGATCCCTGTGCTACTCACCCAAGAAGGTCTACCAGAGAGTACTGGCATGCTGCATGTTGCACAACCCGACCCTCAGACACCATGTACCTTTTCTGCAGGAGGTGGAGACTGCAGATGCCTCTGTGGCAGCAGTGGACCCTGAGGACAGTGAGGAAGCGGAGGCAGAGGATGAGGATGTGGACAGCAGAACATTAGTGATCCGTCAGTACTTCCAATGACACACAGGTGAGACAGTGCAACTTCACATTTCTGTGACTATTGTATTCTATGAGGCAGTGGCATGCTGGCATTACCCACTTGTTACCTCTACTCACTGTCACCTATGGATTATCTTTTTACAGATGTTGGTGAGATGATAACAATATCTTGATGTGATCACTACAGCCAGCAACAGGCCATTCATTGTATGCTCTCATTATGTACATTTCATTTAGAAAGTTTCAAAACATGACATACTAGTAGTCATGTTTTATCCAAGGGTGTTTATTGTAGTGCTAGAAAATAGAGGGGGAAGTGCAATGGAAAGGGGTGATGATGGAGCTAAGTCTAGGGTATTGTTCCAGTCTGTTTATAGCACGGGTGCAATGTCCAAGGAGATATAGGAAGGAGAGCACTGGCAGTTCAAAGTGAACAAGGTGACTGACTGGGACACAAGGGGGACTATCAGGAGAGTCTCATTTCCTGGCGGTGGTCTTGGCAATTGTCTCTGGCTTCTGTCTGGGTCGCAGGGATTGTTCACGGGGTGGTTCACCTTCTGCAGGGGGAGGGATGCTGGTGGCCTGTGGGTCCTGTGGTGGGGCCTCCTGGCAACTAGCAGCAGTGGAAGAGGAGGGCTGTTAATTTGACTGGCTAGTGGTAGGGGCCGCCTGCTGTGGTGTTGCCTCCCTCATGATGTTGGCCATGTCTGCCAGCACCCCTGCTATGGAGATCAGGGTGCTGTTAATGGCCTGCAAGTCCTCCCTGATCCCCTGGTACTGGGCCTCCTGCAGCCGCCTTTTCTCCTGCACATTGTCAAGGATCTGGACCATTGTGTCCTGGGACTGTTGGTAGGCTCCCAGGATCTCGGATAGTGCCTCCTGGAGAGTCGGTTCCCTGCTCCTGTCCTCCCCCTGGTGCACAGCAGTCCTCCCAGTGTCCATATTGGCCTGTGCCTCTGTCCCCTGAACGGTGTGGAACTGCCACTGACCCCATGTCCCTGATTGTCTTGGGGGCGAGGTGTGGCTTGGGGTCCCTGTACAGGTGGGCACACTGCTGATTGACGTGTCCTGGGGACAGAGGTGTGGGTACACTGGGTGGGTGCTGTGGTGTTGGTTCCTGATGCTGGAGGCTCTGTGGTGGTCTATGAGTGGGTTTGGGTGACCGGATGTCCAGTGGTTCCTGATGGGCCAGGTAGGTCCTCCAGATCCAGAAGTCCACAGTTACTGTCATCACTGGGGGCCTCTTCAGTTGGGGGACTGGATAGTGTTGGCACCTCCTCTCCACTGACATTGGCTGGGGTACCTGTGGGGATGTAAATGATGTATTATGCTTCAAGTGTATGACATTTGTACTTCCGTAGCTTCCCCTCTGTAGTTGGTGTTGCCCTGCCAGCTTTTGCTTGTGTATGGTGATGTATTGTGGGATTGTTAGCTTCCCTATGCTGTGCATGCTTTAGTGATGGGTGTCCATGCAGGGCTGGGAGGGGTCTCCATGCATTGGTATGGCATGCAGTGCTTGGCATTGGGATTAGTGGGATGTGTAGGTGCAATGTGTGGGATGGTGTGGAGTGATGGGAAAGAGGGTGCGGGTGTGAGATGGCATGCAGGTATTGGTAGGGGTGATAGGTAGTAAATATTGTCTTACCTGTGTCCAGTCCTCTGGCAACTCCAGCGAGTCCCTCAGGATGCAGTATTGCCAGTACCTGCTCCTCCCATGCTGTGAGCTGTGGGAGAGGAGGTGGGGATCCACCGCCAGTCCTCTGTATGGTGAGCTGGTGTCTTGCTGTTATGGAACATACCTTCCCCCGTAGGTCGTTCCACCTCTTACTGATGTTGTCCCTTGTTCTTGGGTTTCTATCCCACGGCGTTCACCCTGTTCACAATTTTCCGCCATAGCTCCATCTTCCTTGCTATAGATATCTGCTGTACCTGTGCTCCAAAGAGCTGTGTCTCTACCCTGGCAATTTCCTCCACCATGACCCTTAACTCCTCCTCAGTGAAACAGGGGTGCCTTTGTGCTGTCATGGGTGTTGTGTGATGTGTGTTGGTGAGGGTGTGATGGGTGATGTGGTGGGTTCTGTGATGTGGAGTGCGTGAGGGGTGTATGGGTGTAAGAAGTGTGGGTGTCTAGTTGTTTCTGTGCTCTTCTTCTCAGTCTCCTGGCAGCAATTGTTGTTTGTAAAAGGTTGTGGGTACTTTGGGTATGTGTTTTAAACTGGTGTGGGTGTGTGGGCGTGGTGTGTGTATGTGTGTCAGGTGGGTGTATTTGGTATTGACCGCCGTTGACTGTCTGCTGTGGTGATTCGTGGGTCATAATGTGGTGGGCATTGTTTTGTTGGCGTAACGGTATGGGTTTTGGGACCTCCACTTTATCACTGACCTTTGGTCTGGCGGATTTGTGTATGTGGCTTTATTCTGTTGGATTGGTGTGTGTGTATCATAATATGGTGAAGGAATATCCGCCACCATGGCGGGATATTGGCGGCCGACAGCGTGGCGGTAAGCAGGATTTACAGTCAGTGTCAAAATGAGGACCATAATGTTCACTATTGAAATGTAAAGTCCGTTATGTGACAATCCTGCTGGGGTACATGGACTGTGAAAGGTAAGCTATTTTTTCCTAACACACAACAAAATGTAAGTAATTGTAAAAGAACTGTACACATCCAGCAGTTAGGAAAGCAAAATGAAGCACTTTTTTTTGTAATTCCTTAGTGTGATGGAAACAAAGATTTTCGCGGGATCAGAACAAATCAAGACACTTTGGTGATGCACAAATATTAAATATTCATTGCAACCAGATTTCCATGCATTATCATTTGTGTGCAATATAGTTTTATCTATAAAACTTTTCGTCCATGTGACTTTAGTGACCATTTCAATGTAACATGTGCTTTCTGCAAATAACAATGCGCCACCACACAACACTATATTACATAAAGAAATCGCCCACTGCTTGCCTATTAGAGTGAGGAGGTCGTGAAAGCTTGTTGTACAAAAAAGTGGAAAGTGATTCTAAAACGTTTGGGAAGCACTGCTCCAAAAGTTGATTACAAGTTTAGTAATTAAATATGAATGAAGTGGGTAGTGGTGACCTATTGTGAAGGGCTACAAAGAAGCTACTATCTGACTAAATGGTTACATAAAAGGTTTGAAGTGCCACAGGGCAGGAAAACATATGTTTGTACGCGAATTAATGTTTTTTCTGAGACACAAGGGTGTAGCCTAAAAAGGATCTGTGATTACAAACATCGAAGGCAAGGTTTTTACAGACCCAATTAGTGTAGGACTATTGATCCTCATCCAAGATGTCCTATTCTCTTGTCTGGTTCCCTTTTCCTCTCCCGATACAGGTTTTCAAGAGTGAGGTGGGAGTGTGTAGGAGGCTGGACTGGCTTGTAGTGAGTACCAAGGGGTACTTGCACCTTGCACCAGGCCCAGTTATCCCTTATTAGTGTATAGGGTGTCTAGCAGCTTAGGCTGATAGATAATGGTAGCTTAGCAGAGCAGCTTAGGCTGAACTAGGAGACGTGTGAAGCTACTACAGTACCACTTAGTGTCATATGCACAATATCATAAGAAAACACAATACACAGTTATACTAAAAATAAAGGTACTTTATTTTTATGACAATATGCCAAAGTATCTTAGAGTGTACCCTCAGTGAGAGGATAGGAAATATACACAAGATATATATACACAATAGCAAAAATATGCAGTATAGTCTTAGAAAACAGTGCAAACAATGTATAGTTACAATAGGATGCAATGGGGAAACATAGGGATAGGGGCAACACAAACCATATACTCCAAAAGTGGAATGCGAACCACGAATGGACCCCAAACCTATGTGACCTTGTAGAGGGTCGCTGGGACTATTAGAAAATAGTGAGAGTTAGAAAAATAACCCTCCCCAAGACCCTGAGAAGTGAGTGCAAAGTGCACCCAAGTTCCCCTAAGGACAAAGAAGTCGTGTTAGAGGAATAATGCAGGAAAGACACAAACCAACAATGCAACAACGCTGGATTTCCAATCTGGGGTACCTGTGGAACAAGGGGACCAAGTCCAAAAGTCACAAGCAAGTCGGAGATGGGCAGATGCCCAGGAAATGCCAGCTGCGGGTGCAAAGAAGCTTCGACTGGACAGAAGAAGCTGCGGTTTCTGCAGGAACGCAAAGGGCTAGAGACTTCTCCTTTGGAGGACGGATCCCTCTCTCCTTGTAGAGTCGTGCAGAAGTGTTTTCCCGCCGAAAGAATGCCAACAAGCCTTGCTAGCTGCAAATCGTGCGGTTAGCGTTTTTGGATGCTGCTGTGACCCAGAAGGGACCAGGAGGTCGCAAATTGGACCAGGAAAGAGAAGGGACGTCGAGCAAGACAAGGAGCACTCTTAGGAGCAGGTAGCACCTGGAGAAGTGCCAGAAACAGGCACTACGAGGATGCGTGAAACGGTGCTCACCCGAAGTCGCACAAAGAAGTCCCACGTCGCCGGAGAACAACTTAGGAGGTCGTGCAATGCAGGTTAGAGTGCCGTGGACCCAGGCTGGACTGTGCACAAAGGGGCATATTTATACTCCGTTTGCGCCGAATGTGCGTCAAAAATTTTGACGCACTTTCAAAGCAAACGTTGCCCCATATTTAAACCCTGACGCCCGATCCGGCGCACCAGGAAAATGGCGCTATGTGCGCCAGTTTTTGGAAGCGGCACCCCGCCCTGCGTTAATGACATGCAGGGTAGGCGTTCCCGTCCAAAAACAGACGCACATAGCGGTGCGTGGTATTTATGCTCCAGGGCAAAAATCACTTCCGCGCGGCAGGCGGCGCAAAAAAATGGCGCAAAGCACGAATAGCGTGAAATTTTAACGCCTGGGTCAGGGCAGGCGTTAAAATGGGGCAAACACACCTGTACTTAATCAGAACACACAGAACAAACAACAGAGCAGCAGAGCAGCAACAGGGAGACATGGAGGTGCTTTTTCTTCAACGTGCACGTAGACGCAGAGCCCTGCAGCAACAACAGCAGCCACAACAACAACAGCAGGGACCCCAAAGACAGCGCAGAAGGCAGGAGAGGATATTCCGCCCACAAACAACCCTGCATGGCCTCAGGGAACGAGACATCATCCAGAGGTACCGGTTGAACTGGCAGGCCATTCAGCAGCTGCTGACAAATATTGAACAGCAATTGGCCCCCACTTTAGTGACTCCACGCACTATCCCAACCGAAACAAAGCTGCTTGCCGTACTTCACCTGCTGGCAAGTGGCTCCTTTCAGACAACTGGTGCCCTGGTTGGTGGAATCTCACAACCATCTTTCTCCGCATTCCTGCCTAAAGTACTGGATGCCATCATTGGACTGACACCCCGCCACATCTGCTTCCCTAACACAGTGCAGAAGCAGCAGGAAACAAAACAGGGGTTCTACGCCATCAGTGGCTTTCCGCATGTCCTTGGTGCAATCGACTGCACACACGTACGCCTTGTGCCACCTGCTGCGAGTGAACACCTCTACCGCAACAGGAAGCACACACATTCCATCAACGTGCAGGCCATAGTCGATCACCAAGGACTGATCAGCAACATTGTGGCTAAATATCCTGGGAGTGTACATGACGCATTCATCTTCCATCACTGCACCATCAACCAACACTTCCAGGATGGACGGTATGGCAATGGACTACTTGTTGGTAAGGACAAAAATCTACTTATATACTCACTGCACAGAAACCCTCTAGGATAAACAACACATACACCACAATAGCAACACCTAGACAGGAACACACTGAGGTACTCACATCACTAGCCATGTGTCACAAGTCACCATTGAACCTCTCACACATTTGAATTTACTCCACAGCTTAGTGTGAAGACATTCATGACTGTGGTTGCCTAAATGTCACCTTGCAAATTGGAAGTCTCACAATAACCTGTACACTAATACAATGCATAACTTTTAAGGGATGGGATGGCCTGGCTATGTTCATATGAACGTTTCTAATACCCTTTCATGTTTCAACTCTGCATGGAACTATCATCACACCCCCAGTGAGGACACACGGACACCTGTGTCACAAGTCACAATGCAAGGGAGGGCACACTGTACTTGAGAAACCAATACATCCTGCTGACAAACAGTTAGACAACAAACACTTGCTCAGCCAAGGGAAAAAAACAATGCCAAAGTTTCCACCAACAACCATAGGTTGTCACATTAGTACACAAAATAGTCACAGACAACACAACACAACTACTGCCATCAAAGATACGTACAACAGTGCCTCCTACATCTAATTGATACCATTCTGTGTTTCTCTTTCAGCTGATCAGGGGTATGGCATCCAGCCTTGGCTAATGACACCATATGGGAACCCAAATACTGCTGCTGAGCGGGCATACAATGACGCCCACAAGAGGACCCGCAGCATTGTGGAGAGGACCTTTGGGATCCTAAAGTCAAGGTTCCGCTGCCTTGACATCACTGGCAGAAGCCTACTCTACTCCCCAGAGATGGTCTGCAAAATCATACTCACTTGTGCCATATTACACAATATTTGTGAACAAAGGAACATTCCCCTCCTTGAACCAGACCCAGACATGCCTGAGGATGATGATGAGGAGGATGCTGGCCTGCAACAGGAGGGGGAACAACCTAACACCGCAGCAGGAGTGCGTAGGCGCCAACAGCTTGTGAACAATTTTTTTACTTAAGTTATTATAATCACTTGTATTCCACACTTGTAAATAAACACAGATAACAAACACCACATCATGCTTTGGCCTATTCATTTCTGACCACCTTTAGTTTGAAATAGCTGAAGATGAATGTCGTCTCATTGATCAAGAATGCCATTAAAATTCATCACACCAAAAATAAACATCACAATTATATGCACAGAGGGTAGGATGTGACATGTTACATTACCATACACAGAGCCCAACAAGAGTACAAATGTGACAATTACACATGCCGGATCCAAACAACTGAAACAGTCTCTCATCCAGCCCAAAATTGGAGATCATTTGAAAGTCACATCACACGTGTTCAGAGACAGGGTGGGACCATCCATGTGTACGTGAACATGTCATCAATGGCTTCTCTCAAGTGTATGATGTGAGCAATACACAATTGCAACAACATCAGCTGCCACTAACTCAGGAGGAGACCTTGAAGTTACAGTGACAACATACACACAGACAGGTCATACTGGATCCACATTCCCACACACATGTACACATATGTCATACAACCAACCTAATATTTGAAAGTAGACCATCACAGTTGTGTCCCAGTTTGAACCTAGCAGGAAGATTGTAACATAACACTAAACCAGTTTATGCAGAAAGGGACACAGACAAGCAAAACAATCTTCGCTTTATCACATCGTGAACGCTGAGAGTCTTGCAAACTTAGGGGGTCATTCTGACCCTGGCGGTAATTACCGCCATGGCGGAGGTCGGCGGTAGCACCGCCAACAGGCTGGCGGTGCACCGATGGGCATTCTGACGGCGGCGGTTCAGCCGCGGCCAGAAACGGGAAGTCACCGCCGACTTCCCGCTGCCCTTGAGAATCCGCCATGGCGGCGGAGCGCGCTCCGCCGCCATGGGGACTCTGACACCCCCTACCGCCATCCTGTTCCTGGCGGGTCTCCCGCCAGGAACAGGATGGCGGTAGGGGGTGCCGCGGGGCCCCTGGGGGCCCCTGCAGTGCCCATGCCAATGGCATGGGCACTGCAGGGGCCCCCGTAAGAGGGCCCCACAAAGAATTTCAGTGTCTGCTTTGCAGACACTGAAATTCGCGACGGGTGCAACTGCACCCGTCGCACCTTCCCACTCCGCCGGCTCCATTCTGAGCCGGCGTCCTTGTGGGAAGGGTGTTTCCCGCTGGGCTGGCGGGCGGACTTTTGGCGGTCGCCCGCCAGCCCAGTGGGAAAGCCAGAATGACCGCCGCGGTCTTTCGGCGGGAACCGCTTGGCGGGCGGCGACCGCCGACCGCCGTGGTCAGAATGACCCCCTTAGTCATATGAAAATGGTATGCAACTTAGCTCCAAATCATCATTACTGCAAACGTCAAATGGGCTAATGAGATGAATGAATAGTCAACAGTCATTCATACCATATGGCCTTACATTCGCCCGCTGCTGCAGGTTTGCCAGGATATGATAAAAATACTCCATGGATACAGTAGATATTCTGGATGGTCAAATCCTAGGGTGCTGGGGGCCTAACTCCACCTCTACCACCCCCAAAACATACAAGAATCATGTACTTGTGAACTAAACACATGCATAAGGCACATGTGTGGCCTCCATGTCACAAGTCCTACACAAATATGAAACACAAAATCATAATGGGACATGGTCAGCCCCATAAAAACTGAAAGTGACTCTCCCACTCCCTGTTAGGACTACAGATAAAAGCATCCCCATCATAAAGGTGGGGACATTTTGGAGACGGAATACATAATGGTATCAAAAACATAATTTCAAAATAGCCATCAGCAATTACACCAAATATGTTGTCAAATATGGTCAATACATTAGTTAACGTATCCCAAACATCACATTGTGAAGGCCGTCTATACATAAAAGTACGGACATTTGTCATATACAAACACAAATGTGTCTCACATCGCACCGTTTGACCATGACAAATCACCTTTCCAAAGCTAAACACATGAAGACATTTGGATAAATTTGCTCCATATTCTACGCATACAGCATGGCCGTCATAATTTGTTCACGTACATGAGTGCACACAATGCAGAGTCAGATACAAATGTATCCAAAAGTGTCTTGATATTTCACCTTCAAATTATTATTTACATCCACAATATTTTTGACTCTGCATCATGTGCACTACTGTACGTGTAAAAAAAACCACGCCCATGATGTATGCGTCGTGAAATTGACGCTACATGGACAATATGTTGGTCATTTCATGTACAGTATTAATTATTAATATTCATATCATATTTTTTTAACTCCGCATCATGTGCACCACTGTACGTGTAAAAAAAACGACGCCCATGATGTATGCGTGGTGAAATTGACGCTACATGCACAATATGTTGGTCATTTCATGTACAGTATTAATTATTAATATTCATATCATATTTTTTCACTCCGCATCATGTGCACCACTGTACGTGTAAAAAAAACGACGCCCATGATGTATGCGTGGTGAAATTGACGCTACATGCACAATATATTGGTAATTTCATGTACAGTATTAATTATTAATATTCATATCATATTTTTTCACTCCGCATCATGTGCACCACTGTACGTGTAAAAAAAACGACGCCCATGATGTATGCGTGGTGAAATTGACGCTACATGCACAATATGTTGGTCATTTCATGTACAGTATTAATTATTAATATTCATATCATATTTTTTCACTCCGCATCATGTGCACCACTGTACGTGTAAAAAAAACGACGCCCATGATGTATGCGTGGTGAAATTGACGCTACATGCACAATATGTTGGTCATTTCAAGTACAGTATTAATTATTAATATTCATATCATATTTTTTCACTCCGCATCATGTGCACCACTGTACGTGTAAAAAAAACGACGCCCATGATGTATGCGTGGTGAAATTGACGCTACATGCACAATATATTGGTCATTTCATGTACAGTATTAATTATTAATATTCATATTTTTTCACTCCGCATCATGTGCACTGTAATGCGTCATAAAAAATTGACGCACAACTGTGTATGCGTGAAAATATGACGCATAACGGGAAAATAAAAACGGCGGCCATTTTATGCAGGAAGTGATGTAATAGGATATCCTGTTTACAAAATCTGTACTGGGAGGTAACTTTCACTTTCACTTTGCAGTCTCAGATTTCTCTAGACTGTGTGGTTGTGTGAAAGGTGTTGTCCTGTGTTTTACTGCTCTAGTGTCCTGTGTGCCTTGTATTTTGTCTTAGTGTCAATCTATTATTGTTGTATCACATTGTCTCAGTCTGTTTAGTGTTATTTTGTCTATACCTGTGATAGTTTGTATTGTCTGTGGGAGTCTGTTGTGGGTAGCATAGTTTGGGGGGTTAGTTGGGCTATTTTTCTACTTCTCCTTTTTCTTTCACACCTCTACCTTTCCCCATTTCCCCCTTTATATTTTATATTTTTTTGGTACATTCTTATCCCTCTCAATATGTCAGGTAGGCCTCGCCTGTCCAGGATGGGGGAAGACGAATTGGGGGGGTTCATATGGCTCGTAAGCCATTTCCTCCCACTAATGCTGGAAGCTGGGGGCCGTGTGATACAGGGGTATCACACGGAGGCCAGGAAAATCCGGTGGGAGAAGGTGCGCCATCACCTGGTCCGGGTCTATGGGAGTCTCAGGAATGTACACCAACTCAAGCACCGCTGGGCAGATCTGATCACCAGGGAACAGGACCTGCTGGACCACCTGGGACTCCAGATTGGTGGCCATGTTGGTGAGTAAAAAACAATTACATGGGAATGACAGAAATCGGTGTGTGAACATGTGATGATTGTTAGCGAATCTGCAAAATAAGTAGCTGAGTGTGTGTAATGCCAGGGAAACCTAGGCCCATGGTTATACACATTAATCCCCATTCTTGCAACACATGTACACGCAATGACAGCTTTATAAATTCAACATCTATTTGTATTATGCTAAGTCGCCCCCTCTCTGCGTCCCAAAATGTTTCAAATGCTGCGCTACAAAGGTATACATATGTGTCCTAATGTGTATTTGTTGCAGAATGTGTATGAAGACCTATGCTACCAGTCCGATGGATCATTTTTGCAACACATACCAGATGCCTGTAGCTGCATGTAATGTAGTGTTGCCTTTGTGTCAGAAATGCAACACGTGAACGGCTCCATTTGTACTCCACTGGTCATAATGGCCAGTGAGTACGTCATGTAGAAACAACATACCTACAGATGCAGACGCCATAGCTAGACAGAAAATTGGAAACACATGATGATGCTATACATGTGTGTTGCCGTCACGTCACATGAAGTCAGTCATGTTGTTCACACATATGTCACATGTGTGTCTGGTTGCTGTCTGTTGACCCTGTCCAAATAGCCTGTTTTATTGTGAGTGGTCATGCAGTCCTCTTGGAACCAGTTTTGGAATGTCTCTCGGGGACGCACATGCTGAGATGTATGGATAACATTATTGTTGGGGCATACTAATGGAGGATTAACTTGGACGACACCTGACTGTCCTGACCACTGCATGAGTGTAGTAGGGTGTGACACTGGAGCAGGAGACTCATCCAATGTTAATGTTGAATACAAAGTGATCCATGCAGGATGAGCATGTATGAAAGTCTATCATTACCATGTAATTTTCACACAGTGTCATTGTAACAGAAATCTTTTGTCCGTTCACCCAGTCTGAGTATAATCTTTGTTTCATGCTTTACAGGTGGACCAGCCCCGTACACCGTGGGAGAGGTGGCCCATTTTGACGACCCCGATACCTACAGTGAGTGTCGCCTGAGTGCTATTTACATTGTTTGGTAATGACGCATGATGGATTACTGTGTGTTCAAGAGAATTCATGATTTGATGTGCTGGCCGTTCATTTGCTTTGTTCTTTTAGTGTGATATCAAATTAGAATTATGTTTCTGCCAAGCAATACGTAGTCATCTCTCAGATTGAGGGGCTGTAGCCCATTCAATTAGGGCGGCAATTGGGAATGGTATGACTCATTTCGAATAGACTGGTCAATGTTAGATTTGGTCAGGGACTTGCCATGAACTGAGTCTGCATATCAGACTGACAGTCTCCCAGATAGCTTAGGCACATGGCATTGATGACAAGTGCTTCTTCCTAGTTGAGGATGGACTGTGTACACTGTAGGTTGGATCTTCCATGGGCATGTACTTCCACAAGGTAAACTCGAAGTGTGTGTGACTTGAGTGCAATGCCCTAGGTGTTCAGTTGAATCATGTGAATGGGTGTACTACCTCCCCTGTGTGTGTTGTTAAACATGCCTCACTAATAGTATGTTATGTTGGGCTAAGTCATAACATTTTGACATTTGTGGACCTGGGATGTGACAAGGTTGGGCTGACTACAACGTGTTCCTAGCCCTTCATAGGTGTTGTGTGTGAAGGCACATAATTGTTGCACTTTCTGTACACTCCTGGGTGTGCATTGAACATGGGATTGTTGGTTGTTCTTCCCACACCACCCACAAAGACTGGGATGTTACTGTGAAACAGGGTACCTAGGACTGTAGCAACCAGTATGTTACACGTACTTAACACCTTTTGTGACTTGAGTTAGTACCTTGGGCCAGAGTGAGAAAAATGTCTACACGTTGCAAATGGCATAAATATCTGTGTGGGATTTGCAAACGTCTGTTTCCTAATCCAAAATGTCTTTGGTGGTCATGTACATATGAGTAAAATGCTTTTCAAAATTGATATAATGAAGGGTTTTACCAGACCTACTTGCAAATCACAGTGGTAGGCAATCCCATTTGCAACCGAGTACGTGGTTGCAAAGTGAGTAGCTGTTATCATCCACTTGAAGTGGATGGTAACCACCTTGCTGACTGGAAGGGGTCCTCATTGTAAAGCTTCAGCCTTTGTGAGTGGACTAAAAGAATCCTGCGCAAAAAAGCCAGTGGTCTAAGGGACCAATAATTACCGTGGAAATTTCCAAGTACAATTGTTGTGATTTAAAAATAATTGCTGCTCATTTTTCTTTCCGGTAAACGCCCTACAATTGGGGAGAAATAACTTGCTTAATTTAAAAACAGTCACGTCTATGGAGTTCTGCTGGTCCCAGCAGGCCACCATCCCCGTGAGTGCCCATGTTGCTAAGGTGGGGTAACTTGGAACCCACATCATTGATGTTCATGAGGTGGGTTTTATGGACCCCATAGCGACTCGCAGACGGTGTCAGAGACACCGTTCTGCTTTGCAATTTGCTAGTTGATTTTCCTAATTTCCTACATCTGACACCTAGTGTGGACACATGATTCTGGGCCAGGGGTTCAATCTTAGCACACAACTAATTAAAAATGCTATTGAGTGAGGAGTGTGAGTGTAATCACATAGAATGACATATGTACTGAAGTCAGTATGCGGAAGAGCTGGTGCCATAATGTCAAATGCCTTAGGTATGATTTGGATGAGTAGTTTAGGGTGATGTCATCCATCATGTAGAGACATGGATATGCTAGGTGTGATATGACCTTAGGGATGCATGATTCACATGTACTTCCTCTGAGCATTTCCGTGAACTATGTTGTAACAATTGCTGCATACAATATATTTCTAGTAATGGACAAATGAGCCATTGTGGGATTCAACCCACTGTAAATTCAATGCTCAATATTTCCCATTTCTCTTCACAGCTGCAAACCTGAGTGCCGCAGAGCGCAACCATTTTGAGCACAGGGCAATGAGGTACAGGCACATCCTGCAGGTGCAGTGTGGGTATCGGAGGATGGCCCGCAGATACAATTCCGATCGGGCCTCCGGGGCGTGGTATGCCACACCACAGGCTCCACCAACAGTGCCACCTACAACCACCAGGTCTGCCCAAGGGGACCCAGCGACGGACCAGCCATCTTCCTCAAGACCTGGACCCAGCCGTGTGTTGGGAGCAGGGCTGTCCCGTGGCCACTCCACTCCAGCAACAATCTCCACCTCCACCGGCACGCAGACCAGCAGTGACCCTCCAATTGACCCTGCAGCCTTCCAGGCATTGTCTAGGAAACTGGACAGGTTAATTCAAAAGGTGGACAACCTGACGGAGGACATGGCGGAGGTTAAAAAGAAGGTGCGCTCCATCCGGCGCACACTTCAGAGGGCAAATCTTTAGTTCTTTTGCCCTCCTGAACTTTTACCCCTCCCCTCTCCCCTCTTTCCTCTTTTCATACTGTTAGTTGGGTTTGGGGGGTTAGTTATAGGATAAGTATAGGTAATTAGCTTAGTTAGTGTTAGGTAAGAGGGTGGGGGGTCCTTATACTTTCTATCTAATATTTTTGTGTGGGTGGGTGGGTGGGGGGAAATGTTGGGATTCCTGTTTAATAAAAATAAAAAAAATAAAAAAATATATATATATATGTTTGTTTAGGATAGTATAGTATGTGTGTAGGTTAGTAAGTGTTGTCCTGCATGTGTCTTGTCTCTTAATGGTGGGTGGGGGGTTGATGTTTAGATCGTTTCGTTACATGTGTAGAGTAAGTTTAGCTTAGGTTAGTTAGGGACAGTTGTGGGTTAGTAGTAGTCAGGTTAGATTAGTGTAGGTTTACCTTTCCCTTAGTTGCCTCTTTTATTACTACTTTTAAATAAAAATGTTGTTAACCCTTTACCTGATGCGTTAGGTGCTACCTTTTCATGGCCTTGACATCAGTGTAGCAGAAATGTTAAGTATGACATTTGTGTTCCATGCTCCCTATCCCCAGGCTTATGAGGTTTAACATGCCAGCTACCCGTGTGCTAACTTGGTAAGTATCCACCATGTTGGAGAGCCACCATTGGTAGTGTGCATTGATCATCAAGGTTTGGGGTTGGTATGTATCCTACTTCACAAAGAGTGCTTCCAGACTTGTTATTGTAGGTAAATAGATAGGTCGGACAGCATTGTGAAGTTCAGGGAGAGCTTTATAGATGATGATTTGTTCACACTCTTGTCTTGTTGCTATCATTGCTGACCTACATCATGTGTGTACTGATTCAGCATGACTTTCCTTCATGGAAGTATACGCCGTAAGGGTGATTGATGCAGTGTAATTTGTTTATCATTCCTTTCATTCTACAGCATAATTTCAAATTTTAGTATTGCATGGTGCCTACATTTCTCAGCCACCATTAGTTGTGTAGTATAGCTATAGATGGTGCATCATTCTGTCCAACACAGCATGATTGTGTGTGCTTAGTCCCTTCATCAGTTATTTTCCTCAGTATAGTAAAGCTATGATGCAATCCTGGCCACTGCACAGATGATTCAGTATACATGTAATCAGGACAGTAGTATAGAGAATCGACATGGTTTCCACACAGCCACTTTGGAGTTATCTACTGCACAGTTGAATTTTGAAATGACACAGAGACACAATAGGTGTGCAAGTGATATTTATTTATAAGTGGTGTTGTGCAAAATGTCCATTCACCATGTTTGCTGACTCCTTTCTGGTGCATTATTACATGGTGATCCTACAGAAGGGGTGTGGATGATGCTCCTGACATGCTGGGGTGATGTCACAGACAGTGCAGAGGAACATGAAATACCAAATGGTAGGAGAGAAACATTCACTGGCAAGGTGGACAAGTCAGACAGTGGATTGCCGAACAGTCATTGAGGTTAGTTGTAGTGAGACTGGCATGTGTCAAAACGTAGGACCTTGGTCAGAGTAGGGCATGGTGCAGGGACTAGGGCTTACGGGTACTCTTGCGTGTGAATGTTATCTGTTCCATGTCTTCTTCTTCTGATGTGTGTGTTGCCTGGTGTGTCCTTGTTGTTGTTGGTTGTGAAGGGGCAACACACACCTCAGTGTTAGAAGACATGGAGGCAGACATCCCGGGGGCTGATCCCTGTTGAGTAAGGAAGGGCAGTACTGCAGCAAGGAGGGCCTGCTGGTTTTTCAGAATGGCAGCCACATCCCGATGGTAGGCAGCCAGGTCGGCCCTGAGGGGTTCTATGTTGCATTCGTGCACACGTTGAGTGGCTTGCAGTTTGAGTTGTTGTGTCAACTGGATGACAGCTGTGCCAATTTCCTTCAGTGTTTTTGAAATGTCCTCCAAGAGAAAATTTCTGGCTTGCATTGCAGCTGCCTGATCAGCAGTTGACAACATGCACGAACGCACCCCCTCAAGGCTGGCTGCCATATTTTGCATCCCCACCCGCACCTCCTTGGCCAGCTCCCGCTGGACCCCAACAACAGTTCTTTCGAAGCTGGTGCCAGTGTCGTCAGAGTCCTCAGCTGTGTTGGAGCTGGCAGGTCTTACAATTGGGGTGGCGGGTGGTTCTACTGTGGTGGCTACTTCTTCTGTGCTCCTCCTTGTGACTGAAGGTGGGGTTTGGAGGCTTTCAAGGACCATGTCAATGGTCTCTTGTGGGAGGTAGATGGTGTCGTCATCCATGTCATCAGGGAACTCATGGACAGGCAGATCAGCAGGAGATCCGTGTTCCTCTGCAATGAAACAGGGTACAATTAGTGTGTCTGTGTTGTGACAATTTTGCAGTAAGATACAAGCCTTTGGATGCCTTAACATTGTACTCTGTGTTTGTCTAGGTATCTGCTGTCCGTCATAGGGCATTGTTGTAGGCCTATGGCCCACCTGTGTGTCACATGTTTGATATGGATCTTTCAGACATGTCTGCCAGGTCGCCTCTAGGTGTTGCTTTGTAATTATTTAGGAATAGGTGTTTTTTTCTCCAACTCCTCACTCGGTGTTTCACTATTGTTATGGAGGGACATTTTGTAGGGTGGGCTCTCATTATCCAACATGTGATTCTTGGCTTTCTAGGCAGCAGGATAGCTAATGGTGTGGGGGACTAAGTTTGACCGACTTGAAAATAACTCTGTCACCCAGATATTCAATTTAGCTAAGACTAACTAGCAGTGCCTCTGGTCTCCCACATCAAAGGAATGTTTAGACATCCGAGCGCATGACATCTTTGGAACTTCTCAGGGAAGTGGTGGTCACTCAGGTCCTACACATTTGTATCTTTTCCGGTAGGTTCCCATACACAAATGACATAGACAGTATTAGTTTGATATGAAGTTTCATTGTACAACTGACTTGTAGGAATTTAGGTGTGAGCCCCATTTACACAAACAATACACACTGTTAGAATTGAAATAGTCCGCAGGAGAGTAATACATTAGTACACAGCTTTCATGGTGCCTAACTGTTTCTACTCTCCCCCTGCATGTTCTATGTATAGCACAGCTTGTTAAGTTTGGAGGTTGCCTGTCAGAATCACAGGGGAGACATCATCCCTCATATCAGAGGAATGGGCTAGGATCTGGTTGTGCATCAGCAGCAAGGCAGGCAGCATCTAGTTGTTATTTTCTGTTTGGAAACTCCCCCATGCGTGTCTTGGGACAAGGGAGTGAATGTAAAAGACATATGTCACGGTGATGACAAAGTTTCCATAAGCAGGAATGCCAAACCTTGACCCCTACCACATCTATCAGCAACGTACCAGACGGTATCCTTGACTGGGGCACAGAGTGAATATGTTCTGGCAAACTCCAGTGCAGAAGTAGGCAAAACAATGTGATTTGACTAATTGACAACACCTTAGGACTGACTATTTGCTACATTAACTGATAGGAAGGGCAATGAGAATCATTTAGTGCAAAGTGCTCTGAGGCACTTAGATGTGAGCAAATGAGTATAAGTACATTCAGGGTAAGATGCACAAAGGCCTCCAGCCTGAGGCTAATGCGCAAAGTATACGTTTCACTTGCCACACTACACTTTGACTGACTGTGGGTGTTGTGACTGCCCTGCCAGCACACTTGCCTCTCAGGCCCTGCCCCATACACTTTTTATTCACATTGCATGATCTGTACATGTAACGTGGCATTACCTATGCATGTCAATGTTAGGATGTGGTATGGATGTAAACATTCTTGATGTTTTGAGATGGTGTTGGGTGATGTGTTTTGAATTGGATTGGCCTGTTTATCGTATGAAGGTCCTATTTGTTTGTCCGACTTTGCAGGTGTGTTTCAGTGACCAGTTGCCTGTGTCCCCTCCTCAATGTTGGTGTCTGAGCAGTATGACATTAGTGATGTAGCCTTGTTAGCCAGGCACGTGAGGGACCCTGACGTATGCAGCATGTGTGTATCGTTAGTGCTGTGTGGCTCCTATTGCTGTTTACTTAGGCTGATGTATGTGTCAGTTATGGACATTCGGCATTTGAGTGTACTGGTACCTTTGTCTTATTTCTAGGAGTAATTGCAGATGTCACCCTCACCCCCTAATTTAGGTATGTATGTTCCAGGGTGGGGTTTCTGCCATTTGGTACTATAGCTGCACAGAGATGAGAGGTGTTATTGTCAACTGTGTTTGCAGTTACGTTACAGTTGTTGTATTTGCTACTGCATTACAGATAGGGACCTAGTTGATGTAGAATAGATTTTGCAATACAAGTGCCTGGATGTGGATTTGAGGTAGTGTCCTTCCCACCTGTCACTGCTTTCCCTTGGCTCTCTTGTTGTAATTACAGGATGTCCCCGTGGGACTGTTGTGGTTGCTGTATTTTGTCGTGCCCCAGCTTCGGTCAGTACTGGGCATGCCCCCCTGCCGTGCCCCTTTCCCCATGCCACTTCATATATGTGCTGACTTACATGCATTGTGTAGTAGGTATCCCCCCCCTGCTTACAGTCCCCATTATTGTATTATGATTCCCCATGCGACTTACCCTGCATGTGCGTAGTGTCGTGGTAGTCTGCGCTGTCCAGTCCTTGAATCCCTGTGACGATCTCCTCCGGGATGACGGCTGCGACCATCTCCTCCATGTGGTCCAGGGCCTCCTGTTGTGCTGGACTCCCCCCTCCAGTCTGCATTGCTGCCTTCCTGTTCCTGGCCATTTTCTCTTTGGTCCTACGTTTGCAGTCATGCCAGCGTTTCTTACACTCGGTGACTGTCCGGTGTTCTTCAGCCACACTGTTAATCTTGTCCACAATTTGTTTCCAGATGGCCTCTTTCCTACTGAGTGGCAATTTTGAGGAGATGAAAAGTTGGTGCTGGTGTTCCGTCACCTCTTTCACCAGGATTTCCTGCTCCTCTGCACTGAAGCGACACTTTCTTTTTTTTTTTTAAATGTCCTGGGTCCTGTATGCTTCCTCCTGGCTGGTTCCTGGTCTGCTCTCAACCTCCTGGGGTCTGTTGGGGCATCTAGGATCCATTTTGGGTCTCCTCTCCTGAAAGGGCAGTTTTCGCGCAAAAATGTGACGCTATTGCGTGAAAAAAAACGGCGTTTTCACGATTGCACTTGTGATGTGCGTCGCATTTACGTTGGTTTCCTTTACGACAGACCGACGCTGTGTGCGTCACGAAATAATGACTCCCACCTGTTGGTTGCGCCGCCGTACGTCAAAGTATAAATTTGACGCCCGCATGGCGCATCCAAATGGCATTAGACGGCGCAAATTTTTTTGACGCAAAATTGCGTTAGCGCAATTTTGCGTCAAAAAGTATAAATATGGCCCAAAGGATTTCCGCCGGAAGTGCACGGAGGCCGGAGTAGCTGCAAAAGTCACAGTTCCCAGCAATGCAGTCTAGCGAGGTGAGGCAAGGACTTACCTCCACCAAACTTGGACTGAAGAGTCACTGGACTGTGGGGGCCACTTGGACAGAGTTGCTGGATTCGAGGGACCTCGCTCGTCGTGCTGAGAGGAGACCCAAGGGACCGGTAATGCAGCTTTTTGGTGCCTGCGGTTGCAGGGGGAAGATTCCGTCGACCCACTGGAGATTTCTTCGGAGCTTCTAGTGCAGAGAGGAGGCAGACTACCCCCACAGCATGCACCACCAGGAAAACAGTCGAGAAGGCGGCAGGATCAGCGTTACAGAGTTGCAGTAGTCGTCTTTGCTACTTTGTTGCAGTGTTGCAGGCTTCCAGCGCGGTCAGCAGTCGATTCCTTGGCAGAAGGTGAAGAGAGAGATGCAGAGGAACTCGGATGAGCTCTTGCATTCGTTATCTCAAGTTTCCCCAGAGACAGAGACCCTAAATAGCCAGAAAAGAGGGTTTGGCTACCTAGGAGAGAGGATAGGCTACTAACACCTGAAGGAGCCTATCAGAAGGAGTCTCTGACGTCACCTGGTGGCACTGGCCACTCAGAGCAGTCCAGTGTGCCAGCAGCACCTCTGTTTCCAAGATGGCAGAGGTCTGGAGCACACTGGAGGAGCTCTGGACACCTCCCAGGGGAGGTGCAGGTCAGGGGAGTGGTCACTCCCCTTTCCTTTGTCCAGTTTCGCGCCAGAGCAGGGCTAAGGGGTCCCCTGAACCGGTGTACACTGGCTTATGCAGAATTGGGCACATCTGTGCCCAAGAAAGCATTTCCAGAGGCTGGGGGAGGCTACTCCTCCCCTGCCTTCACACCATTTTCCAAAGGGAGAGAGTGTCACACCCTCTCTCAGAGGAAGTTCTTTGTTCTGCCATCCTGGGCCAGGCCTGGCTGGACCCCAGGAGGGCAGATGCCTGTCTGAGGGGTTGGCAGCAGCAGCAGCTGCAGTGAAACCCCAGGAAGGGCAGTTTGGCAGTACCAGGGTCTGTGCTACAGACCACTGGGATCATGGGATTGTGCCAACCATGCCAGGATGGCATAGAGGGGGCAATTCCATGATCATAGACATGTTACATGGCCATATTCGGAGTTACCATTGTGAAGCTACATATAGGTAGTGACCTATATGTAGTGCACGCGTGTAATGGTGTCCCCGCACTCACAAAGTCCGGGGAATTGGCCCTGAACAATGTGGGGGCACCTTGGCTAGTGCCAGGGTGGCCTCACACTAAGTAACTTTGCACCTAACCTTTACCAGGTAAAGGTTAGACATATAGGTGACTTATAAGTTACTTAAGTGCAGTGTAAAATGGCTGTGAAATAACGTGGACGTTATTTCACTCAGGCTGCAGTGGCAGGCCTGTGTAAGAATTGTCAGAGCTCCCTATGGGTGGCAAAAGAAATGCTGCAACCCATAGGGATCTCCTGGAACCCCAATACCCTGGGTACCTCAGTACCATATACTAGGGAATTATAAAGGTGTTCCAGTAAGCCAATGTAAATTGGTAAAAATGGTCACTAGCCTGTTAGTGACAATTTGGAAAGAAATGAGAGAGCATAACCACTGAGGTTCTGATTAGCAGAGCCTCAGTGAGACAGTTAGTCACTACACAGGTAACACATTCAGGCACACTTATGAGCACTGGGGCCCTGGGTTACCAGGGTCCCAGTGACACATACAACTAAAACAACATATATACAGTGAAAAATGGGGGTAACATGCCAGGCAAGATGGTACTTTCCTACAGAGTGTAGCTACATATACTGTTTTGGGTGAGTGGAGAAAAGGGCAGGAAGGGACCGTAGGCATCAGGCCAGGCAAAAGAAAACGCCAAATGTAACCTCGTTCCCTACTGGGATACATAAACTGAGTAAACAGTGTGATAATTTGTAAATAAAAACATGCTGGTGCCCAAAGCCTTTCTCTTAAACACGCGGCAGCTGCAATTACATGTGCGAGTACGGAATATTTAAATGGCGTAATCCTGAAGCCATCTCGGGGCTCATTAATCCATTTACAGCCTCTCCCTGCCCCTTCAGCTCACTCTTGGAGCTTTCTGCTTTTCCCCTTTCCTACGCTTTTTCGTTTTTTCTCTTCCTCCGTCTTTCTTATATGTCTTTCTCTCGCAGTAAATGCTTGAGGCAGAAAAATAAGTACCGGCCCTCCAAAATAAACAAGCACAAATTAAGCACTGTAGTGGGGGAGTTGTGCCACAACCTTGGGGGAAATGCCTAACCAAACAAAGAAAAACTGTGAGAAAGGCTCGGAAGGGAAGAGCTTTTCGACTGTCAAGTCCTTAACAAATACATTTCTCTAGGTATTTTTGTGAATTAAAGAAATGTGTGAATCTAAGGTTTCCCTAATGCGTGGGCTTTAATTTAACACAATTCCTTGTCATAGAACAGAATGTGCAATTATCAGGTCAACCCAAAATCGTTTTGAGTAGGAAGAGTGGCACACTTTGGGGTTTTCGCCTCAAACTGGCAGAACGCAAGGGCTCTGTTGTTTCGAAATCTACAAAAATACAGAGAACACTTTCAAAACAGATTAGATTAACAAAACACTGACGGATTTATGGGAGCAGGACCAGCTTTAGGGGGCGGCAACAAGTGCAGCCGCGCTGGGCGCTGATCTCTAGGGGGTGCGGACCTGGATGGGGGCACTGACCTCGGAGGGATGGGGGTGTGGCGCAGTGTTTAGCTTGATGCAGAGTTCCTTTTGCTTCCAGAATTCAGGCAGCAATAAAAATGTCAGGTTATCTCTTGTGATTAATGTTGCTGATGTCGGAGATTTGTCGAGTAGCAGTTTTGACTTGCCAAAAATGAGCGCAGAAGGTTAATTTGCCTGCTGCAAAGAACAGAGCTGTATTTTATGTGGCTAGCTGAGTGGATGTTTAAAGCTAGTCTTTACCAGCGCTTTAAAACAAATGAAATGTATGTGAGATAGGGGCTGTGGCGCGATGAGGGGCAGTTTTGCTGGGTGGTAGTGAGGGAATCAGGGGAGGAGGTGATGGGGGAGGGGAGCACCGGGCATCACAAGCGCTAAGGCCAGCCCTTGATTGGGAGATTTTACATGAGTCCCACAAAATGCTGGGTAAAATAGATTTTTCAAAACATCTTCAAGTTTGTCTTTCCCCACATTTCAACAGATGAGCTTCACAAGGAACTTAATTTATTACGTGGGTGAGACGCTCACAAACAGGATGGGCAGCATGCAGAATTTCCTTTTTTTTTTTTTGCAGAGCTTGAGGAGTCAAAATGATATAATACATATCGTAAACCCGGATCTATGCATTCATCCTATTGACAAATTACATTTCAGGTGTACGTTCTAATGTCAAATTTCTCTGCTCTGTACAATTTCTAAAATAATGTCAACAATTTTGATGAGAAGGTGTAGTGGGAACCACAAAATGATACTCCAGGAACGGTGAATGCTGATACATGAAGATTTATTTCACATTAAAGACCCTGACAGGGCACACGGAACGAGAAGTTACAACTGTCCCAGCCCCGCGTTAGCATTCCAGAACCCCTAGACCAGTGGCGTCTAGCAGTTTTAGGAGGGAGGGGGGTGGGCGGGAAGCACACTCACACACACACGCACGCACGCACGCACATCCATTAACAACACTCATCAATATTCAAACATACACGCATGCACCAAACATTCATTAAAAAAGATCACACACACTTACCTTCAGCCTCGGAGGTCCCAGGAGGGTTGGGACTGCTGCCTTCCCTCACTGGCTGACCTTAGGTCAGCCAGTGAGGGAAGGCAGCAGTCCAAGCCTCGTCACAGAGTGGGATGCGGTCAGTGAGACTGTTGACCCACCCCACTCTGTGACGAAGTGTCACTGATTGACACCCACCCTGGGCGCTTAAGGGCTTAAACCTGAAGCGCCCAGGTCAAAGTCAATGGGTGACGCTTTCCTCGTCCCCAGGGGGAGGACCTCGAGGCACCTTTGCTGAGCCAATGAGGTCACGCCCATAGGAGCTGTGACCTCTTCAGCCCAGCAAAGTTCAGCTCAGGCAGCCAGGAGTCTGCACAAATCGTGCATGTCTGCTCCTGGCTGCCTGACCTGAACATAAAGAGTGTCTGTCAGGCTGACCTTTGCTCAGCCTGACAGACAATTTTCATGAGGGGCAAAAGGTGGGGGGGGAATGGCCCCTCCGCACCAAAGGACGGGCTGCCCCTTCCCTAGACAAATTCCCACAACAACTCATAACATTCCTAAATTAGTTCCACTGACGTAACTCCCATACAACAGAATGGTATGGAACGTCTTTCATAGCAGTCAGGATTCATAAAGAGTTGACTAGTGATGGGCAAAACGAAGTAGCTCTTTCGTTACCTGGTTTTAGGGTGAAAAGATAGAACTCTTACAGTGGATAAAGCCTTGTCCTCAAAGTATGAGAATAATTATTTGAAACTATGAAATTTCGGTGCATTGAGCCTATCTTTCCTGTCCTTGTCAAAACTTTACATAAACTGGCCACTGCTAGGTTTATCTCCAAGGCTTTCAGTATCCACAGAGGAAACAAATATGGTGGTCTTCAGTCTCCAATTGCTTTTGTCATTGTTATGGAGCACCTGGAACTGTCCGGTAAACAGAGAGGTGGCAATCACGACCTATATTACGGATTATTAGGCCAAAATACATCCTTAGATGTCTTATCTCCCCCTCGCTGTTTTCTTATTGCCACATTTTGAGAGTGTGAGAATGTGATACTATCAATGGCATGGCCTCCGCTGGCTCTGCTTTGATTGCTGCATTGATTTTGTGGCAGGTCAAATGTTCCCTGTACCCAGGGATAATTCTCCTGAAAGATGCGGAAAGCCTATACCTGCAAAATATCCTTGAGATCAAAATGACTACTGCATTTAACTGAGATGCACATTCTGTAACAACTCCTTCATTATTCTTTTAGCCCAAGAAGAGTGTGAAGCTTTGACTGTGTACTGATTACCTGTAATATTCACTTTGTTGTTTTCCCATCAGATGACAGGCATTCACCAAACTGAAGCTGTGAGAGCCTTATTGTTTCATTAGAGTCCAAGTGGCTGAGATGTGGAGTCTGCATTGAGTGCAAAGTTCGTGCTAAATAAAAGTGAAACCACCATGCCTTTCAGACTGCAATGCAGCCGATAGATTTCAGCTAATTGTTTATATCAACCACATCCAGATGAATTCCACTTGGGAGAAAGATCACTAGAGGGACATTTAACTTCAGAGGTCTTGCTTCAGCGCAAGTTGTACTGACACGGAAACCTTACATGCAAAAGAAAAGTTACAAGGATAGTGTGAGCAGTAACTGAAAGGCTGTTCAAAACTGCAGTAACAGCCGAACCATCTGTACCTAGAGGAAGGACTCAGTCCTTAATAGAGAACAGCTGATGTTTTTAAATGATTTCATGATTATTAGACCCACTTAAGTACAACTAGCTTAAATGACCAAGATCTCATGACTAGTGGCTCAGTTTAGGCATAACTAGCCTAAATTGACAAGACTTAAAGCTAGCTCGTAGGAAGCTGGCTCTTTCTATAGTATATCAAAACGAGAGACACTATGCAAAGAGTTGAAGGGTTAACTTACTAATGGACAGGGGATTGCTCTAGCAATCTAAACGTGCTCCTTTACGGGTAGTGTGGTCGAGCAGCCTTAGGCTTATCAGAGAGGAGTGTTAGACGTCTGCAAATACACACATAGTCAATAAATAAGACATACGACTCAAGAAGGTAATCCACACCAATTTAAAAAAATAACAAGTATCTTTATATATGTTTAGGCATCAGAATCAATAGGATCAGGTAAATAAATTTTGAAAGAAACACAGTGCAATTTTTGGAAGCTGCAATGTTATCCCAAGGAGGAAAACAAAGACGGAAAAACAGGTACAGTACAACGACTTATGGGACTAATCTCCTTGACTTAAGATGGGTATTGGGCAAGGGTCAGCACCACACCAACAGGTCCCACCGGGCGACACTAGGGCAGCTGGGTGCAGAGGTGTAGTATGGGTTTGGGTGCCCAATGTTAGTCAATAGGGATTGGTCCAGTTGAAAAGTGGCTGCAGGCTTGGAGAGGTCATCCAGTCGAGAACCAACATGTAGGTTTCAACCTTGGGGTGCTCGGGATGTAGGTGCACCTTTGTCCTCCTCTCCACAGGCCATGGGCTGTGGATGCAGAGGTGTCTTTTGCTGTTGGGTTTCCGTGTTCGGATGCACTTGAAGTTGAGGAGGCCTGTGGTCAGAGGCTTCAGGTGGCATAGGTGAGTCCACAGTGGACAAGTCCAAGGTAGGCTTTGTTGCAGGAGGGCCGGGGAACCACGTTGGCACATTTAGTCCACTTCAGCTCAGAATCAGCATCTCAGTGCAGTGGTACTTTGTGGTGGCAGGTTTACAGTGGTCTGGAGTCCTCACAGTTCTTTCTTGGGTGCCTGCAGTTTGCAAGGGCGCAGCTCTGCTACTCCACACTAGTCTCTGGGTCTTTATTGAAGGCACGCAGTCCTCCAGGCCCTTAGCGACACAACAGCAGCAGGGCGAGACAACTTTGGTTCAGATAGACAAGAGCAGGAGACAGACCGGCAGGGCTGGGTCCTGGTCCGGTGCTTCTTCTGCTTTTGCGGCTCTGGGGTGTCCTTCTCCTTCTTAGGTCGGTAAGAATCTGCTTTCCTGGTGCCAGGGGCTCCCCTAAATATGGGATTTAGGGGCGTTATGGGGAGTGTAGGGTAGTAGCCAATAGGCTACTTACTCCTGGGGTCACTACATCCTCTATAAAACAACTTCCTATGGGAAATGGGCATAACCCTGTCCCACAGTTCATAAATCTGCCAACACCAAGATGTCAAATTCTAAAAAGAGGTGCCCACATCAGGCAGCCCCCTCTTAGGGGTAGTACTGTCCTGAGGGTTGGAGACACCTCCCTGAATACCACATTTCCCACCTGCCCAGGTGACAATTGGGCCCTGGGGCAGGAGGTTCGACATCTCTCCTGTGAGGGAAGACAGAGCTGCATATCAAGGGTGGTGGGCTTCTTTGAATCTCCCCACCTTGGAGTGCAAATTCGCAGGTCATCCTGTTGGGTGGGTGTGTGTAACACACTTCACAGAGCAGGCTTTGCTGGTGACCACCCAAGAGCAAGCGCTTCCCCCTTAGAAGGGCAGACTCTTGTGTGGTAGAGACAGGCTGGCTAAAACTAGACAGTTCGCACACTGGTGTTGGTAGGTTTTCAGGGGGCACCTCTAAGGCACCCCCTGGGTGCATGTATTAATGAATCCATCACTGGCATCAGTGAGGGTTTATTAATAAAATTTATAAAACACCACCCTCCGAGGGACCCTCGTCTACAGACCCCCCGGCCCACAACAGCAGTTCAGCGTCTCCATTACTGACATCATCAGCACGCACGCTCTCGCATCCTCTGACTCCATACTCCTTGGAGACTTAAACTTCCACCTCAAGAACACCAATAACAACAACACAGCCACCCTGCTCAACAACCTCTCCAACCACGGCCTCAAACAGCTATTCACAACACCATCCCACTCCGCAGGACACACACTAGACACTATTTTCTCCGCCAGCAATCACATCTCTTTTAGCCACACCACCGAACTCCACTGGACAGATCACCGCTGCATCCACTTCTCCTTCAAGAAACCCACAACACACCACCACCCACAACTGATCCCCCACCGCAGTTGGAACAAGGTCACCGAAGACCAGCTTATCATGACCCTATCCCAGAACCCACCCATCGACACCACTGACACTGATGCAGATGCCCGCAACTTCAGGCAGTGGGTCAACACCTGTGCCAATACTTTCGCCCCAATCAAGAATCCCTCCAATAGACGCACCAACAGAAAGGCCTTCTGGTTTACCGCCGACCTCTACGAATCTAAGCAAAGCTGCCGAAGCCTAGAAAGGAAGTGGTGCCAAGATCAGACTCTGGACAACCACACAGCCTTCAAAAACGCCATCCACAGACACCACCAACTCATCCGAGCCGCCAAAAGAACTGCCTTCAAAGACTGAATTAACAACAACGCACACAGCCACAAGGAGCTCTTCAACGTCATGAAGGAACTCTCCAACCCCAGCTCCAACGCCAACGACATCCTGCCATCCCAAGACCTCTGCAACTCCCTAGCCTCTTACTTCCACCGCAAGATTGCAGACATCCTCGACAGCTTCAGCACCCAGACCCCCCGGCAACCACCAACACCACAGATTCACCTCCGACCAACCTCCTGCTCTCCTGGCCCCCCATCAACGACAACGACACCATCAAAATCATGAACACCATCCACTCCTGCTCTCCATCTGAACCCTGGCCTCACCACATCCTCAACAAAGCAAGCTCTGTCATCGCACCCCAACTACGGAAAATCATCAACAGCTCCTTCAAGTCCGCCACCTTCCCGGAGAGTTGCAAACACGCCAAGATCAACACCCTCCTCAAAAAACCCAAGGCGGACCCAAAGGACTTCAAGAACTTCCGGCCTATCTCCCTGCTCCCCTTCCTGGCAAAAGTCATTGAGAAGGCTGTCAACAGACAACTAACCCGCTTCCTAGAGGAGAACCGCACCCTGGACCCTTCCCAATCCGGATTCCACAGCAACCACAGCACCGAAACCGCCCTCATCACCGCCACAGACGACATCAGAACCATACTGGACAGCAGTGAAACCGCTGCCTTCATCCTCCTGGACGTCTCGGCTGCGTTTAACACCATCTGCCACCACACTCTACGCTCACGCCTCTGCAATGCTGGAATCCGTGACAGAGCCCTCGACTGGGTCACCTCCTTTCTCACCAGCAGAACCCAGAGAGTCCGCCTCCCCCATTCCGCTCGGAGGCCACCAAAATCATCTGCGGCGTACCCCAGGGTTCGTCCCTCAGCCCGACCCTCTTCAACGTCTACATGGCCCAGCTCTCTAACATCGCCCGATCCCACAACCTCAACAACATTTCATACTCCGATGACACCCAGTTGATCCTCTCCCTCACCAAGGTCTCAGCCAAGACCAACCTCCACGAAGGAATGAAGGCCATCGCCTAATGGATGAAGAGCAGCTGCCTCAAGCTCAATTCCGACAAGACGGAAGTCCTTATCTTCATCTCCACCCCCTCCAGATGGGATGACTCCTGGTAGCCTGCAACTCTCGAAACCGCTCCGATTCCCACATACCACCCACGCAACCTAGGATTCATCCTGTCCCCTCACTATCCATGACCAAGCAAGTCAACGCCATCTCCTCCTCCTGCTTCAACACCCTCCACATGCTCCAAAAGATCTACAAATGGATACCCACTGAAACCAGAAGAACAGTCACCCAAGCCCTCGTAAGCAGCAAACTGGACTACGGCAAGGCCCTCTACGCAGGAACCACAGGCAAACTCCAGAAGAGGCTGCAACACATCCAGAACGCCTCTGCGCGCCTCATCCTGTACATCCCCTGCCACTGCCACATCACAGACCACCTGAAAAACCTGCACTGGCCCCCAGTCAACCAGAGAATCACCTTCAAACTCATCACCCACGCTCACAAAGCACTGCAGAACACCGGACCAGAATACCTCAACAGACAACTCTCCTTCTACACCCCGACCTGGCATCTTCACTTCACCGACCTCGCCCTCGCAACCATCCCACGCATCCGCAGAACTACAACAGGCGGTAGATCATTCTCGCACCTCGCTGCCAAAACGTGGAACACTCTTCCTACCCACCTGCGCCAGACCAAAGACCTTCTTACTTTCAGGAAACTTCTCAAGACCTGGCTGTTCGAGCAGTAGCAGCACCATCCCTCCCATTTTCTCCCCCATCCCCTCCTCAGTGCTTTTAGACCCTCACGGGTGCGCTTTACAAATCCCTGATTGAATAATATAAGATATTTGGTACCAAACATACCTATTTCCAGTAAAGCCATAATGTAGGTGGGTGTTGGAAAATGGCCCTCTTTGAAGGGTCACCCCAAACGTTTTGCCTTCCTCCTTCTCTTTTTCTGACTTCATTTGTGTTGGCTTTAGAACTCTGGGCACTTTACCACTGCTAACCAGTGGTAAAGCGCATGTTCTCTCTCCCTAAAACATGGTAACATTGGCTCATAGCCAACTGGCATATTTAATTTACCTATAAGTCCCTAGTACAGTGCACTAGCTGTGGTGAGGGCCTGTAAATTAAATGCTACTAATGGACCTGCAGCACTGATTCCCACATAATTAACCCCTTAACCATATCTCAAGTCTGCCATTGCCAGGCCTATGCTTGCAGTTTCACTGCCACTTTGACTTGGCATTTTAAAACTACTTGCCAAGCCTTACATTCCTCTTTTCTTACACATAAGTCACCCCTACGGTAGGCCCTATGTAGCCAATAGGGCAGGGCGCTATGTAAGTGGGCATGTCGTTTTAAGTTTTACATGTCCTGGTAGTGAAAAACTCCCAAAGTAGTTTTTCACTACGCAGGCCAGCATTAGAGATTCCCTCATATGCACCTAAGTGGTAATTTCTGATCTGAGTGGAATATACTTGTCATATTGGTATGGTTGGAATGATAATAAGAATTCCTACTTACTGGTGAAGTTGGATTTTATATTACTATTTCAGAAATGCCACTTTTAGAAAGTAGGCATTACTCTGGACTGACTGCCATCCACATCTGGTCTGTGCTGGTTGACAGCTCCCCTTCTGCATTCCACCCAGACAGCCATAAACACAGGACACTCAGTTGCATCTGCATTCATCTGCTTACAGATGGGTTACTCTTGGCGGGAAGGGTGGAGGGGCTCTCTCTGACACTTCAAAGGCCAGTGGCCTGCCCTCACACAAAGGACTGACAACCCCCCACAGGGCTCCTGGTAGACAGGGCTGGGTTGGAAGGGGAAATTGTGCGCTACAAAATCACTCTTTGAAGTTTCCTCCACTTCAAAAGCACTTTTGGGTATATAGACTGGGTGGGTGACCCCACCAAATCAGACACTTCTGGACCTGCAACTGGACTCTGTCAGAGGGCCTGCCTGGCTGCCCACAGGACCCACCTGGACTGCTTTGCTGAAAAGAACTGTTCTCCTGCTGTTGCCCTGCTGTCTGCTGACCCCTGACCCTGATGGAAGGACTCCGCCTTCATCTGCAAGTGCTCTCCAAGGGCTGGGATTGAGCTTCCCTCCTGGTCTGAAGTCACCTAGCTAAGAAAGGAAAAGATAATCCCATGCGTCACAAATCGATGCAACACCTGCAGAAATCAACGCAGCACCTGCCTCGTAGCTGGAAAATTGCTGCATCGCCTACTGGATCGACACAGCGCCTGCTCCTTCCTACCAGCGCATTCTGGATTTTCAACACATCGTACCTGAGCATCAAAATACCTCTGTAATGCAGTGAGGAACCAAGGCTGCGCTCCTGGAAATCAACGCATCACCTTTGAGTGTGGAAAGAAACAACGCCACACATTGTCTTACTTTTCAAGCATCTCCTCCTCTGTGGCTGCTGTGCATCATCATTTTTGGCGCATCCCAGGTACTGTGTGTTAAACAGATACAACCACTGATTCTTAAGGATTGAGACTAATTCAAATCTTTAAAAAGTGATATCTTGACTTGTGCATATTGGGTTTTTTTGCATTTTGGTCTTGTTTTATTCAGATAAATATTATCTATTTCCTAAACTGGTTTGGAATACTTTTCATGGTGTTTTCACTGTGTTACTGTATGAGGTATTGCACAAAAATGTTACACATTGCCTTCTAAGTTAAGCCTGCCTGCTCTTTGCAGAGCTATCAGAAGGTAAGCACAGGATAATGTAGGTTGCGTAGTAACATACCCTGACAAGGTTTGTGGTCGCTTGGACAAGGGTGTATATCTCTGCCAACTAGAGAACCAATTTGTAGCACTGGGGAACTTGTATTAACCAGTGTCTGGCACATGTACTGAAAATGGCTTCCCTGTTCACTCACTATGTCTAAGAATCAACAAAGGCATAGAAGGGGCATATTTGTTCTGGCAGATATGCCCTCATGTGTAATATCATGCACCCTGCCTTAAAGCTGCAAGGCCTGCTGTAGCGGTGACTTACATATTTTGCATGCAGTGTTAGGGGACCTGGCACACAGGCTGTATGCCAGGTTGTGTTTTCACTTTTAGCTGCAATGGCAGTCTGCATGTGCTAGGTGAAGGCGTGCTGCAGCCCTTGGGGACCCTCTTTGGTACCCATGCCCTAGGTACCAGGGGTACCATTTATTAGGGTCTTACGGGGATAAGGTTTTGCAACTTGGGGAACAATTGTACAGTTTTAGCGAAAGAGATCTGGGACCGGGTGTCTGGCTAATCGGAACACAGTGCAAATTGCATCATGTATCTAGGAAAAAGTGGAGGTGACCATGTCAAGAAGGGGCACTTTCCTACATAGCTGGTTGTCAATTTTAAGGCCAAAGTAGAATTAAGAGTAAAGAAAAAGAACCAACAGATAAACTGTTGCTTCAGATTGGTTGAGTAAGTCTTGTGTGCAGAGTGGTGTGGAAAGGCGAAGCTGAGTGATGTGCTGATATATGTTTAGTACACCCATTTTGTACATTGGTGTTGCCTCTATAGACATCCTGTCCCTGCAATGAAGTGCTGCCAGAGAGCAGCTGTAGTCAAAGAGTGAAGTCCTCTTCTTCCCCTTGTCTTCATACTTTCTGAATATAATACGCGTTGATAGATGTTTAAGTTGGAGACAGAAAAGCCCCAGTTCCTGTCACACCTGCAGGGACATCTGGAACTCAAGATTTAAGACAGTGACATCTTCCTGGGTGTTGCACATTTTAATCATTGCCTCATATCTTCTTCAACTTCTTCCAAAACTACTGGAGAAATGTGCCTTCATATATTGGTCATCAGAGACAGAGGTCGAGTTAATTAAGGGCAGGCTCACTTCTGCCTGATTTATAGCACACAGTCACAGATTGCATTAAGATCTAACCACTATCACACTGCACCCGGTTTGCTCCTTTGTAGATCCATTTATTTATTCAGCCTAGAACTATTCATTCATTCATTCACTTGTGAATTAATTATTTGGTTTTATAATTTTATTTTCGATAGCATTGACCACTTTAACCTATATAATTTTTTTGTAATCAGAGCTTACCTTTCTGCAACCAATATTTCCTTTCCTTTATGCTGATGCCTTTTAATTGCTGTTGTATCATTGCTATCAGCTTATGTGATCAGGAGTTTGTTGCACATTTGGTTGGGATGTGGAGATACTGCAGAAGAGAGAGACAACTTGTGAGGAAAAAAAACAATGGAGCACATTCCATGGCTTCTGTAAATTTGAACGAAAAGAGCAAGGCTGCACCACAGAAACACGGCCAACTTTTGGTTTGCAGACGTTGACAGTAACACAAATGAGATAAGAGGTATGGTTGGGCAAAGCAGTTTCCATAGCAACTCAAGATGACTTTAGGATGAAAATGTAGAGGCTAGTAGGTGCTGTTAGAACTAATAGCCATTGCACTAATACTACCATTGCGGGAAGGGCGTACTTGCTCACATACACAGCCTGGTCACAGCAGAAGAGTTGACATCAGGAGACTTGAGGAGTAGGGAAGAGCTTCAACGAGACTGTGGCCATTGTGTGAAGTGGCAGTCCATACCACGAGGTGATCCACAAAAAAGAGGCATAAGGAAAGGAGCTGGGAGCTATTGCAAGTATGCTATGCCTTTACATGGCAGGTTTTGCTGCCTCTAACCCAGCCAGTACACCTACAGGCAAGATAGCAAATCCCATAAAAAGGCCCAGATGCAGAAGGGCGGTATCTTGTTGAAGCAGATATGCTATTTAGAAATTATTAATGAATGATTATGTGTTGTGAATAACAAGAAGTTAATAGAAAAATTAAATGTAGAAGACATTAATGTGCATGTTTGAAAATGTGCCCACGGAGAGTGACAGCCAACTTATACGACCTAGTACTAAAAAGATTAACAATGTGTGAAATATTGAAAATGTGTAATAATAATGTAGTAGTATGTCATATTAAGATGTATAACCTATGTTTTGCATTATATTGTAGAGTTAACTTAGCCGAAGTTGTGGCCTAGTTGCCAGGCCTCATGCAGAACCTGAATTACTAGCGCACAGTATAAAAAGCTGATGTATTGAACTGTCCCTGAACCGCTTATAAAGGCTGCTTAGCTAGAATTTTCTGCAGTGTACCGACGGACAGGAGATGATGGAACTAGACATGTAACAAATTTGGAGTAAGACAGACTCAATGTACTTTCCCAGGACTCAAACAATAGAGATACTGACTGGAGAAGAAGATGCAACATTTTTGATACTTGATGAGCCGGATGGTGAGAACATTGTACAGTGAACCAATCAACAAATTGAGAACAGCGTAATATTAGAATTCATAGATTTGCAAAATTAATATTATTGGTTAGAGTAATAACTGGTGATTGACTGACCAATTAGGAATTGGGGGATGGAATGGATAACCTTAATAAAAAGTCATTACAAGGGGCAAAAACTTCAGATGCGAGGGGAGAATTGATGCAGATATTAGATGTCGGAAGACGCGATTTGAGATTCTGTCATTGGGCACATGCTCTTGAGAGCCTGATGCGTTGCTGATCGATTGATGACCTGAAGATGAAGACTAACTTTGTTGCTGATTCATTCAGTGGATAGGTAGCTGTGACAATGTGACTGTTAACTTTTGTGCCTTTCTTTCTAGGTACCAATTGCACTGTTTAATTAGTCCTTCTCTTAGATGTTTTTCCAAATTCATGTTCTAAATTGTTTTCGCATGAAGTCCCACATGCTAATGCTAATCTGGGTTAGGTATGTTCCCTTGGGTAACGTTGACAGTGACAAATGATTGACAATTGATTGCTGAACTCTGCTATTAATGTTGATATATTAATCTTTGTTAGCTTATGTTAAAGCATAAGAGCATATGTTTTCTCAAGTTCTGATTAGATTGTGTTATTGGTGGTCACTAATGAATTAACTCTGAGATGATTGAATAAAGTTTGAATTAATCAGATGGTTTAGAATTGTAACTAATAGGGAAATAAAATTGATAAAACGTATAATTGAGTTGTGGTTATTCATGAATTGTTGATATATTGTCTAATGAATAATGATTCTCTTAGTGGTTATTGATTGATTACATTGATTATTGATGACACTTGTCGCCACATGGCTAGGATACTCCATGCGATCCAAAAGGTTCATCTGCCCATACGCGCCCCCTTGTAAATTTACTTACTAAAGATCAGGCGCACTAGCAGTTTTTGGTAGCAGCTTGATGGTTAGTTTCCTTGGAGAACTAGTTATGTGGTGATTAGTGGTTATGGTGGTAGTTTAAGTTAGGGTTAGTTGTTCATTTTATGAGGTTTGAATTTTATTTTTCTGAAATGGCAATTGTAGCAAGGATGATGTCCCCTTAAGCCCAGAAATGACTTTCCCAGATCAAGGATCCCGCTAGTAAAGTTGGGTATGTTCTCGACATATAAGAGATAGTATGAAAGTGGTATGTTGCGCTTGCAAAGGCCTATGCAAATCGCAGGTGAATTGTGATGTATGTAAGGGAAGTAGGGAGTTTGCGTACTCCAGTTGAGGTTTAGTAGGAGTGGGCGTACTCCGCAGTATGAGAGTAGGGAAGTCGTCGAACTTCATATGTGTGTGGAGCTTTGTGTTAAAAAATTGTCCACGTGGTTGTTGGTGATGTACGGACCCTGCAACGTCTAAGACTCTGGAGTATATTGACAAGTGTAGGAGACCCTTGGTTATATGTTGTAATCTGTCTGGTTTCGTAGGTTGATCTGGCGTGGTCAACAAGTCGGTGTGTAAGTTAAGTGAGTAAGATAATTTTTTGACTGAGATTTGACGAGTCCTATGTGCACTAGGACAGACCCATTGAGCAGATGAGAGTGCATAGCTGCATGAGCGAAAGGGCCATCAGTGAAAATCCGTAAGGTCTCTGAAGCGATTGTGTACCTTCCTGTAGTAAACCAGCAGGTTTGTTTTGGTTATTGTTTTTTGGTTAGTGCTCGCAATAATTTTGCATTTGTTTCGTGTGAATCGAAGATCAGGAGGACCAGCCGCAAGACTTTGTCAGCCGCAGTGTGAGTGTGACATCAGAGTGAGCCGCACAGGGATAGGTTGGTTGGTGAGAAGAGTCGCGAGCAGATTGGCAGCCGTCCGTAAGAGGCAATTGGTTGAGTAAGCGGGTGAAGGGAATCTTGTGAGTAAAAGTCATTTCCTTATTGAATCGAATACACAAAAGATAGCAAAGATGACGTTTTTCAAAGCTTTCAGGAGTGCCATAAAGGGCAATTCCTACATTAAGGCGACAGTTGGGGAGCCGACCCCACCAGAAAATTCTCCAGCATTTATTGTGATGGAGGAGCGAGGTGTCGCGCCATGTCTGTGGTTAAAGCAGTGGTGCAAATTGACAGAGAAACAGGGAGCTTTAGCATTTCTCGAGCATTTGAGAATTTTGGATCAGTTGCGAATGACATTATATGAGACAAAGCCACTTCCGAGAACAGCACAGTTTGAGGCTTTAGCAGTTTGGGAGCTCATAGCTAGACAGCAGCAAGAAATGAAATTCCAGAGGAGAATAAGGAAGGTAGAGAAGTCCTTAGCAGAGGCAAGATGGGATTGGGAACAGAAGAAGTGGAGAATGGCAATGTTACAGGGTGTTAGGTTATTCCCTGCTATCACAGAGGAAGATGAGTCAGAAGAGAAAGAGGATACTAGTAAGAGTGATAAGAGTTCATCAGGGGATAAGAAGAAGAAAATGTCTTATGTGGAAGAAAAAGATTCAGATGTCGAAGATCTTATTACTCAGGTACTGAGGGACCGACCTCCACCATATGCGGTGTGGGAAGGGGGTCCAAGTACTAGTTCTGCTCCAACTGCCCCACCCCAAGTGTCGGGGACAGTGGGACCAGTACAGACAGATAATGGACAGGTACAAGGGGTAGTGCAGAGTACTCCGAATGCAGTGACTACTTCAGTGATCTAAGCACAGATGCACCCCCCACTGACACAGATAATTTATCCAGAAGTACCGATTCTTGAGACAACTTTGAACTTAGTGGTTCCTACGGAGCAAGTGGTTCCGAGGCCAATGCTAGTTCAGACTGAGCTGACTCAAATTTTGTTGCCTCAGGCACAGCCACAGGGTCTGCTGAAGTTCACACCAATGACAGGGACACAGTCAGATATAACACCAGTGATGAATCAGAATATGGGAGTAGCCCTTCCACAAAATGCAGGTGTCAGAGCCGCACCAGAAGCAATATTGCTGCCAATTACTGTTGGTCCAGCGGTACCATTGTTTGCACAGAATAAGCCAGTTGTAGGAGAACAGGGTGAAATGTCACAAAGCCTCGTGAGGTGGGGAGTGAGAGATCATGTGCAGGTAATATCATCTATGGGTCAGACCTTTGATGGATCTAGGCCATTGATGGACCTTAGTCCACTTGTTGTGCTTCCAGATGCAGTAAATAGCCTGAGTGCAAGTCAGAGCTTCAACCTTTTGAGACCGCAAACTCCTAGGGCAGTGGTACAACAGGTACCAATGCCGAATGCAAGTAACATCTCGTTACAGGGATTAACAGCACATCAGTTAAATGAGTGGTTGGACAGTTTGAATACACCACGAAACACTTCCAAGGGTGAAGAGCAGATTAATTGCGTAAGGCTGGCTACAGAATTAACTGAACTAGTCAAGGGATCGATGGGAGTGAATAGGTTAGAATCCTATACAGAAGAACAGCTGAGATACTTGTGTCCGAGAATTACGAGAGAAGTGGGCAAGATACATCAGAAATTGGCAGACTTGGCAGACAAACATGACATAGAGATTGAGAAAACAAAGCACTTGAAAAGGAGTTACAGGTTAGATTTTGAGGCAAAAGATTTTGAACACATGAGGTCAACAGGGATGAAAGCGCATCTCAGAGAATTATTACAGAGTGCTCAGATTTGGGGAGCATTAGAGAAGTGGGAAGGCAGATGGGCAAAGAAGAAGGATAAATGCAAACGGGATTCACAAGAAGGGTCTGAGAGTGTTCAGAAAGAAAAGGATCCAGTAAAGATTTTACAGATGAGGGAAATTCCAAGAGGGAAAATTGTTCATGTTCCTTGGCGCAGGAGTGATATTCTATCATTCACAAATGATTATTTAAAACTGAGAGAGAAACCGGTTGAGTGGTACCAGCAGACAGATAGATTTGTGAAGCTTTCGAAATGTCTGTGGGAAGACTTGAATACTCTGTTGGAGATAGTGGTTCCAGCTGATTTGCGGGTTAGATGTAAGAGAGCAGTGGATTGGCCGACAAGTGAACCAGAAAGGGATAGAGTTACAGGTGCACCATCACCTGAAGTAATGAAACATTATTATAAGGTGATTGAGTTCCTGAAGATGAAAATCTTGCCTAAGAATATTGATTGGCAGAGAATTGACAGGACAGTGCAGGAAGTGAAAGAGTCTATACATACTTATTATGAGAGATTGCTGAACGCATTCAAGGAGTACAGTGGTAAAGAAGGAACTGAGCTGAAAAACATGTTGCACTTTGTGTTCAGGTTTGTGGAAAGATTGAGACCTGAAATAGTGCAGGTGATTAAGAGTCATTTGATCTGTTGGCAAGCGAAACCGATTGATGAGGTGTTGCAGTATGCAAAATACTGTAGTGATGAGATTGAGTTGAAGCAGAAAATTTGAAGGAGAAGACGATGGTGATACAAATCAAGGCAACCCAAACAGGAGTGCAAGGAGCTTTAGTGCAACAGATGCTGCAGCAGCAGGAACTGTTATGTTCCAAACCCAGATGAGAGGTAGGGGTCATGGAGTTAATATGAATCGTGGTCCAGATTTGAGTACTGTAGTAGTTCAGAATGATGTGCAAGGGATGGAAAAGATGTTACTGTGTCATCTGTGCGGAAACGTGGGACCCTGGAAGTGGGAGTGTCCGTTGATGGTGCAGGATAGTGTTGTTCAGCAAAATGGTGATGTCAATACATTTCAAACTGTGAAAGTCCCCAGAATGAGAGGACTTAACCTGGATCTTCAGAATCAAGTTCAGAATTTTCAACTAAACATCAAGCAAATGTTGCCTTGTAGTTACTGCCCTGAAGCATGAGGACTAGTGGAAAAGATGTATAGTACCTTGAAATCAAGAATTGCAAAGATGTGTGCAGCTACGAATCTGAAGTGGCCAGATGCATTGCCTTTGGTGTTGATGTCGATGAGAAACACACCTGACAGGAAGACACGGCTATCACCCGATGAGATCCTCATGGGCAGAGCAATGAGATTACCAGCAGTTCCAGCCAATGCACTTGTAAACATTAGAGATGATATGGTGTTGGACTACTGCAAGGGTCTGGCTGATGTGGTTCGCTCTTTCTCTCAGCAGGTGCAGGCCATCACTCTGCCACCCATCCCCGATCCAGGACATAATCTGAGAGCCGGTGACTGGATCGTTGTCTGAAAGCATGTTCGCAAGATGTGTCTAGAGCCGCGTTGGAGTGGTTCTTATCAGGTGATCCTGACAACAACGACAGCTGTGAAGTGTGCAGGACTCCCGAACTGGATACACACAAGCCATACAAAGAGAGTGGTATGTCCAGAGGATCATGAAGAAGCGTTGTTGAAAGCACCAACATCAGCGAAACAGGTCACCTCACATGAGCCAGAAAAAGAGCCAACAGAGCCTGAAGTTGAACCAGAAATGGTTCTATTGCCCCTGTAAGAGACGAGAGTGAAGAATTACAGGAGGTTGCGGAAGAATCTATCTCAATGGATATAGCAGGAGAGCCTAGCTCAGCAGAGGTTCTCCCAGATGCAGACGGTGCTGAGAAGCAGATAGAGCAAGTGCCAGACCAAGAGGGGGAAAGAGTTGAGATGGATCAAAGTCAAAGTGATTGGACTCCTCCTGAACCCGTTACAGGTCCATCAAGAAAAAACACCATAGAGAAAGAGAAAGAGAAGAGTCCAATTCTGAGAAGAATATTGACAGAAGGATTGAGAAAAGGAGATAATTGGCCTGAGCCGCAGATAGGGAAGAGAAAGGAATTGGTCATAAGCGAAACAATAGAGGAAGAAGTAGATACCACGAGGAAAGAAGAATTGAGTGAAGGAGAACTAAGTGGTGATCGAAAGTTGAAAAGAAAGAGAATAGCAAGTCGGGGTTACGCAGGTCCTGATTGGGCGTATGCAACTACAAATGAATGGCAACACGAGTTCATGTCTTTTTGTTTCGATAGAGAAGTTCCGAGTCAGTACTTCGATGTAACCTGAAGGTGATCAAGAAGCTGATTTGTTGAGCTAAACTGGAGAAATCTTAAAATCTTAAAGAGATTGTTGAAAATAAAAATGGAAGAGACAATGATAACCTGATTTGACATAAAACCGGATGTGACAAGCTGCTAATCGATTTTGACAAAGGAAAAGGGTTCCTGAGTGTAAGACTGAACTGTGAGAGAAGATTTCTTTTTTTCTTTTTGATTTTTACTGCACTTTATATAGGAGTTACTTCTGCCTTCTGATACTTTACAGATCATGGCTGAGTTAAATAACCAAGGTAGGAAAGCTAGGCGCTGTAGATATATGAGTGTTGGATTGGCAATTATGTGTGAGATCTTGTTTATAGGGATGCTTGTGGGAAGGTCTGTTCATGATATGAAAAGAGCCACTCTTACTTTTGCTCCTGACACTACTACACTAACAGCTTTAGAGAAGTACTTGCATGAATATGCTAATGCTCAAGGAGAGCTTTCTTCTAACGTTTTCTAGTGCTTGTTGAGTGAATATGTTGAAACGGATGCAAGAGATTGTCTTATGTGTACGCAAATTCTTTTGTCAGTAGAGGAAGGAGTTACTTACCACAGTTTACCATTAGCCTACAGAATAATCTATAGCTTGCTACTCACAAGGTTCTATAATCAAGAGTTTATACAGTATTTTTATTCCAATTATGATTTGGTGTTTTCGTTTGTTCATATAATTAGATATTTGAGAAGAGTAGCATATGCGCACAAGAATAACCTCACCTGTTTGCTTACACCTTTAGAAAAGAGCTTGATAGGGCATACTGATGACAGAAGGAAAGCATTAAAAGAAAAATTAGAAAAAGATTTAGAGAAAAGGACTTACAAGAATGATTATGCCCATACTGCTATTAAAACGCAAGGGAAATTAACTTTAGATGCACTACATGTAGGGAAGCTTTGTATCTATAGGCCAAAATCACGCACTGACACTTTATTTGTGGGACCGATTGAATGTAGGCATGTGGTTTTTTTTCAGAGTAAGTGGACTTTTATGCTGAATGGTCAGGACCCTGTGATTCCTGGGATTTACTATATTTGTGGACTAAATGCTTATTACCGTCTTCCAAGACGATAGCATGGAACATATTATTTGGGGATAGATTTCCCAAAGATTTATCAGATAGATGATTTGAAGAAGTTTCCGAAATTGACTGAATTACATCATGAGCGACAGAGGAGGGAAACCTCTTCTGCAGTTGTAGGAGATATCTTTGGTGCAGTGATTCCTTCAGTGGAAGTCATTCTGAATTTGTTCAAGATACGAAAGTTGTCTACTCTTGTGGATAACATGCTGACAAACTTTACAGCTGCAATACTCATTGTAGATACTGAATTAGCCGCGGATAGAGCTATGGCGCTTCAAAATATGCTTGCTTTAGACATTCTTTTAGCGAAAGATGGCGGGGTCTGTAAGATGATTAATTCTAGGCATTGTTGTTCATATATTCCGGACAATGATAGGGAGATAAGAGACTTAGGGCCAGATGTAGGTAGCTAAACAATAGCGACTCGCAAATTGCGAGTATTTGCGACTCGCAATTTGCGAGTCGCTAACTGCGATGCAGGTAGAAAGTGCGAGGACAATTTGCGACTCGCACACGGAGTCACACCGCAAAAAGCGAGTCCGCTGTTTGCGAGGTCGCTTTTTGCGACCGTGCAAAAAACGGACTCGCAATTTGCGAGTGGATGTCGCAAGTTGCGACTGAGCTGAAAATTGAATGCAGGTGCTGCAGAACACTCTGGAAAACACTGCAGAACACTCTGGAAAACACTTCCTGGCACATGATGATGACATCACAGCCAGGAAGTTTACAAATACACCTGGGAGGAGGGAGGACCACACCCATTTCAACTTCAGCACAGCTAACAATCAGAGCTCCTGCAACCATGGCTGAGAATCCTAGGAAAAGGAAGCTAAAGTTTGCTGAAAAGGAGTTGGAGGTGCTGACTGATGAGTGCTGTCAGCACCATGACGAGCTGTTTGGCAGGGCAGCCCTCACCGTGCCAGACACAGAGAAGAAAATTATTTGGCAGGTGTTAGAAATGGGGTCTTTGGTTGACAGTCAGGTTACCCCCTGTTCAAGCAAGGACCCTCACTCTAGTTAGGATAAAAGAGAATCACCCTCAGCTAACCCCTGCTTACCCCCTTGGTAGCTTGGCAGAGCAGTAGGCTTAACCTCAGAGTGCTGGGCGTAAAGTATTTGTACCAACACACACAGTAACTTAATGAAAACACTACAAAATGACACAACACCAGTTTAGAAAAATAGGAAATATTTATCTAGACAAAACAAGACCAAAACGACAAAAATCCAACATACACAAGTCAAGTTATGATTTTTAAAAGGTTTAAAATAAAAAGAGTCTTTAGGTAGTTGTAACAACACACTAGCGCTGCTAGCGTGTAAATGTACCTGGTTTGCGTCAAAAATAACCCCGCACGGGCTGTGCGCGTCGAAAATAACCCTGCACGGTTATATGCGTCGAAAACAACTCGGCACGGCGATGCGCGTCGAAACAGCCAGCCACGCGACGGTCCGAAAGTCCCGCGGCGCAGGTTGCGATCTCTCAGCCTTCGTCAGCGATGCTGCGCGTCGTTTCTCCTGCTCCGGGCGTCGATTCTTCGGTCGCGTTTCCTGCGGCGTCGTTTCTCAGCTGCGGAGCCGGCGTCGCGTCGTTTTCTCAGCCGCGATCGGATTCGCGTCGATCTTTTCTCCGCACGGCGCTCGGTGCGTGTATTTTTGTCCTTAGGCTGCCAGCCTCTCCTTTCAGGGTCCCAGGAACTGGAAGGGCACCACAGAGCAGAGTAGGGGTCTCTCCAGAGACTCCAGGTGCTGGCAGGAAGAAGTCTTTGCTATCCCTGAGACTTCAACAACAGGAGGCAAGCTCTACATCAAGCCCTTGGAGATTTCTTCTTCAAGATGGAAGGCACACAAAGTCCAGTCTTTGCCCTCTTACTCTGGCAGAAGCAGCACTGCAGGAAAGCTCCACAAAGCACAGTCACAGGCAGGGCAGCACTTGTTCCTCAGCGATCAGCTCTTCTCCAGGCAGAGGTTCCCCTTGATTCCAGAAGTGTTTTTCTAAAGTTTGTAAGTTTGGGTGCCCTTCTTATACCCATTTTAGTCTTTGAAGTCACCTTCCTTCAAAGGGGACTCACACCTGCTTGTGAAATCCTGCCTTGCCCAGGCAAGGCCTCAGACACACACCAGGGGGCTGGAGACAGCATTGTCAGAGGCAGGCACAGTCCTTTCAGATGAGAGTGACCACTCCACCCCTCCCTCCTAGCAGAGATGGCTAATCAGGAAATGCAGATCACACCCCAGCTCCCTTTGTGTCACTGTCTGGTGTGAGGTGAAAAACAACCCAACTGTCAAACTGACCCAGACAGGGAATCCACAAACAAGGCAGAGTCACAGAATGGTTTAAGCAAGAAAATGCTCACTTTCTAAAAGTGGCATTTCCAAACTCACAATCTCAAAATCAACTTTACTAAAAGATGCATTTTTAAATTGTGAGTTCAGGGATCCCAAACTCCACCTGTCCATCTCTTCTCTAGGGGAATCTACACTTTAATCATATTTAAAGGTAGCCCCCATATTATCCTATGAGAGAGAGACAGACCTTGCAACAGTGAAAACGAAATTGGCAGTATTTCACTGTCAGGACATATAAACCACATTACTATATGTCCTACCTTATCCATACACTGCACCCTGCCCTTGGGGCTACCTAGGGCATACCTTAGGGGTGCCTTACATGTAAGGAAAGGGAAGGTTTAGGCCTGGCAAGTGGGTACACTTGCCAAGTCGACTTTACAGTGTAAAAATACACACACAGACACTGCAGTGGCAGGTCTGAGACATGATTACAGAGCTACTTATGTGGGTGGCACAACCAGTGCTGCAGGCCCACTAGTAGCATTTGATTTACAGGCCCTGGCACCTCTAGTGCCCCTTACTAGGGACTTACTGGTAAATCAAATATGCCAATCATGGATAAACCACTTACATACAATTTAAACAGGAGAGCATATGCACTTTAGCACTGGTTAGCAGTGGTAAAGTGCTCAGAGTTGAAAAGCCAACAGCAACATGTCAGAAAAATATAGGAGGCAGGAGGCAAAAAAGTCTGGGGATGACCCTGCAAAAGCAAAATTCCAACACGACCCCCTACCAGCCTAAAGCCAGGGGAGAACAATCAATACCTTGATGTACTTCCCTGATTGGGGCGATAGAACAGGGACCCAGGCCCACAACAGCAGGGGCATGCTCCAGTTCTACGCCTTCCTGACTCCAGTTGGATCCCTCTGTCCATACTCTCAGGGCCCACTAAGCTAACCCATGGGGAACCCTTCTCCACATCTACAGACACCATCTGTGCAACACCTAACTTTACTTTGCTCACAGATGTATTGCAATGGGCAGATAGTACCACCAGGGCCAACACAATGGTGTTGCCCACTCCACCCCTGGGGTGTGACTCTCGTCCTTCCCCCCCCAGGGGCAACTCTGTCCACCAGGACAGCAAGCCACAGTGGCCCCAGACAACTGTCAGGGATGAGAGCCCGACCTCAGGCCTCTCTAACCACTGTGACTGTGGAGAGTGGGGGGTGGTAGCCCCAGGTGCCTGGCACCCTTTGACCACTCTCTCTTCCACCAGGTCAGGGATGACAACCTGACCCTGGTCCTCCCCTCTGGGGCTCTGTACCCTCCCTGCAGAAGCGGCACCCCCAGAGTCAAAAACTGTCAGGGTGCTTGTAGAAGCAGTCCTGCACAATTCTTCCATCAGTGCAGGGATGTTAACCTGCAACTGATCCTCCAACCTGGGGTCTGTACCTTCAGGTTGGACCAGGGCCAGGGGTGAGGCTTCCCTCCCCCTGCCCTCTCTTCTGGGGTCCTGAACCACCCAACTAGGAGCGACCCCCCCAGAAGACAACATGGTAGGGGCACTGTTAGCAGTAGCCCCTTCCTCCAGGTCAGGGGGGACACCCTTAACCTGGCCTCCCAATCCAGGGTCTGTACCCACAGACTGGATCACTGCCTGGCAAACCAGGACTTCTTGGGGGGCATACCTACCCCCTACCAGGTCAGAGTTTACCCTCTGAACCTGGTCATCCAACCCAGGGTCACCACCCTGCGGTTGAACCACTGCCTGGCACACTAGGACTTCCTGGGGAGCCCACTTACCCCCCATCAGGTCAGAGTTTCCCCCCTGAACCTGATTATTCAACCCAGAGTCACCACCCTGCGGTTGAACCACTGCCTGGCACACCAGGACTTCCTTGGGAGCACACTTACCCCCCATCAGGTCAGAGTTTACCCCCTGAACCTGATCATTCAACCCAGAGTCACCACCCTGCGGTTGAACCATTGCCTGGCACACCAGGACTTCCAGGGGGGCACACTTACCCCCCTCAAGGGACACACTGTCCCGAAGGGCCACACAAGAGTCTGGCTGGCGCAGGTCTCCTGACCTCTGCCCATCTGACAGAGTCTGGATTCCCCCCAACCCAGAAATGGTCTCACCAAGGTCACTCATGCGGGGCTCTGCTCTCAGAGCTGACCCCTGACCCTCCAGGTTCTCCACTGGGGTCCGCAACCCCCTCTCAACCCTCTGTCTGGACTTCTGCACCCCCTCACTAGGAGTGGTACTGCCAGACACCAGGACTGGTGGGACGCTGGCTACAGCCGCCCCCCCAAGTTCTCCTGACACTGTGGGGTCTCCCTCAACAGATGGCCCTATGGTACAGGCTAGGCTCCCCTCCTGGTGTTCCCGCAGGGAACCCTCCAGGACCTGGGACCGGATCTCGGGCACCTTGGGCCTCAACCCATCCCCATTCCCTCTCCTCTGAGACTGGACATGGGGTCCCTCACCCATCCCACTACACTGGGACCTACCTGGGACACTACAATCCTTCCCTACCTCACCTGGTTGGGAACTACCTAGACCACTCCTCTCAGGAGCACCCCCAAATGCCTCTTCAGACTCTCTGGTACTCACCCAGAAGTCTGCCTCCATGGTAAGCTCCCTGGGGTCAGAGAACTCACACTCCACCTGGTGTTGGCATAGCTCTGGAAAATAAGGACTAGACATATGCTCTCCAGCAATTACATCACTCAGCCCCTCACATGAATTAACCAAAGTACCCTTCACCCAACCATCCAGTGACTCTGCTTTGAAAAAGCACCCCACATCACCCCCCTGAGACTGGTGAGACAGTACCTGACTGTCCCTGACACTCAACCCACACTCTTCTGGGATGTTTTCACACTCCATAACCAGGACTTCTACCTGGGGGGAACCCCTCTCCCTGTCACTCTCACCTAGAGTCAGTAGAGTGTCCCTCCCACCAGTAGGAATATGACTCCCCATGCCAGTTCCCCAATCCACCTCAGGGACCCTGTGCATCACTGGAGCTACCTCATACCCCTGAACCTCCTGGCGTGTGTTAACTCTCTCCTTCAAGTAGGGCACCACCTCTCTGGGCATGTGCACTTCTGCAGCATCACTGGATATACAATTGTTGCTGCCACCATTCCAGCTGGACTCAGCCCTCATGACTTCCAGCTCTTTCAATTTAAGCTCGTAAGCATAAATCATTTTTTTAATCTCTAAGTCCCTCCTCCTTTCTGCCAGGACTAAGGCTCTCTTCTCCTCGGCCCTCTTAAGCTCTTCCAGACTCCGGATTCGAGCTAGGAGCCTATCATCTCTTTCTGTTCCCTCCTCAGGGCCACTGCCCTCCTCTTTGGAGTAGTCCTCCTCCTCAGAGTAGTTATCCTCCTCAGACTCATTTGGTGGTGTTGCCTGACAACGTTTCAATTCATCCTGAAACAGGGCTGACTCAAGATCCTCCCTTCTGGATTCCTTGTTCACAGCCAGTCCCCTTTCCATGCAGAATGCTTTAAGCTGCCACTTTTTATACATAGATAGGTGCCAGAAATTGACTTCCATTTCTGCAAAGGCTTCACAACCAAAAAACAAAGTCCAAAAATATCATCAATATTTCCAGGAGGACATCAGAGAACAAAAAGCAGAATCACAAGACAAGTAGTATGTGGTCACGTAGTGGTCTGAGATCAAAACAGTAGTGTACACTTAATTACTGTATGTCAAGTACAAATACAAGTCCAAATCCCGACCGCTGGTCACCAATGTTAGAAATGGGGTCTTTGGTTGACAGTCAGGTTACCCCCTGTTCAAGCAAGGACCCTCACTCTAGTTAGGATAAAAGAGAATCACCCTCAGCTAACCCCTGCTTACCCCCTTGGTAGCTTGGCAGAGCAGTAGGCTTAACCTCAGAGTGCTGGGCGTAAAGTATTTGTACCAACACACACAGTAACTTAATGAAAACACTACAAAATGACACAACACCAGTTTAGAAAAATAGGAAATATTTATCTAGACAAAACAAGACCAAAACGACAAAAATCCAACATACACAAGTCAAGTTATGATTTTTAAAAGGTTTAAAATAAAAAGAGTCTTTAGGTAGTTGTAACAACACACTAGCGCTGCTAGCGTGTAAATGTACCTGGTTTGCGTCAAAAATAACCCCGCACGGGCTGTGCGCGTCGAAAATAACCCTGCACGGTTATATGCGTCGAAAACAACTCGGCACGGCGATGCGCGTCGAAACAGCCAGCCACGCGACGGTCCGAAAGTCCCGCGGGGCAGGTTGCGATCTCTCAGCCTTCGTCAGCGATGCTGCGCGTCGTTTCTCCTGCTCCGGGCGTCGATTCTTCGGTCGCGTTTCCTGCGGCGTCGTTTCTCAGCTGCGGAGCCGGCGTCGCGTCGTTTTCTCAGCCGCGATCGGATTCGCGTCGATCTTTTCTCCGCACGGCGCTCGGTGCGTGTATTTTTGTCCTTAGGCTGCCAGCCTCTCCTTTCAGGGTCCCAGGAACTGGAAGGGCACCACAGAGCAGAGTAGGGGTCTCTCCAGAGACTCCAGGTGCTGGCAGGAAGAAGTCTTTGCTATCCCTGAGACTTCAACAACAGGAGGCAAGCTCTACATCAAGCCCTTGGAGATTTCTTCTTCAAGATGGAAGGCACACAAAGTCCAGTCTTTGCCCTCTTACTCTGGCAGAAGCAGCACTGCAGGAAAGCTCCACAAAGCACAGTCACAGGCAGGGCAGCACTTGTTCCTCAGCGATCAGCTCTTCTCCAGGCAGAGGTTCCCCTTGATTCCAGAAGTGTTTTTCTAAAGTTTGTAAGTTTGGGTGCCCTTCTTATACCCATTTTAGTCTTTGAAGTCACCTTCCTTCAAAGGGGACTCACACCTGCTTGTGAAATCCTGCCTTGCCCAGGCAAGGCCTCAGACACACACCAGGGGGCTGGAGACAGCATTGTCAGAGGCAGGCACAGTCCTTTCAGATGAGAGTGACCACTCCACCCCTCCCTCCTAGCAGAGATGGCTAATCAGGAAATGCAGATCACACCCCAGCTCCCTTTGTGTCACTGTCTGGTGTGAGGTGAAAAACAACCCAACTGTCAAACTGACCCAGACAGGGAATCCACAAACAAGGCAGAGTCACAGAATGGTTTAAGCAAGAAAATGCTCACTTTCTAAAAGTGGCATTTCCAAACTCACAATCTCAAAATCAACTTTACTAAAAGATGCATTTTTAAATTGTGAGTTCAGGGATCCCAAACTCCACCTGTCCATCTCTTCTCTAGGGGAATCTACACTTTAATCATATTTAAAGGTAGCCCCCATATTATCCTATGAGAGAGAGACAGACCTTGCAACAGTGAAAACGAAATTGGCAGTATTTCACTGTCAGGACATATAAACCACATTACTATATGTCCTACCTTATCCATACACTGCACCCTGCCCTTGGGGCTACCTAGGGCATACCTTAGGGGTGCCTTACATGTAAGGAAAGGGAAGGTTTAGGCCTGGCAAGTGGGTACACTTGCCAAGTCGACTTTACAGTGTAAAAATACACACACAGACACTGCAGTGGCAGGTCTGAGACATGATTACAGAGCTACTTATGTGGGTGGCACAACCAGTGCTGCAGGCCCACTAGTAGCATTTGATTTACAGGCCCTGGCACCTCTAGTGCCCCTTACTAGGGACTTACTGGTAAATCAAATATGCCAATCATGGATAAACCACTTACATACAATTTAAACAGGAGAGCATATGCACTTTAGCACTGGTTAGCAGTGGTAAAGTGCTCAGAGTTGAAAAGCCAACAGCAACATGTCAGAAAAATATAGGAGGCAGGAGGCAAAAAAGTCTGGGGATGACCCTGCAAAAGCAAAAGTCCAACAGCAGGAGATCCAGGATAAGGTAAACTCCCTGGGGGTCAGCCACCGGAGTGTGGAAGAACTGAAGAAAAGGTGGTATGACCTTCGCTCCCAGACAAAGGAGAGGGTGGCAGAGCGGCTCCGGGAGATGAGAGGCACAGGAGGGGACCATCGACTGTACCACCACCCACACCCCTGGAGGAAAGGGTAGAAGAGACCCTAGAGCCTGAGGCTGTCAGCGGAATGGGAGATCTGGACACCTCTGAGCCAGGACCATCAACCGGTGAGTACCATGTGACATGCATGTACCCTCATTAATGCCATACCCCCACCCACCTTGTACACAGGGGCATGCACAACCAAGATAGCTCCATTTCAGAGTAGCAAACACCAGAATGATGCATTATGGGCAATGTAGTCAAGTAGGCAGTTCATAGGCAATAGTTTATTAAGAAGTTGATAACAGATAGTAGACACTGACAGTGTGTTCCCTATGTCCCACAGGTCTCCCACAAGACACCCCCACCACCCAAGCAGCCAGGGGCCAATGGTCAGCCAGCACACAAAGGAGACAACAGGACAAGCCACCACTGCTACCTGCACCACCAACACCCTGCCCTCTCAGGAAACACCTGTTGCAACAGTGGTGTGCGAGCCTGTCCCAGGTATGAGCCAGAGTGCCACAGCAGACAATACAGGGCCTCCACTGCTTCGCAGGCGACGTAGGAGATCAACAGCAGAGCAGCAGGCAGAGTCAGGGCATGTCTCCACCTCACCAACAGAGGCCCAACTGCTACGGGGTCAGTGCCTGCAAAACCAACAATTAAGGAGGATTAGTGGGGTGTTGCAGCACTTTGAAAGTAATCATGCCATCAGTATGCAGCAGGTACATTCGGAGTTGCAGGTGATCGGTAACAACACGGGTGACCTTGCACTGTCTATGCGCCAACTAGTGGCAGGACTGCTAACGCAGAGTGACAGTGCACGGCGCAGGGACCGCCAGCTGCTGCAACGCCTGGACAGCATGGCCTCTTCTATAGTTAGGCTGGCTGTCAACACAACAGGGCTGTCTAGGCGCACAGTCAGCCTCCAAGTGGACATGGGCCACTTTGCGGGTGATGTGGCACGGGGACTGGGCCGTCTCAGCCATGCAATGGACCTCATGGAGGCACGGCAGTAGGCCAGGGGCACAGGCGACACGCCACAGGACAGTGAGGAGGGCTCCACTGTCAGCAGTGTCTCTGCCAGTGACACCAGGGTGCTACGTAGTGGAAGCACAAGGCAGAGCACTGCTGACCCCCCTAGTACCAACCAGGCTGGCCGAGGCCGCCGTAGGGTATGAGCTCCACACTGTCCTTGGGTTTTGGGCACATGATGTCAATGTGTCCCATGCCAGGTGGACTATTGAAGCCCCTGAACTGTTCCCATTGTACATAGTTTGGTTATTTGCACTAATTAAATCACTTGTTCTTTACACTTAACACATGGACTTTTTGTTTGTTACATTGGTGAGTATGGTAAAAGTTGGCACGTACCTTCCAAAGTATTGGTTTGCAATGTGTTCCCGTCTCAGTCTGCCTTGATTTGCTATGCTCCTATCCCCATGATGGCGATGTGGTTGCCGATGGACAGGAGATGATGGAACTAGACATGTAACAAATTTGGTGTAAGACAGACTCGATGTACTTTCCCAGGACTCAAACAATAAAGACACTGACTGGAGAAGAAGATGCAACATTTTCGATACCTGATGAGCCGAATGATGAGAACATCGTACAGCGAACCAATCAACGAACTGAGAACAGCATAATATTAGAATTCATAGATTTGCAAAATTAATATTATTGGTTAGAGTAATAACTGGTGATTGACTGACCAATTAGGAATTAGTGGGATGGCCTGGATAACTTTAATAAAAAGTCATGACAAGGGGCAAAAACTTCAGATGCGAGGGCAGAATTGATGCAGATATTAGATGTCGGAAGACGCGATTCGAGATTCTATCATTGGGCACATGCTCTTGAGAGCCTGATGCGTTGCTGATCGATTGATGACCTGAAGATGAAAACTGGCTTTGTTGCTGATCCATTCCGTGGATAGGTAGCTATGACAATGTGACTGCTAACGTTTGTGTCTTTCTTTCTAGGTACCATCTGTGCTGTTTAAATAGTTCTTCTCTTAGTTAGATGTTTTTCCAAATTCATGTTCTAAATTGTTTTCGCATGAAGTCCCACATGCTAATGCTAATCTGGGTTGGGTAGGTTCTTGACAGTGACAAATGATTGACAATTGATTGCTGAACTCTGCTATTAATGTCGATATATTCATCTTTGTTAGCTTATATTAAAGCATTAGAGCATATGTTTTCTCAAGTTCTGATTAGATAATGTTATTGGTGGTCACTAATGAATTAACTCTGAGATGATTGAATAAAGTTTGAATTAATCCGATGGTTTAGAATTGTAACTAATAGGGAAATAAAATTGATAAAGCATATAATTGAGTTGTGGTTATTCATGAATTGTTGATGTATTGGCTAATGATTACTGATTCTCTTAGTGGTTATTGATTGATTACATTGATTATTGATGACACTGGTCGCCACATGGCTAGGATACTCCATGTGATCCAAAAGGTTAATCGGCCTATACGCGTCCCCTTGTAAGTTTACTTACTAAGGACCAGGCACACTAGCAATCTCTACAAGATCCTCAGCACCAGGACAAGATTTGGCTAGCTAAGACTGCTCCTGTTGCCCAAACCTACTCCTGTTTTCATGCCTTTGTGCTTAGGTTTTTGGACTTTACACTGACTTTGTTCTTGTTCCTTTCTTACTCTCCTTCCTCCATTAGGAGAGGTATTTGGTTCTTGTTTTTCCCTATCGTGTGTCCTCTCCTGAATTGTGATCCAATAAAGGTATCCTTCCAGGGGAGGGTGCTCTCTCTCACTGACGCAACTCATGTTTATTTGGGTGACCTTCCTATCATCCTCCAGAGGGATTTACCATCATTTCCATGAACCTGTTGTTGGAGATTCAGAGTATCAGCACCAGGCGTACTGGATCAGGCATTCCACTTGAAATGTCTGGCAAACGAGAAGGCCATGGACGGCAGTTAGGGGTTGCAGCTGCGACCTCTAGCTTAACCCATGCAACCCCTGGCACTACCTTTGCAACCAGTAGACTTGGAGATGGCAAAATCAGTGCCAGAAAGACAGGAGGCACCTCGTTCTTCTGGACATTGGTTGGGGCTCCAATCTCTGTGTTTTTTTAAATGTTGTTTATTACACTAATAGTGAATAACAGTATATCATTTGCTAGTAGTGTAATATAAAATGGAGTACAATTAGCTAGAATATGATGCTCCTTGGCAGCTCCGGTAAGTAAAAAACATGCTATTACATATATGCTGTGTGCATGTGTGCAGTTGATTGTGTTTATGTGAGAGAAAGTGTGCGCATGTGTGATTGTGTGTTTATGTGTAAGCATCTGTGTGGGAGTGAATACATAGGTCAAATAGCATGTGATGTCACTTCTGCTATCCATGGCCTTTCGGTAAATCGAGGTTCATGGGGAGGGCGTCAGTTATTTAGAACATCGGCCGGCATTGCACTGATTATTGTCTCATTTCATCTTCCTTGGTACCATCAATGTTTCTCTGCTTGTGGAGGCTGGGTTGGCAGGATGAAGTGGTGGGGAAGGCCTTTCCTGTCCACTATGATATACTGGCAAGCAGTGATTACCAGAGGGGGTAGAGAGCTGCCTCTTCAGATCTACTCCGGAGGGTACATATGGGACTAGTTGCCTGGATCGGACGTTGTAGTCACAGTGCTTTAAAAAACTAGTGGTGCACAAGTAACAAAGCTTTGTACTTGCCAAATAATTGCTCTGCCTGCCAAAATAGTAATAACATGTTAATATGTCAATGTGCAAATTATATACACACGTTTATTTGTTACAATAGTGTTCAGAGAGTGTTTACTAAGTAATAATAGTGTTGTTTATGTTATTGTTGGTGTTATTGGGTTATTTAAGTGGTTCTTAACAATTTTCTAAATTTAAGCAGGGATGTCACAGTATGCAGGTTGGTAGATTGCAGATTTTCAAAAACTAGATCATCTTGGAAACAGAAATCTCTACTGATATTTTTTTAAGCTTAGGGAGGAGCATCATAAATATAAGAGTACTAGATCTCAGGTTTCAAGGTGGGACATAATTGTTGAATTTTACCCTTTAAAAATGAACTTAATATGTGGACAGGGAATATAATTATCATATTCAACTAATCTGTGATGCAGCCATCTCCTGCGGTAGTAGCTATGCTATGAAAATCAACATTTTAAAGAGAAATTGATCTAGGCTTGTGACACAGATTCACCAGGCACTCATGTCATCAAGTAGCTTTGCCATTGTTCAGTGTGCCCAATGCCAGCACAGGAATGAGGATGTGCAGCAATTGCACAAGCCTAAAAGGGCTACTGTAATAAACTGATAACTTCTTCCTATTAATCTCATTGATTTGGATCAGGTGAATGACGCACCCACCTTTGCAAAGTTAGAGACAGAGACCTTTTAAGGCATGGGCAAAGTGGGTCCTGGCCCAGGGCCCCAGCCATTCAGTGGGCTTCCTGATAGAGCCAGCTCTGTTCTGCAGAGAGTCTTGACCTGATGGCTTTCAATAACTCTTAAACAGATTTTTAAATACCGTTTTCCATTAATGTATTTTTAATGCAGGTGATGTGTGAGAGTTTATCACAGACATTTTGCGGAGCAATGTTGTGTTTATATTTCATGCAACTTCCATCAAAACATTCGTTTAGATCAAACCAGGACCTCACATATGAGAAATGGGAGGGTGTCACAGAGATTGTTTGCAGTAATGTTAGAACGGATGCTGTGTTACAATATTGAAAACACACATCAACATCCCTGAATGTTAGATGTAGACGTAATTAGAATTTGGACAGTGTGTCTGTGCTCTGTTAGTAACCTGTCAAAGAGGGCATGAAAAAGCTGAAATTGGATCATAAATTCAAAGCTGTTCCGAAAAGGGGCTCCTGAAATATGTTTGACCTAGGCCCCTGAAATCCTTAAGATGTCCCTGCATAGAGTAGTTTAGCACTTGGTCTGAGTACACTAGAACATGAATGGGAAATTGTATTGAGCACTCAATACAGTCTATTTAAGTACAAAGTGATGCAGTTTAGTTCCTGTTCTGTAATATCTTCTCTGCCTTCCACTGCTTGGGGGGCAAAACTTTCCAGGAATATCCCCATTTATTGAGAATCATGTACGTAGACAATATTTTCATTTGTTCACTTCTACCATAGAACCACTTGAGACATATGGTGCTGGCGTGTCAAAACCTTGGAGATTTAGGGCCTGATTTAGATCTCGGCAGACAGGCTACTCCATCACGCCAGTGATGGATATCCCATCCGCCAGAATACAAATCCCATTGGATGTAATGGGATTTATATTTCGGCGGATGGGCTATTTGTCACCATTGTGACGGAGTAAACCATCCACCGAGATCTAAATCAGGCCCATAGTCTGTTATGTTATATAAGCTTCTAAAGCATCATGCTTACCATGACCGCCTACTGTTACTGGGAGAGGATCCTGTCGCAGAACTCCCAATATACTAATTCAATCCTGTTTTGCAAAGGTGGGTTTTCAGTCTTTCACAAATGGGACACCAGTGCTAAAAGTCCCAAGCCCCAGCTCTGCTCTTATGAGGTTTATGAAGAACATGGCTTCAAGACAGTGCCGACATAAGGGGCCTGATGCAATGGTAAAAAGTAATCCTTTGTGTTGAGAAAATAGGACCTTAGTGTCGGCCTCATGCACAAAAGTCAAATGCTTTTTCAGGGATTTCTTGGGTCAAATCAGACCCCAAGGTTGACTTCACAAAGGAAGTGGTGGCTTATATCAATATGGCTATTTCTAAGGTCATTCTATACAGATGTGAAGGTTGACAAGTATATTACACTGGGTGCTAGACCATACTGCACTCTACTACCAGAGTGCTTAAAGAGGGATGGAACAGGGCCATCACTCATACCATGTATAGGGTTTGTCGGGAGAGTACCAAACAGTAAATGTCACTTCAATATTTATTAGCAGAAATAGGTACAATAGATATGAGATAATCCAATATATACTTTTTATTTGTACAAATTTGTTTATGCACACAAACATCAAAGCAGACGTTTTCAAGACTGTGAAGATATAAAAAAGGAAAGGGGTAAACAGAGGAGCAAGATTTTCTTTTTAAAGAATGTACATGATGAGCAATGTGTAAAACTGATCCATCAGATGTCCACATAATGTCCCAGTGTAATAACCGTTTACCAATAGATTGACCTGGTAGGGCCACTGATCACTAATAGGGCCACCGAGTGATGGTCAAGAAAAAGGTCAATGAAAGGAGGTCAACAAGAATTGTGCATAAACAATGGCATAAAGCATGTATTCATGAAACCAAAATGAGATAGTGAGTAAACGGCAAAGTCGATGTGTAGAACTCAAAAAGAAGGAAGGGCGTTCATGCAAGAAAATAATAAAATATTAGCAATAATGCTACCTAGTAATACAAAGAGTAAGTAATATGGTGCAGGTCCTCCAATTTAGGTGCTACTGTAGGAAAAGGAAAGCATATTAGCAAACGTTTGATGAAACTGAAAGTTTCGCCCTAGGAGTATTTAGTCAAAGGATGGTAGATACTCACAATGATAAATGGGTAGGCATAACTTAGGAATTAAGGGGCAGATTTAAGAGAAAGTGGCGCTGCACCTAGTGAAGCACCACTTTCCTTGTTCCCCTTAGCGCCTCCCTACCGCGACTATATGTGCACCGTATTTAAAATATGGTGCACCATGGCGCAGAATAGGGGGCAATAGTGTAATTTTGTTTACGCTATTGATACACTCTGCAGGAGTAGCGACAAGATTGTGTGGCTCCTCCTGCAGAGTTCACAGGGGACCATTATAAATAATGGTATGCCCCCTTTAAAAGCCTGCTCTGTGCAGACGTTAAAAGTGGAGAAATCTCTTAGATTTCCTTGCGCCATTTTTTCACCCCCCACAAACGGGTTGAACGCCCCCCCTTGCATACATTATGCATGGCACAGGGAAAATGGCACTTTAGCGCCGTCATAGTGGCGGCGCTAGGTGGCGTTAAGGGCTCCTAAATATGCCAATTGAGTGTATAGGTAATGTTCAACCGAATGGAAGTTGTGATTTAAAGAATGAATCTAAAAGTATATTAAAACAGATAATAAGACGATGGTAGGTGAGGATTACTATAAAAATATAAGATCAGGTTATAAAGACAAAAAATATGAGGAACCTTGACTACGGTATTTCAAAGAGTATGCAGCAATGGTATGATAGCCTGTATATCCTACAAATCCATGGGCAAAATCTTCCAGTAATGTCCCCATGGACTGTTAATCATTGCATACAAGATTTTTCATTTACTTCTCTCTGACATAGAGTCACTTGGGACATATAGCCTGTTATGTTATAGACACATCTAAAGCATCATGCCTAACACGATTGCCTTTTCTTGGTGAAGGAAGAGTTCAGGGAATTCAAGGATTTCTTTTGTCAAAATCAGCTCCTACCAGAACTCAAGATTGGTAACATCCATTGCTTACCGCATCTGCGCCCAGAGAGAATGGGCCTGATTCACAAAAGGTAACGATTGTTTGCTATTTACAAAGGTATTTTACTAGTAGTATCGTAACCTCTGTTGAGTCTCCACACATAAAAAGATAAGTCTGTCCTATCTTTTTATGTGCGGAGATTCCATAGTCTACTCAGAAAATACCTTTGTGTATAGCAAACAGTTGTAAACTTACACAAAGTGTAAGTTTACCTTTGTGAATCAGGCCCACTGTTTCAAAAGACTTTTTTTAAATTACCCCCTTGGTATATGTTAGAAATGGGGTTTTTGGTTGGCAGTCAGGTTACCCTCTGTCCAAGCAAAAGCCCTCACTCTAGTCAGGGTAAGTCACACACTATCCAAGATTATCCTGTGCCCACCCTCTGGTAGCTTGGCACGAGCAGTCAGGCTTAACTTAGAAGGCAATGTGTAAAGTATTTGTGCAATAAGTCATACAATACCACCATATAACACCACAAAAGTACACCACACAGTGTTTAGAAAAATATATAATATTTATCAGGATAATTGTAGGTCAAAAAGAATAAAGATGCAATGGAAAATTGTAGAACTATCACAGGAAAGTGATATAAAGTGTCTTAAGTCTTTAGAATGCAATACAGTGTCTTTCAAGCACAAAGTACCTGGTTTCTGGTGGAAAATCTCCTCAGAGGGCCACAGGAAAAGGGATGCGGGGAAAAAGGGTGTGTGCGTCGATTTCTCCTCAGCACACAAAGACTTGCGTCGTTCTTTTCCACGCGGGGAAGTTCGGCGTCGTTTTCCGGCGCGCAGACAGTCTCTTTTCGTGGATCGCGGGGATTACCAGATGTCCCGGGTCTGTGCGTGGATTCTCCTACTTGTTTTCCGGCTGCGCGTCGTTCTGCGGGACTGCGCGTCGAAGTTTCGATCTCACGGCAGGCGTCGCGTCGATTTCTCCTTGGAAGTCGGGCGGCGTTGTCCTTGCGAGGCCGTGCGTCGAAATTTTGGTCTCACGGCAGGCGTCGCGTCGATTTCTCCTCGGAAGTCGGGCGGCGTTGTCCTTGTGAGGCCGTGCGTCAAAGTTTCGCGTTCACGGTAGGCGTCGCGTCGATTTCTCCTGGAAAGTCGGGCGGCGTTGTCCTTGCGAGGTGGTGCGTCGAAGTCTCGATCGTCCCGAGAGCGTCGCGTTGATCAGCGTCGGTGTGCGGCGTTTTTCTCGCCGCGAAACAAGCTGTGTGTCGAAATTTTCGGCGCACGGAGCGTCCAAGTGAAAGGAAGAAGTCTTTTTGGTCCTGAGACTTCAAGGAACAGGAGGCAAGCTCTATCCAAGCCCTTGGAGAGCACTTTCACAGCCAGACAAGAGTTCAGCAAGGCAGCAGGGCAACAGCAAGACAGCAGTCCTTTGTAGAAAGCAGACAGGTGAGTCCTTTGAGCAGCCAGGCAGTTCTTCTTGGCAGGATGTAGTTTCTGGTTCCGGTTTCTTCGCCAGCAAGTGTCTGATGAGGTAGGGCAGAGGCCCTGTTTTATACCCAAATGTGCCTTTGAAGTGGGGGAGACTTCAAAGAGTGGCTAAGAAGTGCACCAGGTCCCCTTTCAGTTCAATCCTGTCTGCCAGGGTCCCAGTAGGGGGTGTGGCAGTCCTTTGTGTGAGGGTAGGCCCTCCACCCTCCCAGCCCAGGAAGACCCATTCAAAATGCAGATGTATGCAAGTGAGGCTGAGTACCCTGTGTTTGGGGTGTGTCTGAGTGAATGCACAAGGAGCTGTCAACTAAACCTAGCCAGACGTGGATTGTAAGGCACAGAAGGATTTAAGTGCACAGAAATGCTCACTTTCTAAAAGTGGCATTTCTAGAATAGTAATATTAAATCCGACTTCACCAGTCAGTAGGATTTTGTATTACCATTCTGGCCATACTAAATATGACCTCTCTGCTCCTTTCAGATCAGCAGCTGCCACTTCAACAGTGTATGAGGGCAGCCCCAATGTTAGCCTATGAAGGGAGCAGGTCTCACAGCAGTGCAAAAATGAATTGAGGGTTTTTTACACTACCAGGACATATAACTACACAGGTACATGTCCTGCCTTTTACCTACACAGCACCCTGCTCTAGGGGATACCCAGGGCACACATTAAGGGTGACTTATATGTAGAAAAAGGGGAGCTCTATGCTTGGCAGGTACTTTTAAATGCCAAGTCGAGGTGGCAGTGAAACTGCCCACACAGGCCTAGCAATGGTAGGCCTGAGACAAGGAAAATTGGCTACTTAAGTGGGTGGCACAATCCGTGCTGCAGGTCCACTAGTAGCATTTAATCTATAGGCCCTAGGCACCTGGAGTGCACATTACTAGGGACTTATAAGTAGATTAAATAGTTCAATCAGGTATGATCCAAAGTTACCATGTTTACAGAGAGAGAGCATATGCACTTTAGCACTGGTTAGCAGTGGTAAAGTGCGCAGAGTCTAAAAACCAGCAAAAACAGTATCCACAAAGTGGAGGGAGGCAGGCAAAAAGTTAGGGGTGACTACCCTAAGGCTGTCAGGTCTAACAGTATAGATTCAGTACCTTCATGTTTGTGTATGAAATGTTGACTAAAGTTGCACATTTTGTTTCCACTAAACAGCTCCACAAGGGGTCAGTAAACCTAATTTTGATCAGTGTATTTTCGTCTCTATGGCTTGTACCCTAGAAGACTGTGTCGAGCAAGGGCCCAGCTCCTCCTCTCTACAGATCCAACTTAAGCTTTTCACCGTGGGCATTACCTGCTCATATTTCCCATAAGGTAAAAGGCAAACGTTTCGAAGCATCATGCAGGTGGCGCTGTTTTACACCTGTAGACCATTTAGTCCCATATTACATTCTATACGTTATTGTCACTTTGCCCTACTTCGTGTGCCAGCAACAGGTTTTTACACTGCACTAAAATGGTCACTTTCCCATTATGTAATATGGTAATAAGTAACTCATTAGTGAACATAAGAACCACCTTGCCAGTATGAGTGATCTACTGTAATAACAGTCACCAGTTTTCGGGATTTATTTTTTGCTTATTATATGTGGTACAATTTTCTGCAGCCTGTCTTTGTGTACCTTCTTACAGCACAATAAGGAAAATAAAAACCATTCTGAAATTAGAACATATAACACAACCAACAAAAAGAAGTCTTATTCCATCTTGGAAATTTAGGAGGAATCACCTTGAAATCGTTTCAGAGCGTTATTAGTGTGTCCCAGTCAAGGGAGGTGGGGAAAGGCTACATTCTCAAGCATTGCAATGAGAAAGCATGGTTGGATATCTGCCACTAAGAGGACATGGAAAGATTTTCAAGGTCAGCAGTGAAAGTAAGAGGGAGGTTTGAATCAGCACCTGTTCAGTTAGAAGAACCATGCCCAGAGAAATAGAGCATGCTGACTGTAGATGGGATAATGATTGGAAACTGCACTGGAAAAGTGGCAGAATACATTAGGATGGGCGCATCGAAACATAGAAAAGTTGGAGAACAAGGCCAAGCCCTATTCACTCGCATGCTGTTTGACTCAGACATGCATTTAGTAGACATAATCGATAGTCGTTGCACTATGAGGAGAAATGGTGTATTGTCCACACCGTTGACCACCCGTTTCCTTAAAACAGATATATGCACATATTTACAAGGATGGTGGAATACTGTGCCAGGTGCAACCAGACTCTTATAAGACAACCCTTAATGCACAACCTCTGCTTTTGAGTGTTCCAATCACAGGACAAACTCCCTCCAGCATCACCTCCAAGTAGATTGAAGTGTGAGAATCTGTAGCCCACATTGTTCTCTACTGATGCCACAGGTGGAAGTAAACGCATCACCCTGAAAATGTAAGTCATGTAGTAAAATAGCCGGTGCTCAGGGTTATACTTTTACTGAATCTGCTTGTGTAGCATACAGATTCACTTTGCCTCACCTTGTAAAGAGACGACCATTGAAATGAGGCAGCAGATAGGAAGTACCTTCTGGGATAAAATATGAATTGAGGTGATGAATTTCAGATAAGGTGGTGTACCACTTCACTGAGCCATATATAGCACAATAGCACCAAGACCCTTATTTCGTGCTGGGTGGTTTTTCACAGTGAGAGTGGCAACCAGCCTGTCTTTATAACAGGAGCAGAAATCCACTGGCAAGTGGGTACAGTGAGTGACTTCACCCACCTGCATGGGGATTTCTGATTTCTTCGGTGCCCATGGTTATCCTCTTTCATCTCTTTCTGGTGCACTGTCAGGGCACTTTCTGATGGCATCTTTGCATCTGCTTCCATGATATGGCATGGGCATAGAGGCTCATCAGCATGGGGTTATGCTCCCTGGAGGTCACTCTAGCCCACATATAGCTGCAGCACCATTTGTATTACAGAAGGGGCTGCTCACACATCTGTGGTCACTTCTTTCAGCGACACAGAAAGTAGACACATACGCAGTGTGTGTAAATTGAATTCATTTAGCCCAATATTTATCCAGGGTTAGGGCTTGATTTTCAGCCTGCTTTTCCCAGAAACAGTGAGCAGGCTTTATATCTTTCTCCGCTGGCAGCAGAAAGGTGATCAGTCAACCTTTTGAGGGCCTTCACTGTGCAGCAACTTGCTTTGCCACAAGCTTTTTAGCAATTTTTGTTCTGTTTGACCTAGAAACTTTTTTGCTTGCTGGGATCTGCAGATTATGCATCAGATGATGGATTATGTGGCAAATGCGGCAAATGAATATTTATATGGAAAACGCAGCGTCCGCTAAATCACATAATTCCAGTGGAACTGCTCATGTCCCACACATTTTCTGCAGAAGCACAGAAAAAATACTGCATTTGCTAAAGAAAATGTCCAACAAGTTTTCCACGCAATCCTAGAAAAAAAATCCTGCATTTGCACTAGAAAATTGCTTGGACTGCAATTAGTAAACTATTGATGAATGAATTGCAGGTAGGTCAGAGACAGAGAGGAGCACAGGGCAGCTATGAGGTGATAAGGTGTTGCTGGGATGAGAAGCAGCACATTACCTGATTTGTATTGCAGGATTTAATCTTGTCGCTCACAGCCGCGGCGCTGTCAGACGGATACATTGGCCGGCAGCCAGAATTTTAATTTTATTGCCTCGGCTTGTGCATGATCAATGCGCCATGACCTAACTTTCGCACAGAAGGCAAAGTCACAGCTCAAATGGCTGCCAATAAAATGTACGCTTTCCAGGAAATTCGCTGGTAAAGGTTATCTATAAATCTTCTAAGCAGACTGGCGCACTCTAGGGGACATTAAATCGTATCCTATTTTAAGCACCAGTGATATTTCTTTTCCTGAAAATATCAGTCTGACTCTTTCTTGGCATTTTTAGTAGCTCAATGCATGGATAAGCAGAGGCAAGAAGTCGCTGCTAATCCTTTATTTTTTCTAAATTCTGCAGACACGGTTTCTGTACAAAGCAGAAGGTCCGGTTCAGGCCATAGGTCCGGGATGGGCAGGCTGCCAGTTTCCTACTCTAAAATCAAGTTCAAAATGCTCATGATTTCAAGGTCAATACCGAAATTGCAGCTGAGGGAACAGGCTTGTTATGCATTTAGCACACTCTTTTATGGGTTGGGGTGTTTTTGAAGGGAATGCGGTAATACTGCTTTCAGAGAAGGGACAGGGGGGTCACGTCATTACCACTGGCAGAGAAGCCCCAGCAACATCTGAATGCACAATATAATCATGTGTGTGCAATAACATGCACAACATGCGTGAAAACACTGTACAACACTAGAGGTGGTATTACAAACAAGGCCCCAAGGGGGCAATGGATCTGTGCATCCGTTTTTTGGTCGTCCCTTGGCATTGTAGTACAACAGAAGGGGGGTGCAGACGCATGTGAGCCCCCTCGTGTAACACTGATAGAGCTAGTGCACATGTAACATTTGCGCTATCTTTAGAGGCCCTCCCATTCCTGATAATAGGGCGCACCATCCCAGTCTACTCCAGAAGCACCTTTTAAAAGTCAAACAAGCAATCAAGGACAGTGTGCCCAGTGTATAACACGGGCCCAGATGTACAGCACATGCACACATTCTTATATAGGTGCCACGATAATATTAAAAGGCACACATCTTTTGCCCCAGTCACTCAAAGAGCACACATTAGCCTCCAATCTCAGCTCCCTATGATTTCTCAAATTAATGATACCATACAGTATCTCGCCATGAGATAATTGACATAACATGTTTAAATCCCTGGAATGGGGAATAACCTGATGAACCCAGAATTACTGAGCCCTTTTGTGTATGTTTGCCTCAATTTCAGGTAGTTTATTGCAAATGTTTACCACCTTCTTTGAGCAGGCTGTAAAGAACTGCAAGGGGCGTGAGGTCATGCTATGTGGAGTCAATGGTGGGAAGGGATATGGGGTGTGAGGAGGCTGCAGACTCTCTGTGGGGAGCATCAGTGGCTCCCTCTCTGTGGTGGCTGAGGGGCAAGCCGGGTGTGGATATACCTGTGCCCTGCATCTCTTGCCATGTTTTTTCTCTGCGTGGATCTGCACCCACTAAAACCAGTACAGTATTTCCGGTCCTGGAAATTTCAGGTCCAGAAACACCGGATCACTTGAAGTTGCTTGGAGTGGTACTCCTTCCCCTCCACCGCCCCCAGGAGATACTGCTGTTGGCAACACATAATAGAGGCCAATATTGTGCAGGCGCTCCACTACCGGAGAGGCTGCTAGCAAAGGATGTTTAATACATTTATTGCAAAAAGAAATGCTTCCAAAAGAAATCCTGTAATTACCATCTATGGTAATAATAAGGCACCTCTGCAGACATTACGCATGCATTATCTACAGTATATAATTAAATACACTTTTCAAAGAGCTGAAGGAGAAGAGAACTGTGTTTCCCTGGTGGCTGGCCAAACTTGGACCTACACACAGAACCCACTCCTCAGAATAATTATCAACAGCAAACTGGACATGACCATACAAGTCAACACCATCACTGCACCTAAATCTACACTCTGAAGATGCTGAGGAAGATCTTCAAATGGCTCCCAAGTAACAGGAACACTTCTAAGCCAGTATCAACAATCAAGTCTCTAGAAGTCTACAAACCATCCCAAACTGGGCAGCCAGAGACATTCTCAAATTCCCACACAGAACTCACATCACACTACACCTCAGGGAGCTCCACTTGTTCCTGTTATACAAACACACTCATTTCAAGCTCCTCAAACACACATTCAAGGCACTATACAACTTAGGCCCCACCTACCAGAACAGTCCCATCTCCTTCCACCAACCACCCAGACACCTCTGTTCCTCAGTACTCCTACACAAATCCCATGCATACACAGAACCAGAGCAGGAGGATGGGTATTATTTTACTTCCCTCCTAAAGAATGGCCTCCCACTCCACATCAGAGTCGATTCCTCTCTTCTTGAATTCCGCAGAAACTGAATACCTGGCTTTTCAATTAACCAAACTACCATAGGCAGGGATAGGCACACACACACACCTGCTCAGTACCAGGATTACCCTCACGGATGATAGCATGCTTTACAAATACACATAAGTCTTGAAGGATCAGATAGTCTGAGTTGTTATTGGGAGCGTTCCAGAGGGAGAACTCAGTAGTTTGATTCATCTTTATATTGAGGGGGAACATGCATACATCAAGAAGTTGAAGGCTAGTAGATTGGTGGTGTAAAAAAGGAAAATGGGATCACTATCCTTTATATTGACAGTAAAAACAGCCCCAGTGCTACTGCACCAGCTGCACTATTGATAGTTATGCCACTGCAGGTGACCAAGGAATGAAAATGGAATGTACAATATAGCTATGTGATTACCAATATGCTTGCTATCAGTAGAGTGAGGTATATTTTGTTTTGAGCAAGTTAATTATTGATGAAGCAGAAAATGAAGGTTTTGATTTATTAACGCTTAAACGTAGTGCTGAAATAATCATGTGTGACTTTAACCGAACTAATTAAGATTGTACGGGGACAAAATGTGCCCTCAGAGTAGTTTACCATCATTTATACGCGTGCTTTATATAACGTGGTGAATTAGAATTGCACTAATCTGACATAATCATAAACGTGTGCTACGATTTGCTTGTTTGAAATGTCTAGCTTAGCATTACTTTAGCGGAGGCTTTGGCCTAGTTGCCCGGTCTCACGGTTTAGATGCTCGTATTTTTCCACTGTACTATTAAACGTGTATTTTTGCTTGAAGCTATACTTTTCCACAGAAACTGTTCACATGCTTATCTTAAAGTTAGTGCCAGCCTGGCATATTTTCTCTTTAATTCAAGGTCGACTTGCAGGTGCGGACAATGGAGGCTCTGAGAGTAAGCTAATTGGGAGACAATGTTGCAACTTGCGTACCCATCTCCAAGGATAATGTATGCTTAAGTAAAAGCTTGAGAACTGTCGCTTTTGATTGGTCAATTTGAAGGTAACCTATGAACCCTCCAATGGAGACCCTACAGGACTCGAACTGTTGTCTATAAAACCCAGGTGCACGAGAAGAAATTGGAGTATTACTCTATCATCGGACACTACGCCATTTTGACTTCGTAGCTATTATGGCCCACTTTGCTGCGACGCCATTTTGAGAGACTTTGATTCTTTCTCTAATCGAGAGAAAGAGACTTTAAATGATTCTTGCCCTAGAGACTGTAACTTTGATTTGATTCCTTTGCATGAAGTAATAGTTTTACCTTGCCGCCGTGAGGCAATTGCCCCGTTCACCCCTGCCCCTTTGTCCCGTCCCATGCTGATCAAGAAACGGTACCCGTGATGACCGAAGAACGGTACCTGTGAGACGAAGACTTCCTTGTATGCTGATCGTAATTGGTAAATATGAAAGGAAATTGTAAAATTGCATTGGGTTCCTTTTAGGTAACCAACTGCTGATTTTGGTAAGAGTCCTAGTTAGGAGTTTTCTAAATTAACGTTACTAAATTGTTTTTGCATGAAGTCCCACATGCCGATGCTAATTTGAGGTTAGACGAGGTTTCCATCTGTCGCACAATGCAATTTGAGATCTTGTTATGCTGACTAAATGTATGCCATTAGTTCATTACAGATTATCGTATTCGTGCTTTGCATTGCCATTATCGAATGCCTTGTGATTCAAATGCTTCATAGATTGCACTTGTTTCGACGTTATGGACAGCTATTAATGTTCATATATGTTTATCATTTGGTGTTGAGACACATTTATATTGTGCTAGCTTTGTTAATATAGGGAAATAAATTCACTAACTTTGCAATAAACTGGTGTGGTTATTCCTGACTGAAAGGTCAGGGTTCGCCGAAATGTATTCTGGATTAATTGTAAAGTGTTATGTCGTTCAAGGTGTTGCTTATGTTCGTTATTGATTATTGATTTTGATGAGATTGATCGAATTAAGAGTACAGAGAGTTCCCACTAAGTCAAAAGATTCATCGGCCTAAAGAGCGTCCGAACACAGGTAAAATTATTACTACGGACCGCTCTATCAGTAGATGGTAGCAGAGGACGGTTACGTCTTTTGGGACCCTGTACTATTAAAGTACATGGTGTCGAATTAACGGTTACGCATTTTGAGACCCCATTCGAAAAGTTGAATTAGATTTTCTTGGGTAGAACGGATTGACAAGATGATGATGGGCTAGGTCCACCGCGACTTTCCCGGGATCTCGGAGCTTGCGGATGGAGAGAACGGAGGTGTGGAATCAGCGCTGGCGGTACTAGTGATGGTATGAGTGAAGTTAGGGTTTTGCGCTTGCACAGCTTATTGCCGCAGGGTGTGTGAAAAGGTTGCGAGGATTTTCTTTTTAAGGATAGCGGAGGTGCGACTCCGAGTGTAGAAGTAGAGAAGTCGTCGAACTTCATAGAGTTAGCGGAGGTGCGGCTCCGAGTGTGAGAGTAGGGAAGTCGTCGAACTTCATGTGCGTGTGGCGCTTTGTGCATAAAAAGGTCCACGTGGTTGTTGTTGTTGAGACGGGCCCTGCGAGGTCAAGAGACTCCGGAGTATGTTGATCCATGTTGTGGTCTGGGCGGTTTAGTAGGTTGATCGGGCGTGGTCAACGAGTCGGTACGTGTGTTAGGGAGTGAAAGAAACTTCGACTTCGGGCTTTGACAAGATTCTAAGTGCACTAGAACAGATCATTGACAAGTTGAGAGTAAGTCTGCGGGTCAGATTTGCTTGTGAATGTGGGGACTGAGAAAGACGGAATAGCGGCCAGAGGCTAGTGAAAGGTCCCGAGGCTAGTGAAAGGTCCCTAAGGTCCTGAAGCGATTGTGTTACCCTTCCTGTAGTAAACCGACAGATCTGTTTTATTTTTTGGGTAGCTCGCAATATATGCAAGAAGTTGTTACGAGAGGAGGTGAGTGAAGGAAGACTAGCCGCGAGGCTTTGTCAGCCGCAGTGTGTGTGAGTGTGACGTCACTAAGAGCCGCGCTGGGATAGGTTGGTTGCAGAGAAGGGTCGCGCACGGATTGGACGCAGTCCGTGGGACTCGATTGGAAGGGGAAGGGCAGGTGAAGAGTATTCCGGGAATTAAAGTCACCTATTGATTACAAATTTTGTGGAATTAAAGTTACCTATTGATTATAAACTTGGTTAAATAAAAGACGAGAAAAATGAAATTCTTTAAAGCATTCAGGAGTGCGATGAAGGGGGAGTCTTACATTAAAGCGAGCGTAGGAGAAGAGACGCCGCCCGAGGGTACACCAGCTTACATTGTAATGGAAGAAAAGGGGGTAGCTCCGTGTCTTTGGCTAAAGCAATGGCACAAGTGGACAGAGAAACATGGGAGCGTAGCGTTCCCGATACACGGGACATTCAATATAAGGATTTTAGAGAATTTGAGATTCACGATGTACGACATGAAGGTGCCTCCAAGGCCAGCACAGTTTGAGGCTCTAGCAATTTGGGAACTAATGGCCAGACAGCAACAGCAAAAGAAGTTCGAGACCAGAATGAGGAAGGTAGAAAAGACACTAGCGGATGCTAGGTGGGATAATGCACAGAAGGTGTGGAGGTCAGATGTATTGCAGGGGATAAAATTGTTCCCCGCAATTACTAAGGAAGGAGAAGAGACAGGTAAGAAAGCCACCTGTAAGACAGACAGAAAGTGTTCCAAGGATAGAGAGGACGAGGAAAAGTTGAGAAGAGAAGAGGAGTTAGAGGATGAGGAGTTGATAATGCAGTTGCTGAACGACCGTCCACCGCCTTATGCAGAGAATGGACAAGGTCCAAGTACCAGTTCTGCCCCTCCGGCACCGCTACAGAACAGTGAAACCCAGAGTTCAGGAGCGTCATCGGGATCAAAGGACCCGAGTCTGCTGTTCACCCCGCAGATACCGCAGGTTAGGAGAATATATCCAGATGTGCCCGTGTTGAAACCAGCAGAAAATTATCAGCCGCACATGCCAGGGTACTACAACAGTGATAACAGTGCAGGAATGATTCTAGATCCAACCGTAAGGGGAGTACAGAATGGTTA